>NW_021703768.1:76781832-77356945 GCF_005190385.1 Monodon monoceros
ACACACACACACACACACACACACACACACACACACACACACACACAAACACCATATCTTCTTTATCCAACCATCTCCTGATGGACACTTAGGTTGTTTCCATACCTTGGCAATTATAAATAAAGCTGCCACGAACATTGGGGTACATGTGTCTTTTCTAATTAGTGTTTCCATTTTCTTTGGATATACATCCCGGAGTGGACATACATCCATTTTAATGGTACAGTTCAATGAGTTTTGACAAATGTCTATGGCTATGCAACCACTGACACAGTCAAGGTGGAAGACAATTCCATAACTCCCAAAGTTCCCTCATGATCCTTTTCAACATTCTTCTTCCTCACCTGCTCTGCCCTTAGCAAACACCGATCTGCTTTCTGTTTCATAGATTTGCTTTGTTTTTCTATAATTTCATATAACAAACTACTGGTTACCAAGGGGGGAAAGGGGGGGTGGAATGAATGGGAGATTGGGATTGACATATATGTACCACAATGTATAAAATAGATAACTAGTGAGACCCTACTGTATAGCACAGGGAACTCTACTCAATGCTCTGTGGTGACCTAAATGGGAAAGAAATCTAAAAAAAAGTGGATATACGTATACATGTAACTGATTCACTTTGCTGCACGGCAGAAACTAACACAACATTGTAAAGCAACTCTACTCCAATAAAAACTAATTAAAAAAAGTAAAAAACCCATGATGCTGAGTGATATAAGCATTCAATGAGAATATACATTTGGAGCTGATATTTTAAATTGGGAGTCCAGGAAGGCCTCTCAGAGGAAGTGTGATTGTGTAGAGGCTACAATGATGAGAACGATTAAGCCATTAGAGTGACACTGGAATGGGAAGAGCGCACCAGGTGGAGGAAACAGCAAGTGATTAGCATGTTCAAGGATCAGCCAGCAGCCAGTGTGGCTGAAGCAGACTGAGAAAGATGGAGAGAGGAAGGAAGTTGGAGGGAGAGCTCAGAGCTAGATCAGATGGGGTCATTTCCAAAGAACTCTAAGTGAATGGGAGTTGGCTAATTTCCATCCATTTAAACATTTTCTTACTCATTTATTTCCTTGGTCAACACTGAGTAAATGCTTATTATGTGCCAGACACTGTGCTAGGTATTGAGTAAACTGTGGTGAGGAAATCTCACATTGTCAATGCTTATAGTTTAGTGAGGGAGGCAGATGTTAAACAAGGAAGTGCACAGGTGATAGAATTACAAACTTAGATGACTGTTGTAAAGAAAAGAACAGGGTACAAAAAGAAAAAAAATTACATTGGAGATCAGGGAAAGCTTTTAAGGTTGATAAAAAGGTTAATAGATGGAGTTTAGAGTTGTGTTTCTGACCTTTTCAAATAGAAAATCATTGTATTGCTCACTGGAGTAAATGAGCATAAACAGGTAAGTCTGCTCTTGAAAGGATGACCCAGACCACTGGACTCTCCAGAAGGTGAGAATGCACTGGGCTGAGAGAACCCGTAGCTCAGCATCCCTCTGCCCAATCCTTGACACAACAGTTAAAAAGCTCCAAGCTGGGGCTTCCCTGGTGGCGCAGTGGTTGGGGGTCTGCCTGCCAATGCAGGGGACACAGGTTCGTGCCCTGGTCTGGGAAGATCCCACATGCCGCAGAGCGGCTGGGCCCGTGAGCCATGGTCGCTGAGCCTGCGCATCCGGAGCCTTTGCTCCGCAACGGGAGAGGCCACAAGAGTGAGAGGCCCGCGTACCGCAAAAGAAAAAAAAAAAGCTCCAAGCTGAGGGAGTAGCATGTACAGAAGCCTTGTATCAGTTACTGTTTTCTTTTCTCTAGTACAGGTGTACTGCAATTTAAACAAACTTAATATGTAAAAAGTTGATATTAAAAAAAAATAAATCCCTTGCTTTACAAAGGGATTCTTAAATTAGAAGAGTCACAAGGGATTTATTTAAGTTATAAGCTCCTCTAATGCCTTTTAAATTATTCAATTTATAGTCATTTGATTTACTTACAACCTTTCAGGAGTACATTTGTTGTAGAAAGCACAGCACTCCCGCAGTAAATATTCTCCTTGATCAATTACACTTCTGAACTTTAGTCATCTGCTCAGTGGCATATCTTATACAACTGACACCTTGGTATTTGCAAGTGGCTGCAGTAGTGTATTTTACAACATAAAATATACACCAAAATTAGAGAAATTTCTCTTGTGCAATCTCTTCTGATTGTATCAGCCTTAAGGATTAAAATCTTGGGGAGACTACAGTGACATACAATCCATGAGAAGACCTGGGATTCACCTACACGTATGAAGTGGAAAGCTGTGAATCCAGTGAATTTATCGGTATAGACAGCCCAAATGGGTGAGTCAACATTCAAACTCTGTTTATTCTCAGGGGGAGAGTCTTTTCTACCGTCCTAATGCTAGATGTTTACATTAGTTCTCAATTCCTATTACTCAGCAAAGGCATAAACACAGGGAAGAATGGAAACACCAGAATCCATTCCTTAATGAAATTGTTTGCTATGCAATTTGGTTCCAAGCTCTATAAACTATTTGTCAGAGGGAGCATTGCTCTAGGTGAAGTGTCAGAAAATATAGAACATAGAAGAGTGATGAAATAGGAGAGGCACTCCCACTGCAATAAGAAGCACAGTTAATGACGATTAATGTTTACTCAACATTTACCATATATAAGGCATTGTGTTAAACACATCATATAGATTTTTAAATTTCATTCTTATACAACCCAGTGAACAAAGTATTGTTTCCATTTGTCAGATAAGGAATCCAAAGCTTAAAACATTTATGTTACTTGCCCCTAAATGCCCGGGCTAAGAAGAGGTCAGATTCAAATCTTGTAATGGATTTCAGACACAGAGCATATTTAAAGTGATGTACAGTCAGGGTTGAGGGTCGTTGGTAGATGAAATTCTTTTTAGGACCCTTAGAACCTACTGAGAAATAATTTTGGACAAGACAGTTATATGGTCCTTAGCTTGACCCATGCTTTAAGTACCTTTTCAATTTTAAATCTTAAGCTTGGATAGATGTGAGTTATTTAAGGAACTATCAAGTTTGTTAAAATGACAATCTTAGAATCAGTACTATGGCTCCAAACAGAATAGTTTTTCTAGTTATCAAAATCTTTCTATTATTTAGAAGAGCACTTTCAATCTAGCTCTTCTAGCTCATGATTAGGCCAAACAAGCAACAATTTACATTTCTCCTTTTAGATTACTTCTACCTCTTTCCACTGTAATTCTGGGTGCTCATCATGTACCTGGAATAATAGTGTCAGTGAAATTACAATGGAGAATCTGAATTTAATTCAACGGAAATGGATGCTGAATTTACTCTATTATTTAAGATGTGTGCTGGAGCATCTCTGTGGATACACAGCAGGCTCCAGGGGCTCTTATCTCAATTAGAAGCACTGCATTTAACTCCCAGATTCTACTGCTACCCTACGATAAATATGTTTCAAGCCCATCTCTGCAGCCTTGTTTTTATACCTGCCCTTACTGTGAAGTCATTCATAACTGAAGGAATATTCTCTTTTTATCAAAATTAAAAGCTATATGAATTCCAACCAATTGGAAAGTGTATTTATTTATTTTGTGTAGTATTTAAAAATGACACTACCAAGATTTTTTAAAATTTGTTTTTACTAGAAATGTTATAAGTACTGTAACTTCAGTGTGATTTTATAACCTTAGCTTAGAACTGAATTTTGTTTCCCTTGGTAATCTTTACACTGACAGAAATCAGATTACAGTGTGCATGTGGACTTCTTTTTCATTGAACCATAGAGAGGAGGGTTGAAGACAATATTTTCTAATCATCTAGTTCATGGATGCATTTTCATATTACCTGTCACTACAGAATCAGTTAGTCCCTAAGAAATCTTTCAGGCAAGATTAATTTCCTATCACAGAGGATGTGGGCATCATATAAAAGTCAATCACACAGAGCTATGTAGAGACGATGAAAATCATGCAATCTTCATGAAGTTCTAGTAACTTAAAATATCATTTCCACCAATGTATATTATTTAGGTCTTTGTGTGTCCCACATTAGGCAAAAAGTAGATAACACAAAACATGGGAAAAGTAAAGGTGAAAGTCAGAAATTTTTTTTCAAAAGAAGCCCTATGCATGGTCCAGAAAATGAAAATCAAATGAAAAAGATCAAAGCATATTAAAAAGTATAAAGCATTCATAAAAATAAAGTCTTGTTATTTTATGTTTGTACTAGTATTTGAGAGGTCAGTGTGATTTCTGTTTAACTTATTTTTTATTATGTAGAAATGTAAAAAAAAGTGTCAAATCTTTTACAATTCACTATGTATCTTCTTCTGTAAGGTGGAAGTTAAGTTGTGGCTACATAATGTTGTACTTTGGAAACTCAAAGTGGTAAAAAACAAAAACCACCCTTGGGTTTTCTCTCCTAACTTCTTTGTTCCCAGTGTGACATTAACCAGGCCTTTGGTCTATAGGCAGTGTTACAGTCTCCGTTTTCAGTATGTAAGTGTATCTATTCTTGCTCTCTTAAACCAAAACAAAAATTTTTGCCACCATTTTTTTCTGTGTACCTAAGATTTTTGTTCGTTTTTGAGCCTATTATGATATTCCTTTTGAAATACACATTTGACATCTGGATTTCTGCACAGATGAATTTCATTCTTGAACACAAAAGAATAGCAGAGGGACCCAACCATTACCTAATGTAACACTGGAACATTCATTTGTAACCGCTTTAAAGACTGGAGATCCACATGCTTCTGTCATAGAGTAATATCCCATTCAAGAAACAGATCCACAGCAAACGCAATTAGAAATTAATCCTTTTCTTCCATAATTTTTCTCTTAAGGGACATTATATGAGATCCCAATGGTCCAGTGCTATCCTTATTAACCCTGCTTTCCTTTCCTATCCATTTCCTTCATGGTTGCAACTGCTCTAACTTATTTCTTCTAAACCTCCCTAGGAATAAGCTTCCTTAATCCTACTTTTTAAAAATTCCTTTTTTCCCCTTATCTCAGTTCTTTATTATGAAGGTATTTCCTTTTTTCTCATGTAGACATTTCTTTCTCTCTAGAGATGAGGAGCATCTCTGACCATGGAGGTCTTCCCTTTGGTGGGAGGAGGGTTGGCCATGAAGACTCTCACATTAATAATTCTTGGGTCACGATTTTTGAACACTAAAAGATAGCTCGCTAATTCTATTTAACTGATTTCCTTTAGCCATTGTCCATTTGAGACAATTTCTTAAGCAAATACAGGTCTATGCTCCCCATAATGACTTCTAGAAACTTATCAACTACATACTTGTAGTTCTTTTTTTCATCGATTTGATAAATGGTCCTGCTATGATTTTAGTAACATCTTGATTACTTTTTCCTTTCTGTGGAAAACAGAAACAGCTGGAAGCAATGCAAATGAAGATTTGAGGGGAAGAAGGATGCCCAGAGATTGCTGAAAGAGTGATCAAGTGACCTTTGGGGCTCATGTGCCAGTTGTGACAATTTAGAGAGAAGGATGGGGCATGTGATGTGGTAAAAAGCAGAAAAACGTTTGGTCACTGCATGGATAGTCAGAACATAAGAGTCAAAAAGAATATAAGTACCTAGAGATATGAATTAAAGGGAAGTCAGGTTTGAAAGTAAAATAAGGAATTAAGGTTAACTCCATAAATTCTTCTTCTTTTTTTTTTTTTTCTAACTACATCAAATGAAAGGAAATACTTTTTTTCCCCCCCCATCTTTGGTAATGTAATAGAGACAGGAGTTTTCCTTCCTCTATTATGTTTACCCTCCTCACCTTCGAAGTAAAGCATTTTGTTTGCAACCAGGAATGGTAGATCTCTGATATAATTCTTTCTAAAATATTTATTTATTTATTTATTTATTTATGGCTGCATTGGGTCTTCGTTGCTGTGCGTGGGCTTTTCTCTAGTTGCAGCGAGCAGGGGCTACTCTTCGTTGTGGTGTGTGGGCTTCTCATTGTGGTGGCTTCTCTTGTTGTGGAGCACAGGCTCTAGGCACATGGACTTCTGTAGTTGTGGCATGCAGGCTCAGTAGTTGTGGCTCGCGGGCTCTAGAGCACAGGCTCAGTAGCTGTGGCACACAGGCTTAGTTGCTCCGCGGCATGTGGGATCTTCCTGGACCAGGGCTCAAACCCATGTCCCCTTCATTGGCAGGTGGATTCTTAACCGCTCTGCCACCAGGGAAGTCTCCCCTGCTATAATTTTTAAACAGAAAAGGTGTGTTCTGTGTAAGCTCTTCCTAGATTATATGGAGTCTTGTTTTTATACGTTCCCAAAGTGCACTAAATCAGTTAACTGCACCAAGCAGGAGGAGATAGACTTCATAATTCTCCTAAATATAACTGGCAATAGAACTGTCCAGAAGAAAGATGCTCCCACCAGCTCCCCCTCCCCTATAGCTCATTTCTATCACATCACCAACAGATTAGAATTGTGCATAGCAGAATATACCTCTGGTGAAAAACCTCATCAGACAGACAGACATTATAAGAAACCATTAAACGGGGATTTCTATATCAGATTACATTAGGGAAAAACAAATAAATGGTTCACCTTTATGTACAACGGTTCCTTAAGATGTTCAACAAGAAGGCAAGCTTTCTCCTCCCACACAGGATTGAGGCTCTTGTGTATTATTTTACTTCTAAAAACTTCTTTTCCTCCAATTTTAAACTTCACGTATGGATCACTTGTCCCTGTTAAAGAGATACAAATTGATCCATGTTAATCATGCTTTTCTACAGAAGCAAGAGAATAGCTCATCTAAACATTAGAAAGTATTTAAAGGAATAAAATTTAAGTAAACCTTATCACATGAGAAAAATAAGGATTAAGTGCCTTTTCCTAAATTTTCCCTTAAATATTCAAGTGACAGTAAATAATAATAAAATTATTATTATTATATCTTCTGATCTTAATACTGTAACCCTGTTCTGGTATTTTAAAACTCTACTGCATGCTGCATTTATAAATTTAATTCATGCTGTAAATGATAGAGATTAATCTGACGTTTCATCTGGTCAACTATAAAAAAGATGATCCATGATCTTGGCTGATTTAACAAGTTTTAGACATATATGCTGTTAAAAATTTACACTAGTTTAATAGGTTTTGGAAAAGGTGAGTCTTAAATTGAGCTTCAGTTTTATCCTTGGTTCCATATTTTCTTCACAGGTATCAATTTTATCCTTGGTCCCGTATTTTGTTCACGGGTTTCAATTTTAGAATGCTAGGGAAGGATGCCTCAGAGGAAGGCATCAAGAGGAAGGGCACAAATGATTGTTGAATAACCTGGGTACTTCATGTCATCCATTAATACCTCCTAAGCTCCCTATGAAGATAAAGGAAATAAGAGCCATCAAATAAGTTGCTCTTGGGTACACAGCTAGCAAGAGATGGAGTGAAGATTCCAACCAAGGCTGTGTGGCTCTAATGCCTGTGCTTTTTTTTTTTGCCTTGCAACTTCAAGAGGGAAGGGCCTCTATATACATTCATTTATGTTATACCATTTCTCATTTTGACCGATGAACATCAATCTTGGCCTCATAACTCTATGCTGTTATTAAGGATTCCTAGAAAAGGTGAATCAGGAACATCCCCAAGGAAACCATTCCAGTGCGTGACAATCTTCAACCTCAGAAAATAATTCTTTATACATGACCTGACTCCCTTAGAATAAAATTGTAATTCTTCCTGTTTTGTCCAACCTGAAACTATAGTTGATAACTATGGTCTACACGATTTAAAGAAAAATATGAGTGGGGCTCAGAAAATTGTAAAGCACCATGTAAATGTTAGGTGTTAAAATTATGAGCCTGATATACTTAAACTCACTACCTATATTCCCCCTCAATACTCCACTCACCTCCATGACACATAAATATCTATGCTAAATATAAGGATTGCCTTGTAGGATATGGATTTTCTTATTTAATCATCTGGGGACTCTCTCAAAACTCTCCACATTCCCCTAGTAAATTGAAGACCTTGTTTTTGTATGACTAGACCTGGGTCTAATAAAATAACGACTTTCCATTTTGTGAAACTCCCATTTTGACAGCTTGATTTTATAACAAGACAAACTTTAAAAAATGTTTATAAATGTAAATGTAGGCTTAATACTAAACTGTTACAATGCATTCTTTAAAGGAGCCAATGGAACCAAAATGTTTAACAGTTAAAATGGCTATTTTTTAAGGCCCTGATCCCCAGCTACAGGCTGAGCACTCCGGGGAGTGGAAGTGTTATAGCATGTAATTTGAGAGATATTAACATCCATGTACCCGTCTGAATTTCCTCAGTCATGCAGTTTTGTCTCTGATTTTTAAAATCACCTATGCAGCTACTACCAGCTGCTAAAATACAATAGGCTCCATGAGATCAGAGCCATTTGTATCACTGTGTTTTAAACCTCCAGCACTTAGTACAGAATTAGGCATATTGTTCCTCAATAAACATTTGGTGAATAATTGAATGACTTAATGACTTAACGATGTGGGTGGTAGACCTCTCTTCTTGCTGACTTTGTCACCTCCACTTGGATACATAATAGACATTCCAGTGTTAACATAGGCCTCGATCCTCCCTCAGGCTTTGTCAGGTTGTTAAAGTCTCCATTATTTGACAGTTCCTCAAGCAAGACGCAGGAAAATTACTTTCCATATCTCCTTCTCCATCCAGGACACCACCAAGTCTGATTAATTCTCCTCCACTCTAGTTCAGCTACCATGATTTCTGTGCTGTGCAACTACAATGATAGCCTCCTAACTGGGCTTTCCACACTTCCGTGTCCTCCCCTATTAATTCTCTATATGACAGCCAGACTGACCTTTTAAACCTGCAAATTTAATCTTCCCCCTTCTTTGCTTAACACATCTCAACACCGTTCAACTACACCTATAATAAAATCCAAAATATCTAACATGGTATACAGAACTTGCTGTTTCTCCACCTTCATTTTTGGCCCCTACTCTCTTCCAGCTTTCCTGTTACTAGAAGTTCTCCTCTGTTTCTTCCAGTCTTCACATATTCCAGCCAGGCTCTCTGCTTGAAAAGTCCCTCCTTCCCACTCTCTTCCCCTTTTGCCTGGCTGACACTTCTTATCTTCCAGGCCTTAATTTAATATAATTTGCTCAGGAATGCCTTCCTCAACCATCCCAATCTGAATTAGGTCTCTTTGTCACTTTCTCCTGACATTTGCTCTTCTGCTTAGTAGCACTAATCATTATGCTACTTATAGGTTAATTTGTATGTCCACCAGTTTACTGTAGGAATTTTCCCGTTGGCTATAACCCCCGCGAGGGCAGGACTCTGCCCCAGCACGTGGCACAGTGTCTGGGGCAGAGCCTGTACTCAGTAAGGATTTGTTCAATGGATGAGTAAATGAATGACCTTACAGTTCACAGTGTACACAGTACTATTAAATACATCCTCAAAGTGGCTCTGTGAAGTTGGTGAAAGCGTATATTATCAACCTATATTGCAGGTGAGAAACAACCAGAGATTCAGTGTGACCTGCACCAAATCACTTAAGAAGCTAACAAGTAACAGGATGAAAGGCAAATTTACACTTCAGACGCCAAGTCCGGGGTTCCTTCTATTCAGCTTTTTAGGAAACATGGACATCCATATTTTCCTTTTTTAACTCTAAAACACCATCACAGGAGTATTATGTAAAGACGTTGAACAATCATTTAGACACTACAAATCATGCCAATATTGACAAGTAACTTATTCTCACTTAAAAAACTCTCACACTTATTATCTGTCTTAATCACCCTAAGGCCTCTGTGAGTCTAACTACTGCCTCCGTTTTACAGATGAGACAAGTAGGAAAGGTCAAGTGGTTTGCTCCAGGTCAGACTAGAACTCAAATCTGGAGCCTAGTCCAGTTAATTCTCTCTCTGGCACATCATCATAAACCGTTCACCCCCTTCAAGGTATAACAATCTTGTATCTCTTTGGTCCAAAATAGGTATGAATAAGCCTTTTACAAGAAAAGTGACTTCAAGGAAGTTGGACTGTGTTTCTTAACAGTTATTGATATTAGTATCTCACACTATTTAATTTAGCCATTATGCAAACAACTGACATAACTTATGATTTGGCACAGAAGCCTATACACTCAAATGTAAATCTTTTTTTGGAAGCAATCTGTTTCTTGCTCCTTACCAGAAACATTTTGCTCAACCACTGTCTATGCTAACTGTCAAAATCCCCTTGGAATTAGGGACAACTCGTTCCTAGAATCCTGCTGGGTGATCCACTAGGTCTTGAATGCAGAACTTAAATTACAAAAAGGAATCTAGATCACTCTTGTTAACATTTACTGAACACGTACTATGTCAAATACAACATACCACCCAATGAGCCTGTGAGGCGAGTTGTAGTGTTACCTAGGTTACGGTTGAGGAAACCATGTTTCATTTGTTCTGTTGGCATTTATTGAATACCCTCAAGTGGTATTACATACAAATACATAGTGTGGAACAGGTAAGTAATTTCCCCAAAGTCACACAGCTAGGATGCTGGAACTTGAAATTAAATATTACATTAGGCCACCTCCAAACAACATTTTTCACGGTTGGTATCATATCCTTGATGCCACTTGAGGCAGTAAATATCCAATGGCCTGAAGAAATAACAATCCAGAAAACAAGAGTCGGTCTAAGGGTTAAGTAAAGGTTTAGGGACAGAGTTTTGACTCTTTGATAGGCACTAAGATCTCAGGGATTGGTATAAAAAAGAGAGAAAGGCTGCTTTAAGGGACTTTGAAAAGATATTATGATGGTGAAATATATTGTAAATGTGTGGCTTTGGCCACAGGATAACCTGGATTGGAGATGGTACATATGTCAGCAAATTTCACAGTCATAAGTACAGGAAAACAGCTCCAGATGCACACACGTGGTGAGTCAGTCATCTGACTTTTCCTGCTGTGTTTTGACTCCATAGAATAAAATCTGCTACATTTCTCCCTTTCCAACTATCATTCAGAGGCTTCTGGGTGCTATTATTAAATTTTAATAACTTTTTTAGTAGTCAAAACTCTTTAAGGAATTTCTAATTGTTTACTTATTATTGTAACTGAGGGACCTTTGTTGACTGAGAGTCCTTAATTTAAAGTTCAAGACCTTCAGCCTGTGATTCCAACACAGAACTGGAGACATCATTCTTTTAATTTAGTTTCAGTAAAAGATTTGTACCTAATGCTCTAATCTTTTATGTTGAAAGGTAGTCACTTTATTACCTGGTAATATTAATAGGTATTATTTGTTTTTTAAAAAGGAATTCTGTGGTCAAGCATATTTAGAAAATGCTGATTTAATACAAAATTAAACAGATTAATTTTCTATAGCTTTTCTTTTTTTTTTTTTTTTTTTTTTGTGTGGTATGCGGGCCTCTCACTGTTGTGGCCTCTTCCGTTGTGAAGCACAGTCTCCGGATGCGCAGGCTCAGCGGCCATGGCTCACGGGCCCAGCCGCTCCACGGCATGTGGGATCTTCCTGGACCGGGGCACGAACCCGTGTCCCCTGCATCAGCAGGCGGACTCTCAACCACTGCGCCACCAGGGAAGCCCATCTATAGCTTTTAAATAAGACAATGTGCACTTTTACTCTCCAAGGGGATATGACAGGTCTTTGACCGTACAGCCTATTTATCTTGAGTGTATCTTTCAGGACTAATAATCCCTGATCTCTCTTTGGGAAATGCTACCTTATTATATTTCATAGATGAGGAAGTTTCACATGTTTTGGAGGTTCTTTTATTGTAATAGATTTTCCGGTGAATTCAAGTCATTTTATTATAATAAAACTCCAAGTAAATCCAAGCCACTAACTTGTGGTTAGCCTTTAACAAATATATTACACACACACACACACACACAAAAGAGATTTAGTTTGTTGGTTCAAAAAACTCAAAAAGTAAATTCAAGTGCCAGTGCTGTTTTGTTGCAATATTGCATTCAACCACAAGATGGCACAAACACTTATCAAATTACTATTGTGAGGCCTGTGGTTCTGCTCTTCAAAGTTAAGGCATTTCTACTGCACCCTTGGCAGTTCTCAGGCATTTTCTAGCAACCTGTGCTTCGCTGTTATTCGTTGGACTGTGACCCTCATTACAATCTTTTTTAGGGTGATAATAAAATGTAAACAGGGAAAATAAATATAGAAGAAGAAACGAGGAAGTGTTAGCCCTAAAATAAAATTCAGATTTATTTTATCATATTCAAGAGCAACCTTTCACACATTCATTTTATCAGATAGCATTAACTTCAGAATTTATTTTAAAACATTATTATTTTATCTTATAATTATAAATTCTGTGCTTTAAAAATTCTAGAGTATTTTAGATTTAGGGAATTTTCATTGTATATATCTGAATCCTAGGATCAAATTGTTTGAAAAAGAGGAATTAGATGGTTTGTATAATGTTTCTTCATGTAGTAAAGAAAAACATGTCCCCAAGCTATGGTTTTTGTTTGTTTATTTGAGTCAGGACATCTGAGCATTTCAACATTTTGTGTGACTATTTAGCCTTTAATATAATTTAAGTCCAACATAGAACTAAACTTGTCTGAATGGGTCCCCTTTTGTGCAGCAATAAACACAGCACACACAAGATGGCAGTCTTCCTTTCCTTAAAATAGTATGAAAGCTCTTTAAAATGTAAATAGCCATATAGTAATGAATGTCCTGTTTTTCATTTTCAGAATAAATGAGTCTCCTGGTTAACAAGTTTAAATCAGTCTTATCCCAAACCTAGTATATAATGAAACAGAAACAGCTATTCCTGTTTCAGGGGCTTATACTTATTCAATAACGCTAACTCCTAATCAAAAACAATGTGAAACTGAAACTCGGTCTTATGGAGAAAGAGAAGGAGAAGGAGGAAGATGAAAAGAAGAAAAAAGACGAAAGAGAAAAAGAGACGTGAATATAAATATTAAGTGTGAACAGTTAAAAAGAATTCAAATTTAGGGTGGATCTTCCTGAAGGTATTCAATCCTTCTACAAACATTTAAAGCTAGCTACTTTTGTTGACCAAATACAACAGAGAAAATATCTGTTCTGTAACAAGGTCCTTCACACTTGAAAGAGGCCTGTAAAAATAGAGAAGTTCAAAGCATACTCAGAGCAATAGATATCTTTATATACATTTATTTTTATTAATGATTTAAAAATCTTCAAAACAGGTACCTTATTTATACATTAAAATTATTCCTTAAACTGTCTTGTTCCTTCTTCATTTTTTGTTTTTTTGAGATTTATAATGCCCTACAGTGGAAACATTACATAGGGCTAAATAACTATATTAAAATTAAAATGCTAAAAGCTTATAATCACATATGGTTTAATGTTATAAATAAAAGGAAACTAAAATCTTTTTCCATAATGAGGAATATGAATATTCCAGTGATTTTTAAATTGTTGGTTAATGAAGTCACCATGATACAGCACAGAGATGAATGAAAACTAATACTGTGATAAAATGCAGTATAGGACTGAACTAAATAAATTTCTTTGAAGAGTAGAAGAAACTTCCAGACACACCGTATAGAGAAGGTGTAAATGACAGGAACAGACTATTGATTTTTATGAATAATTTTTTTGGCTTATTTTTCTCTTGTAAATGCAGAGTTCTGAATATGTAAGAAAAAATAATACACGTATTCGGGGTAAATACAGCTCACTCAAGTTCCCCTGCACACACGGCATAAATTATAGGTGGTATCTACAAGCAATTTCCTGGTAACTTCTGGAAGTTTTGGTAAACTACAACATGGAAGGGGGGTGGTTACTTACATTTTTTTCACACAGATTTAGACAAATACTGCTTTAATTGTGAATATTAATTAATTGTATATTAATCTATGGCATAAGAACAACTGCAATAGAGAAGCGTGTTCTGGATGTCACAGTCATTCTTTCCAAAGGGCTCTGCTCCTCCCACCCCGGGAGCTCCCTCTGTGACCAGTGATCAGTGAACAGACTTTGGAGGTATAAATATACTCATCCTTTAAGCATGATTTTTACCTAAGGAGAAACAATTTTCTCTGGAATTCTTCTAGAATATGTTACTATGTTTTTACAGCCATCCTAACCAAACAAGATCAAATATAATTTTTTTAAAAAAATGTTAAGCACTGAACTTTCGTATGTAAAAAATATCAGAATATTAAAATTTTATACCCCAAATATCTATACTCTCCTCAAGCCTTTTTCTTCTGGCTATCTCAATACTTTTCTGAGACTGTTGCCTTGAGTGTCACTAGTAACTTTTTTTGGCTTCCATATATGTTGTATTGTATCATTTTATACAACAAGAATGTATTAGTCACTAGTAACTTTTCATCACTGCTTTCAATGGCTTTTTCTTAGACTGCAGTCCCTTCCATCTGTGGGTCACAGTGAGTGTTATTAACTCCACTGACCCCGAAATTTTCTTCTTTGTGGATTCTGTGACACTGCTCACAGTAAGTCCTGTGCTGGAAAGAATACTGACCAAAGTCACTTTTGCTTCTTATAAGCAGTGTGGTCTTAGAAAAGTCATTTAACTGCTCTCGTCTATAGTTTTTCAACCTTTAAAATGAGGGGATTTCTCAACTTTCTCTGAGAAAAGTCAAGGATCTATAAGATTTCACTTCCATGCCCTTGACAGAGAATGAGCCATTCCACATAAGTGTATTTTTCAGGAAACTAAAAATTACCGTGTCAAACACCAAGACCATTTTTATTAATAAGTTTGAAGGAAATATTTCTAAATTATATTTTTCTTCTTTTTGGGTAAATAATGAATACAATTTTTAAAAATGGGGCAGAGCATCATTTGCTGATTTTATGTATCTGGGAAATTATCATCAAGGTTCTAGGAAAGCAAAGTTAAATCTTCTGTGGAAAACCAATGAAACTTGAGTAGCAATATTTCATTTTCTGAAACTCCCAATGGAATGCTGCTAAAAACCAGGAGATATTCCTTTTATCACAGAGAGTCTCCCCCAGGGATACTCCTATAATCTGTTTATTCTTATTTTGTTTCATTTCTTTCAATGTAGAGTTATAAACTGAACAACAGTATTATTTCTATTGCTATATATGCCAGTGAACAAAACGTGTTTCTTAAAATATAACAAATTAAAAGCGATCTGAGGTGTAAGAAGCCTGATTTCCCGAAACATCGTGTGGAGGAGAGCTATCTGCCAACCGGAAGCACGTGCCTTGGACTATCACATGGGTGAGAGATAAACTCCTATTACATGTGAGCCATTAAGTAATTTGGGGGTGTATTTGTAATCACAGTTCAGCCTATCCTAACTGATGAAGATTCCTAAGCCTTGGGAATTCTAATTAAAATTCCACTTGCAACCACAGTTTAGCCTATGTCACCTGATAAATGTTCCGAAGCCCTCTGATTCTAATTCTTAAAATATCTCTTGAAATCATCTCTGCCACCACTGTCTCATCATTCCTTGTCTAGATTATTCTAAGAGCCTTCTGCTTGGTTTCCCTTCTCCCTTCCAATCTATCCTCTGAACACTGCCAGAGTCCTCTCTTGTCAAATACAAATCAGGCACTTGATTCTTCTTGGACTACATTTCACTCCATCTTCTGCACCCACAAGCACTGCTGTGGGTAACCCAGGCTCCAGAACTCTGGTTCAGGGTCAGTATTCAAAGCCTCTCCTTGTCCAGGAGATTTTGCACATGTGTTTGTGTATTTTTATTATCTTATACTCTTACCATGGAGCCTTCTGATCCTAATTTGGCTTCTGTGGCAGACTGAACCCCTACATCCATTTCTCCTCTTTTTCATTTTAGTAATAGAGTCTCTGTGAGTTTAGCAGGACATGTGATTATTCCATTAGAGAATTCCTTACTTTCCAAACAACGGGTATGGCCATGTGGCCGAGTCCGCAAGATGTGTAAAGTGACATATGCAACTTCCAGATCCTTTTTTGTTTGTTTGTTTTGGGTTTTTTTGGTAAGTTGGCTGATAGAGTATATGCTTCCTGTAGTGGTTTTTTTTTTGTTTTTAGTTTTTTAATCATTAAAAAATATTGTAGTTAATTTATAGTGTATTTGTTTCAGGTATACAGCAAAGTGATTCAGTTATACATATATATATACACACACACACATATATATATACATTCTTTTTCAGATTCTTTTCCACTATAGGTTATTACAAGATATTGAGTATAGTTCCCTGTGCTATACGGTAGGTCCTTGTTGTTTACCTATTTTATGTATAGTAGTGTGTACATGTTAATAGCGAATTCCTAATTTATCTCTCCCCACACCCTGCTATCCCCTTTGGTAACAATAAGCTTGTTATCTATGTCTGTGAGTCTATTTCTGTTTTGTAAATAAGTTCATTTTTATAATTTTTTAAGATTCCACATATAAGTCACATCATATGACATTTTTCTTTCTCTGTCTGCCTTACTTCACTTAGTATGATCATCTCTAGGTCCATCTATGTTGCTGCAAATGGTGTTAGTTCATTCTTTTTATGGCTGAGTAATATTCAAATATATATATATATATATATATATATATATCACATCTTCTTCATCTATTCATCCGTAAATGGACTTTTAGTTTGATTCCGTGTCTTGGCTTTTGTAAATAATACTGCTATGAACGCTGGGTTGCATGTATCTTTTCAAATTAGCATTTTCTCCAGACAAATGCCAAGGAGTGGGATGGCAGGATTATATGATAACTCTACTTTCAGTTTTTTAAGGAACCTCCATACTGTTCTCCATAGTGGCTGCACCAATTTACATTCCCACCAACAGTGTAGGAGGGTTCCCTTTTCTCCACACCTTCTCCAGCATTTATTATTTGTGGTCAGTTTTTTGATGATGGCCATTCTGACATGTGTGAGGTGATACCTCATTGTAGTTTTGATTTGCATTTCTCTAATAATTAGTGATGTTGAGCAGCTTTTCATGTGCCTGTTGGCCATCTGTATGTCTTCTTTGGAGAGATGCCTATTTAGGTCTTCTGCCCATATTTTGATTGGGTTGTTTTTTTGTTTGATATTAAGCTGAATGAAAAAGCTTTCAGCTTTCCACTGTTGAGTACGATGTTAGCTGTGGGTTTGTCATACACGACCTTTATTATGTTGACGTATGTTCCCTCCATGTTCACTTCCTGAAGAGTTTTTTTATCGTAAATGGATGTTGAATTTTATCAGAAGCTTTTTCTCCATCTATTGAGATGATCGTATGGTTTTTATTCTTCAATCTGTCAATGTGGTGCATCACACTGATTGATTTGCAGATACTGAAAAATCTTTGCATCCCTGGGGTAAATCCCACTTGATCACAGTGTATGATCCTTTTAATGCACTGTTGGATTCTGTTTGCTAGTATTTTGGTTAGGATTTTTGCATCTATGTTTATCAGTAATATTGGCCTGTAATTTTTTTTGTTGTTATATCTTTGTATGGTTTTGGTATCAGAGTGTGGCCTCACAGAATGAGTTCAGAAGTGTTCCTTCCTCTGCAATGTTTTTGGAATAGTTTGAGAAGGATACATGTTAACTCTTCTCTGAATGTTTGGTAGAATTCACCTGTGAAGCCATCTGGTCCTGGACTTTCCAAATAGACCTTCCTTCTAGAAAAGTGTTTTTCTTATTGGAATGATTTGACTTTGTACAATCAGTCTTGGTTGAATTCTATTCGATGCAGTTTCATAAGACTAGGTGGTATGAACCACCTCTTCCTACAACGTGGCCATTCCTGGGCACAGGGGTTTCTCACTTACAAAATGGAAGGTAATATCCAGTAAAGAAAAAAAATGAGTTGAGGTGGGAGGAAACTAATTTTCTTGAATACTTAGTATGTGTCTGGGGCTTTTCATATAATATTTCCTTTAGTTACAACTGTAGTCCTGGTGAGGTAGGTTAAACCAGCACAGCAGAGGCCTCTAATAAATGCCTGTTGTTCAATCGATGAATAAATTAATATTCTTAGTAATTTATAGATGAGTAAACTGGTTCAGAAAGATTAGGCTGCTTGCCCTAGTCATAAGGCTAGTAAGTGACAGCTCCAGAATTCAGATTCCAAGTTTACTACACCATTAAGTCTAACCAATCAACCGACCTGTCCCATGTATCTCAAACTATCATTTCTGAGCTTAGCTGTCCCGTAAGGTGCCCCCATCAGAAACTGGATTCCATACTAGGAAGCCATGGATCTCACTAAACTTGGCAAACATTAATTCTGAACCGTTATCACATCAGAGTAGCAGTTAGACAAGCATGGCTGAATCTGATTGGGGAGATGATTTATTTAGGGCCTTTTATATCCATGAGACAGAAATCTCATGAGGGCAGAGACCTCTTGTGCATCCCAGAACCTACCACAGAGCAGGTACTCAACTGCTCAATAAATATTCGTTGACTGTATGAATACAAACATTAATATTACATACATACATTACTATTAACATATTTGCTAAGCTGGGCATTTATTCAGATGCCTAAAACCGGGGTTCTCTGTTACCTCAACTGAAGTTGAGATAACAATTATTATTTAGCTACTTTCCTTAACCATTTAAGAATACATGAATATATAGCAGAAAAGTAATGCTTATTTTCAAGGTACTTCTTCCTCCTAGTTATGTAGAGATAGCAATTCTACTGGATTTGTTAAATCAAGAAAAAATAGCCTATAAATAATAATAAATATTACATAAATAAGCCTATGTATAAGGAAGTACCATAAAATATGACATTAAAATGACTGGAGCCCATAGAACATATCCACTAAATAAAAGTCACTACTACTCTAAAAAGAAAACAAAATCCTCTTCAATCAAAACTGTAAGTAATAACAATGAAAACAGTTTTCTGACTCCTGTTGATTGATTACTATCATTACCTGAACCAATTTCAAGACAGTTATATTACAGTATGACTAAAATGCATCACAAATGCATGGTACTTGAATAACCCATTCCTTAGCATATTCACGAATGCAATGTGAGAAAAAAGAAAAGTCAATGATCTCCTCTTTATCTCCTTGCTCTAGTCTTCCCCACTTCAACTCTTTCACCAAAATCTTACAGCTAGAAATTTTTCTGAAACAAAAATCTGATGTTACTCCCTTGCTTTAAAATTCTTCATTGTTCTCATTGATTTCAGAATAAAGTTCAAACTCTCTAGCACGACATACAAGTATTTCTTTGCTAATTTCTCCAGACTCATCTTTCACCAGAGCTCTAATCTACAGAACACCTTGCAGCACCTCAAACCCACAGCTTCTCTCCAGTGTCCGCGCCCCTCTTCATCTCTTTCCCTTGCCCTGAATGAACTTTTCCATCATCCCTAGTTCTCTTTCAGTACTAAGTTCAAGCCTCACTGCTGCTTGAACATCTTCTCTGAGCCATCCCATGGACATTATTAGGCCATTCCCACGTGCTCCCTAACATCCTCCGCAAATAATACTTGTCACATTGAGGCCTGGTTTAATTTCTGATCCCTGATGTTTGATACAACCCCTGGGTTATCGTGTGTGATCAAGAAATGTTGGTTGACTGAAAACACTCCTGTATAACGGAATGAACGAATATCTGTACTCTCTCAAAAAAATAACAGAAGCTAATGAGGTAACCAGTACTTACATTGCATACCCTTTATTTCCCACTGTTTTTTTCCCACTCTTATTCACTGTGATTCTAGGAATCTCATTGAATTTAATTCTCAAATACTGAATCTGAAATATGTAAAGCTTAATATCACAAAAGCACTGTGCCATCATTTCTGCAACAGTACACATTTTGCCATTGCCACTTTCCCAAACTATGGTAATTGACGTTCATTGTGATTCCTCAAAATGGTCAATCTGTTCTAGTTTTACAAAGTGCTTTTAGACAATCTCATTTTAGTAGCAATTTGCTTATAGTGTTTATTTATGATTGATTGATTGATTTAGATTTATTCAGAACAATCAACTAGAAACCATACCAGAATAAAGGTGAATGAATATGCTTATGACATATCTCTCCTAACATTTTATGTCGTATGTCCAATAAACAGATATAATAAGCATATAGTAAAAGCTGTCATATTTTATGCAAAATGTTTAGAAGGAAGGTTATTTTTATGTGTACAGAGAAATTATGGATGAAACTGCTACCCTTCACTGACATCTGTGTTTTCCTCTCCTTCACAGGCAAGAAGCTAAACTTCATTTCAAGTCCTTTTATTTAGGTGTGGCTATTGTTATAGAGGAGTGGGTTCTGGCCAATGGATTATGAGCAGAAGTTGAATGCTACTCCCAGGCCCAACCAGCCCATGACATATTCATATATGCAATTCTCTCTCTTTTCCCCCAGCACTGAGAACCTAGATGAGGGCAGGGCCACACAACAGAAAGAGCCTGCTGTTTCCAAATGAAACAGAAGCCCTACTATCACTTACAGCGAACAACGAAGTGATAAAAATAAATAAATTTTGATTTTGTTAAACCACTGAGATTTGTGTGTTTAACTTTTACAGATCCTAACACTACTTACCTCAACTGATACAAAAATTGATTCTAAGAATGAGTGCTGATATTAAAAAAAAGAATCCCTAAAATATGTGACATTGACTTAGTGGATGGGTGATGGGTAGAAAGGAAGGCTGTAGAGTCTCATTAGACCATGGTAGACATGTGGTAAAACTGTTCCTATGGTAACCCGAAAGGCAGTCTGCCTGCCATTGAACTTGAGGGGACATGGTTGGGAAGAGCCAGAATGAAGGTGTGTATTTTCTGAAATTGGTTGCTTTTAGTAAGTAATCATAAGAGATGAATTCAGGAGAAAACAGGCTGATCCACAAGTAGAAACGAAAGGGAGTAAAGAATTTTAAAACGACTTTGAACAACAAAAGCTCATTAAAAATGTCTAGAGGCAAAGCTCAGATTGGCCCTCCCACCCAAGCACGATGGCCTTAAGGTAGCTGCCATTGCACTGAAAGGGAGGAGCAAAGGAATAAGTCATGTTTGAGGAGAAAGAATACTGGGTGTGGTTGCTGGCGCACGAAGCCTACTCAGTTTTTGAGAGAAAGAACTCACTTGGTTGAGATCCCTGATCTTGCACCAGCAGGGAGCAGGAGATGGGTGCAGTGCAGTTCCCAAGGGGGCAGGCTCCTCCACACCCATTTCAGATATGCTACAGAGGATAATAGAGGGTAAAGAACTTCCCAGATGGTGGAGCTACTTGCTACAGAGAACAAGAGACAAGGGGACTCTCCCCAAATATTAGCGTTCTAGTCAAGGAATCTCCCTATTCTCCAGGTAAGTGACCTTCATAAAGCCTGTCGATGGGGATTTCAGAAATGCTATGGACAAGTAACTGCTATGAGTCTCCCATGCTTTCCTTTTGGTTGTTATATATTGGACGTGTATGGGGAAGTGTTAGGTTGATTCACAGTCCACGGGGCTACAAGGAACCACATTTGGACATGATAAAGGATTTCCCTCTATTCAGGTATCCTTGATTTGGAGCTGGATACAGGGACCATATGGGACCCTGGGCTGTTTGCCTTGAAGAAGGGTGAATGCCTTCTATGTTCAGGAACAAGAGTGAACCAGATATTTGGTGACCAGAAAGGTGGATTGTAGCCAAGTCTGAGATTACTTGGCAATATCCATGTTTTCTTCTTCCTGGGCACATGGCTGGCCAGTAGCTCTCATCCTCCTATAAAATTAGGAGCAGCCGGGGCTTCCCTGGTGGCGCAGTGGTTGAGAGTCCGCCTGCCGATGCAGGGGACACGGGTTCGTGCCCCGGTGCGGGAGGATACCACATGCCGCGGAGCGGCTGGGCCCGTGAGCCATGGCCGCTGAGCCTGCGCGTCTGGAGCCTGTGCTCCGCGACGGGAGAGACCACAGCAGTGAGAGGCCCGCGTACCGCAAAAAAAAAAAAGTAACTGATGACAGATGCCCATGTGGACAGAATGTAGACAGTTTGAATACTTTCAACTCAGCACTTTAAAATTAAATTCAGTATTTATTGAACACATACATTTTGTGATGTAGTATTTTATTTTGGACAGGTCTGTTATAAAGTGTATGTTATAGAGCTAAGATGCCTCCTCCAGATCTCTAGAGCTATAAGAACATTGCTAGTCCCTGTTTCACAGACACCCCTTTCAAGCATGTGGAATCCTTAATATATACAGTCATCGGCACAATGATATATCTGAGGTCATCAAAACAAAGATGCAATAAGCTGATTTCTTGTCAACTGTTTGTCAATGAGAGAAATTTTAAAGGATATGCTTCCACAAGTGAAAGATTTTTTCTTTTCAAAATACAAGTTTAAAATCCATGTCTCCAGATTATTAATTAAAGCCTCTTCTTCAATTATCTTATTATTTGATTTAGTCAATGGTTATCTAAATTTTATAAGCAAGTAAAAAAGATAAGCAAAGCAAAATGTTAACACCTACAATGTAACTAAAATACTTGAGGAACAATGAAAAGAATCTTCATCCCTTATGCTAAAAACGGTAAGTTTTTAATGTGACAAGTGACTTCAAAACTTGCAATTATCCTGCTAAAGCATGTCGTCACCGATAGAAGCAAAGACGGCAGATAGAGGAGAGTAGTAGGTGTTGTGAATCCTTGTTCCTGTCTTCAACACAGCACTCCCTTCAACTCTCTGACAGGGTGTGGGAAAAGTCCATGGTCTGAGTTGGTAAATTTAATAAAAACTGGAGAACCAACCTAGGCACTGCATTTCTCGATGACCCGCTCTTTCTTGCCTTCTGCCTTTCTGCCAGACTTGCTACTCTTCCCATTTCCATTAATGTTCTGTTAGTTTTTAAAAGAAGACAGGGCTCTTTCTTAATACAAGACTTGTGCTAGTTTGCAGAGTAAAGGAATTCTCCAGCTGGTATACTTTTCCTTTTCTGAAATACATTGATGCATTTAACAATATTTACTGGATGTCTATTATGTAAATAGGTCCTACTAGGTCCCGGGGATCCAGCAGATCATAAAGTCCCCACTCCCAAGGATCTTTGGTTGCAGTGGAGGGAATCAGGCAAAGAGCCAATGAAGAGGTAACATGTCATGTAATGATAGATGTGGGAAGGAACATGAAGCCACAGGTGAAGGGATGGTAGCAAGAGGGGCCTGTTATGTTAGATAGGATATGGAGGAGAAGCTTCACCTATGAGCACACATTTGAAAAGGGACCTGAACCAATAAGGGAGCATTTCAGGCAGAGGAAGCAGCAAGTGCAGTGGCCCTGAAGAATTCTAGTGTGGATAAAGTGAGTGACCTGGAAAGAGAGTGGTGGGAGATGAAATCAGAGCTTGGAGGGACAACAGATTATGTGAGGCTCTACAGATCCTTGGTAAGGACGTGGGATTTTTCTTCAAGTGAGTTAAAAGAGAAGAGCAAATAAATCAATGGATAAAATATTTTAAGATGGCCTCATGTAATGTCAAGTGATCAGTCTTTTATTAGCGAATATACCAAAATAAAACAGGATGTACTCAAAGGGCCAATTATAAAAGGGCAAGTATATTGTTTTCAAAACCTACTCAAAACAATTTCTAAAGACTAACTGGTCTGAAATATGCTGACAATGTCAACCTACAGGTTAATAATGCATGTACAATGAATGTGAATTCTTACATTCATCTTTATATCTACAGTGCATCCTTTAAAATTTAGATTTATAAACTACACATAACAATATAATCAAATAGAAATTATTTTTAGAATCTGTTATGACTCCTGTTGATGTCAATATTATCTTATCTTGATATGAGTATAATAACATCAGGGGAGATTTGGCAGCCACATTCATCACTAAAATAGCATATTTAAGGCAATGGGAATTTCTTAAATGTTTTTGGCTTGCCCAGCACATAGTGAGATAGCCTTTATTGGGAGCTGGTGGTAAATGTCTTCCCTACTGTGGTAGGTAGAATTCTAAAATGCACCCCTAAGATTTCTCATCCCAATCCCTGGGCTGTGAATATGATATGTCTGTGATTATTGCTACTTACATGATGAAGGGGATTTTGCAGATGTAATTAGGTTACTAAGCAGTTGACTCTGAGTTCACCAAAAGGAAGATTGTGAGGGTGGACTTAATCTAACCTCCTTTAAAAGCACAGGGTTTTCTCTACCTGGCAGCAAAAAGGAAAATCAGATTTGAAGCACGAGGGGGATGTTACACACTGTCCCTGACTTGAAGATGGAGGGAGTCAAAAAAAAAGGGCCTAAGACTGGCCTCTAGGAGCTCAAAAAACAAAACAAAACAAAACAAAACCCTGGCTGGCAGACAGCAAGAAAACAGGGACTTCAGACCTCCAGCTGCAAGGAACTGAATTTTGCCAAGACCAAGAATGAACTTGGAAAAGGACCCTGAGTTCCAGTTTTTAATGTTAAGTCCAGCTGACACCTTAACTTTGGCCTTGTGAGACTCTGAGCAGAGAAGCCAGTTACGCCATGCCCAGATTCCTGACCTACAGAATTTGTAATCCACCTATTAAATGGATGTCGTTTTAAGCTGCTAAACTCATGGAAATTACTTAGAAAGCAATAGAAAACTAATGAGTCTACCTTGAAGAACACATTTATGATGTACCTAGAGAAATTTTTGAGAAAACTAGAAGAAGGAAACTTAGTTGAACCTAATGAAAGACTTTCTTATAAAGGGTGTCAGTGTATTACCTAGAGGGCTGTCTAAGCTGCCATGACAAAGAGATCAAAAAAATATAGTGGATTAAACTAGAGAAATTCATTCCATTCATGCAAAACCATACAGGGAAAGGTAATCCTAACCCAATACAACAATTCCACCATTCTCAGTGTGAAGCTTCTGACCCTTGGTCCAAGACAGCTACTCTTCTTTTCTTCCAGCTTTACTGAGATATAATTAACATATAGTATTGTGTAAGTTTAAAGTGTACAACATGATGATTTGATATATGTATATACTGTGAAAATGATTATCACAATAAGGTTAGTTAACACATCTATCACTTCACATAGTTACCTTTTGTGTGTATGTGTGTGGTGAGGATATTTAAGATCTATTCTCTTAGAAACTTTCAAGTATACAATATTGTTAACTACAGTCACCATGCTGTACATTAGACCCCCAGTACTTACTAATCTTATAACTGGAATTTTGTATCCTTTGATCACCATCACCCATTTCTTCAATCCCTCAGCCCCTGGCAACTACCAATCTAGTCTTTATTTTCTAAGTTCTGTTTTTTAGGTTCCACATATAAGTGAGCTCATACAGTATTCAAGACAACTCTTGTTCTCTTCATCTCCCAGCTGGAAGGAAGATAGAAGAAGGCTAGAGAAACACTTGTGTATTTGTCTTAGGGGTATGATCCAGAAGTTGCACTACCCAAAGTAGCACATACAGCTTCTGCTTATATCTCATTGGCCAGACCTTAGAACTTAGCTGCAAGGGAGGTTGGTAAATGTCAGCTTTAGCTGATAAAACTTCTCCTACCTAAAACATGGGAGCTCTATGATGAAAGCTGGAGGAAAAGAATACTGGCGGACAATAAGCAGTCTCTGCCACAATCCAACTGATGAGCTCGTTACTGCATTATAAATAGAGAGTTACTCAAATTGTTATGAATTTCTTCTGTGGAAATGAGTCAGATATCTACTTCATCAAGACTCTCCCCAATTAGACCTAAGTCTATTTTCTAGATTCCAGATTTAAAGCAAAAAATAAATAATTCCCCTTTTAAGTAACAGTCTTCCAAATATTGGAATCAGGTTGTCAGCATCCTCCATACGTTTCCAGACTTACTACCCTCTGATCCCTCTCCTATTCTTCCTTAGTTACCATCCCTCACTATCTTAAATGCTCTGGACTCATTTTTGCTTGTCAAGAAATCCATTAAAATATGGTCTTCAGCAAAGAACAGAGTCCTCAGCGAAAGGTTCTTGGCTAGAAACTTGAGTTGGCCAAGAGGACAAGTATGTATATATACATATACATACAATGGAATATTATTCAGCCTTAAAAGAGAAGGATATCATGCCATTTGTGAACCAACGGATGAATCTGGAAGTCATTAAACTAAGTGAACTAAGCTAGACACTGAACTACAAATCCTGCATGATCTCACTCATATGTGGAATCTAAAAATGTCAAACTCAGTAACAGAGAGTAGAATGTTGGTTAACAGGCATTGGGGGTGGGGCAAATGGAGAGATGTTAGTTAAAGGATATAAACTTTCAGTTATAAGATGAATAAGTTCTAGAGACCTAATGTACAGCATGATGATTATCACACATTAATGATAATACATTAATACATTATACTATGTATGATATATACATAATATTGTACTACATTAAAAATTATGTATTATACACTTGAAATTTGCTAAGAGAGATCTCAAATGTTCTCACCACAAAATAAAAGGGTAACTCTATGAGGTGATGGATATGCTAATTAGCTTGATTGGGGTAACCATTTCACAATATATACATATATCAAAAGATCACATTGTTTCAACTATACTTCAACAAAATTTAAAAAATTAAATTTAATTAAATTTGAAAAATCATATTATATACTTTAAATATATAAAATTTTCATCAATTATACTTCAATGAAGCTGGGAAAAAATAATATTTTATGGAAAACGAGCAAATCTTAGTGATCTTAAAAGGCAAATCCAATAAACTAATTTGATAAAACAACCAAAAATTGGGGGAAAAAAAGTGCATGAGTGGCAAATGTAACCAAGTACCTTCTTTAGTGAATGAACAATAGCTCCTCTTTCCTTAATAACACAGACCAGTAAAACAGACTATTTAATGTCAATATATGATTGACACACATTGTTAATATAGAATATTGACATTAAATTGATAATTGAATATAATATTGATAAGCAAATATGTTGATAGTTGAATCTGAACACCACCTTAAATGGGACAAATGATTTGAAGCCCCAGTCATTAAGGTTTTCAAATTTCATTTAGTTATAAATAAGATCTATTTTTACTTTTTCTGCTCTTAAAATTTTCACATCTACCATCCCTAATTGGAAGCGCAGTATAGAGATCAAAGGTCTTGCCCTAAGGACTGGCAACAATGCTACCGTCATCCACGTATCACAGATTTTTACAAGTTCTCCCAGTTCTGGAGCTTTTTATCTAAAAAAATGAATTCCAAACCCATGTCCTAATCTCTAATTTTTCATTGATTTGTGATAGTTATTTCATAAATTCTGTTTACTGAACTCTCAAAACACGTGCTGAGCGGTCTGGCTTTTTCTGGCTCTGTAGCCAGAATGAAATTTTAAAAGTATGAAAAATAAAAATTTTAGAAATGCAGAATGTGACTAGCATTGTTTTTATTATTTTTTTTCCCTGCACATATAGATAAATAGTCTGCTCTTATTTACTTCCTCAACCTTTACCTCCCTACTTCTCTCTTGTTTTCCATGTTTTGTAGCAAAGCATCCACCTTGGCGTGTGTTATCATGGGCCTCTGCCAAACTTCGGTTCTTTGATCATCATCTGTTTTACTAAGGCTGTAATACAGGGTGGTTGTTTTTTCTTCCCTGACAACCAGTAGTTCAAACTTCAATACACCTTAACACTGTGCTTAGGTCCATTTGTAGTTGTTATTTTTATTAACATAGTTAACACCTATTACCCTGCTTACTATATACCAGGCATGACTCTTGTCACTTTACATGTTTCAACCCACCGAAACTTCAAAATGATTTCTCACTATATTGTTTTACTATTTTATACTACATATTCTCTAATTGATAGTTACAATTATTATTAACACCACTGTCACTTGTGTCACTCACAACACAGGACTTTGCAGGGCTGCTGTGTTACAGAACTCCAGGTGTGAAGGGTGCTTCCTTGAACTGGCAGCGTGCCAGTCATTGCACAGACTAGGCGCTCAGCAAATGTTCATGGGATTTGATTTTCTCACATTTTTACACTTTGTGCTTTTCTGTGTTCCTTTTCATATCTCTGGTGTTCTAAGAAGTTCCTCTGACCTATGTTGAAGATCAACTCTCGAAAAGGCAATATTTATAGAGTTTTCAAAGGGAGTACAAATTGAAAGTAGAATCTGCCTTAGATTGGCACAGGGAATAACATTTCAGGGGCAAAAACAACACAATAGAGGTCTTTTAATGATGGAGTGGTGTGGGCTACACCTTGGGCCTCCTCGAGATAATCACCACCAGCATCTGCATGACCTGAACACACAACGAGTATGAATAGAAAACAGTAGTATGCTCTGTCACTGGCGTTTAGGAGGTAACACAGTATCTTTGATAAGTCAAATGTATGATTCCAGGAAAGCCCCAGAGCTTTCAGTGTTACATGGAAGATCACTTGGAGAGCTTCCTCATGCTTAGGGCGGTTTTACACAGAGAGTTTTATGGGCTTACTGTTTGCTTTAGCCTTTCACATTTAATTATATTCTCACTACAAAAGTCTGTAAAAATTATAAAGTCCAAATAACTAATTTCCTCTTTGCTACTGTCAGACACATTAATCCTGTACAGTGTGACAAAGCTGTTCTCCTAGGCTAGTGATGTTTATTTTTATATTTCAATTTACTAATTTTCTTTCAAGTTGTTTCACTATAAATTTATTAAACTAGTTTCTTCCAAGCTAAGGCAAATCTACTTTTCATGGATACTAAAAACACTGAAGGTTTATATTAATATTTATTCTTGAGACAGAGATATATCTTTTAAAAATACCTCTATGTTAATGGACATTGAGGCCTTTTTTTTTCTGGGCTGATTTGTAAGTCTTCACAGAATAGCAGTGCATTTTTTCTGAGTCATTTCAATCTTCTCTAACATCCCCATTTCCATTTAGAATGTGACAACTGAGTTCTATTGTATTCAAGTGGTTGCTACCTCAAGAATTAATGAATATATTTTCTAAATGTTAATGTTTTAGTGAAATGAAAGTGCTCTTTAGCAATTCTGTTCATTGGATGCCACAGAAATAATTTTTTGGAAGTGGATTTTTGAAAAAACTTGGCATCTGACAATTCCATACGTTAATTTATTTGGTTCTCTACCTCTACCCTCATTAAGGGAAACTTTTTAAGATTTGGTTAAGTCCAATGGCTCAAAGATTTTCTTTTAAAGAGTATTTTCCAGAAGGATTGAAACAGTCTGGACAATACGGAAGCAAAGACAAAGAAGGTACCTTCTGTCTCTCTCCTTAGCTTAGACTCTGTATTAGTCTTCTATTACAGTGTAACAAATTCCCGTAAACATAGTGGCTTAAAACAACACACATTTACCATCTCCAGGTTTCTGCAGGTCAGGCTTGACATAACAGGGAGCTCGGGAGTAAGGGTCTCACTAGGCTGCAATCAAGTGTCAGTTTGGCTGAGTTCCCATCTGGACCACAGGATCTTCTTCCAAGCTCATTCAGGTCGTTGGCAGAATTTAGTCCCTTGCAGCTATAAGACTGAAGCTCTTAGTGCCCAGAGGTCATTCCTCTCCATACTCAGTTCACAACATGGACGTTTGCTGCTGCTGCTTTTTTTATTATGTAAGTTTCAGGTGTACAGCCTTATAATTTGACACCTGTATACACTACAAAGTGATCACCATCACAAGTCTAGTTACCATCCATGACCATAGAGTTGATCCCCTTCACCCATTTCAACCACTTCTCCCCACTCCCTTCCTCTCTGGTAATCACTAATCTTTTCTCTATATCTACAAGTATGTTCTGTTTGTTTGTTTTGTTTTTTTAGATTCCACATATGTGAAATCATTTTATATTTGTCTTTCTCTGATTTATTTAACTTAGCATAATACCCTCAAGGTCCATTCATGTTGTTGCAAATGGCAAAATTTCATTATTTTTCATGGCTGAGTAGTACTCCTGTGTGTGTGTGCGTGTGTGTAAATATATATATATCACACCTTTCTCCATACATCTATCGATGGCCACCTTACCATTATGTAATGCCTTTCTTTATCTTTTAGTTCAGTCTTTGTTTTAAAGTCTATTTTGTCTGATACGAGTATGGCTGCTCTAGCTCTCTTCATTTCCATTTGCATAGCATATCTTTGTCCATTCCTTCACTTTCTTTCTGTGTGTGTCCTTACTTCAAAAGCAAGTCTCTTGCAGGCAGCCTATAGGTGGGTCTTGTTTTTTGATTCATTCAGCCACTCTGTGTATTAGATAGGCAAATTTAGTCCATTAACATTTAAAGTTATTATTGATAGGTATGTACTTACTGACATTTTTTGAATTATTTTCTGGCTGTTTTGTAGTTTCTCTCTGTTCCTTTCGTCTTCTCTTTCTCTCTTCCCTTGCATTTTGGTGGTTTCCTTTAGTGTTATGTTTATATTTCTGTCTCATTTTCTTTTGTGTATTTATATAAGTTTTTTTCTTGTGGTTATAATGTTCATATATAACATCCTAGAAATAGTAGTCTGTTTTAGCTTGGTAGCAACTTAAATTAAAACACATTCTAAATGACAATGGAGACACGATGACCCAAAGCCTATGGGATGCAGCAAAAGCAGTTCTAAGAGGGAAGTTTATAGCAATACAATCCTATGTTAAGAAACAGGAAACATCTCGAATAAACAACCTAACCTTGCACGTAAAGCAATTAGAGGAAGAAGAACAAAAAAACCCCCAAAGTTAGCAGAAGGAAAGAAATCATAAAGATCAGATCAGAAATAAATGAAAAAGAAATGAAGGCAACGATAGCAAAGATCAATAAAACTAAAAGCTGGTTCTTTGAGAAGATAAACAAAATTGATAAACCATTAGCCAGACTCATCAAGAAAAGAAGGGAGAAGACTCAAATCAATAGAATTAGAAATGAAAAAGGAGAAGTAACAACTGACACTGCAGAAATACAAAAGATCATGAGAGATTACTACAAGCAACTCTATGCCAATAAAATGGACAACCTGCAAGAAATGGACAAATTCTTAGAAATGCGCAACCTGCCAAGACTGAATCAGGAAGAAATAGAAAATATGAACAGACCAATCACAAGCACTGAAATTGAAACTGTGATTAAAAATCTTTCAACAAACAAAAGCCCAGGACCAGATGGCTTCACAGGCAAATTCTATCAAACATTTAGAGAAGAGCTAACACCTATCCTTCTCAAACTCTTCCAAAATATAGCAGAGGGAGGAACACTCCCAAACTCATTCTATGAGGCCACCATCACCCTGATACCAACACCAGACAAGGACATCACAAAGAAAGAAAACTACAGGCCAATATCACTGATTAACATAGATGCAAAAATCCTCAACAAAATACTAGCAAACAGAATCCAACAGCACATTAAAAGGATCATACACCATGATCAAGTGGGGTTTATCCCAGGAATGCAAGGATTCTTCAATATACGCAAATCAATCAACGTGATACACTGTATCAACAAACTGAAGGAGAAAAACCATATGATCATCTCAATAGATGCAGAAAAAGCTTTCGACAAAATTCAACACCCATTTATGATAAAAACCCTGCAGAAAGTAGGCATAGAGGGAACTTTCCTCAACATAATAAAGGCCATATATGACAAACCCTCAGCCAACATCATCCTCAATGGTGAAAAACTGAAAGCATTTCCACTAAGATCAGGAAAAAGTAAGGTTGCCCACTCTCACCACTCTTATTCAACATAGTTTTGGAAGTTTTAGCCACATCAATCAGAGAAGAAAAGGAAATAAAAGGAAGCCAAAACGGAAAAGAAGTAAAGCTGTCACTGTTTACAGATGACATGATACTATACATAGAGAATCCTAAAGATGCTACCAGAAAACTACTAGAGCTAATCAATGAATTTGGTAAAGTAGCAGGGTACAAAATTAATGCACAGAAATCTCTGGCATTCCTATACACTAATGATGAAAAATCTGAAAGTGAAATCAAGAAAACACTCCCATTTACCACTGCAACAAAAAGAATAATATATCTAGGAATAAACCTACCTAAGGAGACAAAAGACCTGTATGCAGAAAATTATAAGACACTGATGAAAGAAATTAAAGATGATACAAACAGATGGAGACACATACCATGTTCTTGGATTGGAAGAATCAACATTGTGAAAATGACTATACTACCCGAAGCAATCTACAGATTCAACGCAATCCGTATCAAACTACCACTGGCATTTTTCACAGAACTAGAACAAAACATTTCACAATTTGTGTGGAAACACAAAAGACCCTGAATAGGCAAAGCAATCTTGAGAATGAAAAACGGAGCTGGAGGAAGCAGGCTCCCTGACTTCAGACTATACTACAAAGCTACAGTAATCAAGACAGTATGGTACTGGCACAAAAACAGAAATATAGATCAATGGAACAGGACAGAAAGCCCAGAGATAAACCCACGCACATATGGTCACCTTATCTTTGATAAAGGAGGCAGGAATGTACAGTGGAGAAAGGACAGCCTCTTCAGTAAGTGGTGCTGGGAAAAGTGGACAGGTACATGTAAAAGTATGAGATTAGATCACTCCCTAACAATATACACAAAAATAAGCTCAAAATGGATTAAAGACCTAAATGTAAGGCCAGAAACTATCAAACTCTTAGAGAAAAACATAGGCAAACACTCTGTGACATAAATCACAGCAAGATCCTTTTTGACCCACCTCCTAGAGAAATGGAAATAAAGCAAAAATAAACAAATGGGACCTAATGAAACCTCAAAGCTTTTGCACAGCAAAGGAAACCATAAACAAGACCAAAAGACAACCCTCAGAATGGGAGAAAATATTTGCAAATGAAGCAAATGACAAAGGATTCATCTCCAAAATTTATAAGCAGCTCATGCAGCTCAATAACAAAACAACAAACAAACAATCCAAAAATGGGCAGAAGACCTAAATAGACATTTCTCCAAAGAAGATATACAGACTGCCTACAAACACATGAAGGAATGCTCAACATCATTAATCATTAGAGAAATGCAAATCAAAACTACAATGAGATATCATCTCACACCAGTCAGAATGGCCATCATTAAAAAATCTAGAAACAATAAATGCTGGAAAGGGTGTGGAGAAAAGGGAACACTCTTGCACTGCTGGTGAGAATGTGAATTGGTACAGCCACTATGGAGAACAGTATGGAGGTTCCTTAAAAAACTACTAATAGAACTACCATATGACCCAGCAATCCCACTACTGGGCATATACCCTGAGAAAACCATAATTCAAAAAGAGTCATGTACCAAAATGTTCATTGAAGTTCTATTTACAATAGCCAGGAGATGGAAACAACCTAAGTGTCCATCATCGGATGAATGGATAAAGAAGATGTGGCACATATATACAATGGAATATTACTCAGCCATAAAAAGAAACGAAATTGAGCTATTTGTAATGAGGTGGATGGACCTAGAGTCTGTCATACAGAGTGAAGTAAGTCAGAAAGAGAAAGACAAATACCATATGCTAACACATATATATGGAATTTAAGGGGAAAAAAATGTCATGAAGAATCTAGGGGTAAGACAGGAATAAAGACACAGACCTACTAGAGAATGGACTTGAGGATATGGGGAAGGGGAAGGGTAAGCTGTGACAAAGTGAGAGAGCGGCATGGACATATATACACTACCAAACATAAAATAGATAGCTAGTGGGAAGCAGTTGCATAGCACAGGGAGATCAGCTTGGTGCTTTGTGACCACTTAGAGGGGTGGGATAGGGAGGGTGGGAGGGAGGGAGACGCAAGAGGGAAGAGATATGGGAACATATGTATATGTATAACTGATTCACTTTGTTATAAAGCAGAAACTAACACACCATTGTAAAGCAATTATACTCCAATAAAGATGTAAAAAAAAAAAAAAAGGCAAGATAAAGATTGCCAGAAGCAGTGCAACAAAAGCAAAAGAAAAAGGCTAAAAAGAAAAAAACTGTCAACTTTGGGGAAAAGACAACAAAAACTTTCAAAAATGAAGATAAAATAAACTTAAAAAAATAAAATATAAAATAAAAAAACCACATTCTAAACCTTTATCTTCTTATTGCCCCCTCAGCTTTATACTTTGGATGGCACATGTCATGTCTTTTATTTTATCCCTTAACTAATCATTGTAATTTATTTAATGTTACTATTTTTGAGTTTTAACCTTTATGCTTGCTTTATAAGTGCCTGATGCACTACCTTTATTATACATTTACCTTTTCCAATGAGATTTTTAATATTAATTTTGCCATTTCTTTTCAGCTTAAAGAAGGTCCTTCAACATTTCTTATAGGGCTGGTTTGGTGATCAAGAACTCCTTTAGCTTTTGCTTATCTGGGAAGCTCTTAATCTTGCCTTCAATTCTGAATGATAACCTTGTTAAGTAGAGCATTCATGGTTGAAAGTTTTTTTCCTTTCAGCATGTTGAATATGTAATGATACTTCCTTCTGGCCTGAAAAGTTTCTGCTGAAAAATGTACTGATAGCTTTTAGGGTTTCCCTTGCATGTAGCAAGTTGTTTTTCTCTTGCTGCTTTTAGGATTATCTCTTTATCCTTAACTTTTACCATCTTAAATATAATGAGTCTTGTGTCTATGTGTGTCTTTGGGTTCATCTTATTTGAAACTCTCTGGGATTCCTGGACTGGATGCCTCTTTCCTTCCTTAAATTAGGGAAGTTTTCAGCAACTATTTCTTCAAATATATTTTCTGGCCCTTTCTTTCTCTCTTCTCCTTCTGGGACCCCTGTAATCCAAAGGTATCATTATTTTTTAAAATTCTTTTAAAATTTTGCTACTCTGAGTGTTTCATTGCTTTGCCTTCCAGCTCACTGATTCCAGTCTGTTGTTGTACCCCTCTAGTGTATTTTCCAGTTCCATTATAACTTCTGTTTGGTATTTTCTTATATTTTCTATCTCTTTGTTGAAGTTCTGACTGGGTTCATCCATTCTTCTCCCAAGTTCAGTGAGCATCTTAATGACAATTACTTTGAACTCTTTATCAGGTAGTTCTTTTTCTGAGATTTTGTATTGTTCTTTTGATTGAAACATGTTACTCTGTCTCCCCATTTTGCCTAATTCTCTGTATTTGTTTCTGTGTATTAGGTAAATCATCTACCTCTCCCAGTCTTGAAGGAATGGCCTCATGTAGGAGATATCATGTAGGGTTCAGAAGCGCAATCCCACCTGAACACCAGAGCCAGGAGCTCAAGGGAGCCCCCTATGTGGACGCTTATGCCCTATTGTACCGGCAGGGCCAAGGCTGCTTCTGCAGCACATGTTTGGGTAGGGCTGGCCCAGGGCCCAGCTGCAGGGCCTGGCTATGGCTATTGTATCAATAGTGCACTGGTGGGCAGGACTGGCCCCCAGCCTGGCTGTAAGACCTGATGGCTGTTTTCTTCTTCAAGGCCAGCAAGAGGAACTCTGTATTCTCAAGAAGGGCTCTGGTTCCTTCTTTAAAACTCATCTAATTATGTAAGGCCCACCAAAGATCATTTCCCTTTTGATTAATTCAAAGTCAGTGGATTAGAGACATTTACTACATTTGCAAACATCTTTTTACTTTTGCCATATAACATAATATAGCATAATCACAGAAGTGATATAGCACCATATTCACAGATTCCACCCATATTAAAGGGGAAGGGACTAATACCAAGACATGTATCACTAAGGGTTGATTTAGAATTCTGTCTATTCCACAGGTCCTAAATCCAATTTTATTAAACCAGTTTCTTATCTCTTTTTTTTTCAGATCTCACACAAGCTCTCCAGCTAGAGGCCAAGACACAGATAAATCAGAGAATTATCAACTCTGAGGCCCTCCTTGGCATGGCTAGGTCTGTCTCCCCACAGACTTCCCATATTACTTTGGCTACCGTTTCTCCTACAAAGTGGTATATGCAATGCTTTGTCTTCACAAGGCTATAAACTAGATCCTCCTATCCACCCAGAAGCACAATACCTAATAATAGATCAAATCATAGGAAGAAACAGCCTCATAAGTATCCTATAAATCTGAGATCTGTAAAGTGATAGTATACGTACCATGAAGCAATAGTAAATCTAAAGTGTTCTTGTCTTTACTAATAAAATTTTAAGGACAATTTATTTTCTTGGGAAAAGTTAAAATGTAATCTTGTTCAGTCTTCTCCATTACTGATCCTCTATATTAATGTATTTCAAAAGTGATAATTAGTCATTTGAGGTGCACTGTCCTTTCGCTCTATCAGTGGCTTGGTATATGTGATGGAGTAAAAACTATTGACTTCCTCTATGACACCTATTATTCACAACAGTAAAGAACAGTTTGGTTTCTCAACCGTACTAAATCAGAATAGTGAAACTGAGATCAGTAAAAATAAACTTCAAGCAATTTTAAATACTCTGAGATGTTAATTGCTTTTTCTAGCTTTATTTTTCTTGCCGTCTTGAAAACTGACAATGATTCCTTTCGATAATTGTATTTTGATGATCTCAGAGTGCAATTCTGAAATGAGTAAGGAACTATGAATATGATATTTTAGGAGAAAATACAAGCTCTGTGCTTTTAAGGTTTAGAAACAAAAGGATGAGAAATATCTTCAACATCACAAGCCCAGGAGAACAAGCCTAGGAAGTAGATGCTGTCGTTATCCCCGTTTTACGTATGAAGGTTAGTTTTTCAGCAACTTACTTCTGGTCTCTCTGATGCCCAACCTATGCTCTAGCAGATGCTATTTTTGTCCAGCCATCTCCCATCTGCACTCCCAGTTTTCCTAAACACCAAAGGCATTCTACCTCCACCCCTTCCTCAAGCACTTATGGTGTTATAGTAGCGTGTTTGGCCTGTCCATGCACCAGGCCACAGGTGCCACACCCTTGGGAGCAGCCCTTAGCAAATGGCAAATGGGAATTGTTAAATAAATAGTCCACCTTCTTGGTTCCTCACTGGAACCTGCTGCGGACATTTCACACCACATCCCAGAGGTCCCCAAGATAACCTGCTTCTTCTTAATCCTGTACTGGCCTCCTTCCTTCCCTGTCTCATCCTTGCCCTTACTGCTGCTTTCTGGGATTATTCCACAGAGAAGCACAAACCCCTGTCTCAAGTTCTGCTTCTGGAGTACCCAATCTACAACACGAGGTCTTTTCTTCTATTACAGACTGCTAATAAGATATTAAAGTAAATTGACTGAAGTCTGAGAATTTTTAAACTTGAACGTACTTTTTGGAAAAGCAATTTATTTTGGTTATGCTTATAATTTACACTCACAGATTTTTCTTTAATAAAGAACAAAGCTTTGTTCACTCTTTTCTAAATTTAATGAGGAATTGTTCTTCAATAATTTTTTCAAGAGATAATGTATTCTCAAAACTCTAGAAAATTTAGAAAAGCATAATTATACAATTTCGTAGTCATTGTCTCTAAGTACCTTTTGTTATAAAACTGTAATCTTTCAAAATTTGGAAGAACCCATTAGTCTACATTTGAAAGATGTCTGTGAATGACAAATTGGTCATTCTTTAACAATGAAGAAAATTTCACTTTAGACCATAATTGTAAAACATCTACACATATTCATAACGGACAACATTCATGCTTAACAGAAAGGTAAAACAAATAACTAGGGCATAATAAATGATGAACTATATGCCATAAAGATAGGGTGTTTCCTTTTCCCCAGAACCATTTTCTTTTTATATTCTACGGTTGATAGGTGTTGGGTTGCAGCCCAAAGGCCTACAAGCCCTGTAGCTGCCCAGCCTTGAGAGCGAAAGAGACATCAGTGGTTTAGTGCATAGGGCATCTCACATGCCTGAAGCAAGGTCCTGGAGCAGCATCACACCGTGTACAGTCTTTGCTAGTGGGGTAGGAGGGAGAGGGAGGCTACCAGTTAAAGGGGGGGTGTGATGTTAAGTTGACTCATCGGTTACCAGGGAAACTAGCAGAGGGGCACATCCCTCACTGGCCCTTTGATAAATGATCATAATGGAGCCCTTCTGATCTAAAGATTAGCACAATCACTAGCTGGGGCTAGGGGAGGGTGGAGGGGTGGGTGGTGGGCAAGCAGGTAGGCAGTTATTCATTAAGCTCTATGATTAAGAAGGAAGGTCAGTCAGGTGAGTAGGGGTAGGGGAAGCAGAGACTGGTTGAGCAGGGGATGTACAGAGAGCAAGAGAATAGTCATCTTGAGTGGCCTGACCATATGATAGGCTTAGAACTATGAGTTTACATTTTAAATGGTTGTAAAGATCTAAGAATCTTCTCTGTTCCTAAGAGAGGATATGTTTATGTTAGGAAGATGTGTTCTTTTTCTCTCTCAAGAGGGGCTGCTGTGCAGCAGTTCTTATAGAAACTCCAAATCGCATAATTTGGGGGTTTTCTCCCACAGTACAGACCCCTTGTGTTTGCAGCTGACATTTGCATCTCCCCAAAAGGAGAGAGTGGAGCATGGGGAACAAATCCTATAAATAATAACGTCTGATCTTTGATCTAGAAACCTTGTTTGCTTTTAGGAAAAAAATGTGAAATAAAATCGATATTTTATGGCAAGACAAGAAAAATTTAAACATTAAAACATTTTCTCTGCCCTTTGGCCTCTCCTCTCCCCTCTACTAGGCATTGTGCATCTGCATTACACATTGACCAGACCTCCCCATAGGCAGAAATAGGTGCTCAACCACAAAGAACAGCATCCTCTTAGTACCAAGACAACTCCTTAAAAAGATTTTGTGAGGGGCCATGATGACCCATAATCCACTATCCATTAGATTGTATCGACTGTCAATGATACGTCACTTAACGTACAGCCCTAAGTTTCAAAAACTTATATAACTGTGCTTTGACCTCTAATGGGCAGAACAGTTCTTGAAGCTTTTTGAGAGGCTGTTCCTGGGTTATAATCCTCAACTTGGCTCGAATAAAATTTTCCATTTCTTTCTTAGATCGACTAATTTTTCATCAATAAAATAAATATAGCTATTAAAAACTTATCAATAAAATGTTCTTAGGAGTGAATCTTTAAATGGGTCTACCAGGGGCCTTTTTACTTGCAGAAAAGTTTGTAATAAGTTTCTGATACACTCTCATAACTCAACTGACTGTAATTTTCAGTCAGTTCTAGCCACAATTCTTGGAGGACCCACAGAGCCTGCTTCATTGGAACATCAAAGTCAAGCAGACGTCAGCTTCTAAATCAAGGAACAACACAAGAACACTCTAGATTCCTTGTGTTTCCCTGACCTTCCTCTTTAAGAGCAGCTATGACCAACAAACTACTAGGCTTTTCAAAAGTGTGGCCATTCCAGCTCATGTTCAGAGCTCCTTGCTGTACAGTCTAAGGGCCATTTGAAAGGGCTCCTGTACTATGGTTTTATGGCATCTTGCCATCTAACATTAGACCCGAGAGAAGTGAGATGGTGAGTGAGAAGTGAGACTGGAGAGAGAGTTAAGTATCTAGCGGACATCAGGGGCTCCAGGAAGGGGAGCCCAAAATGGTTTCACGGGTTTCTAGAGAATGGTTAGATACGAGAAATTCTGTGGTCTCTGAGTTGTATTTGAGCAGTTCCATGTGGCTAGATTCTTAGGACATTTACATCACTGTTTTTCAAACTTAAGCATGCATCACTATCACCTAGAAATTTTCTTAAAACACAGATGGATGGGCCGCACACCTAGAGTTTAGGATTCAGTAGACCTGGGGTGGTGCTCAAAGATTCCAAAATTCCAAAGTGATTCTGAGGCTGCTGGTCTAGTGACTCAACTTTGAGAATCACTGCTCTATATCTACATCTGCCCATTTTTGGTTTTGGTTTTGTTTTTTTTGCGGTACGCGGGCCTCTCACTGTTGTGGCGTCTCCCGTTGCGGAGCACAGGCTCCGGACGCGCAGGCTCAGCGGCCATGGCTCACGGGCCCAGCTGCTCCACGGCATGTGGGATCTTCCCAGACCAGGGCATGAACCCGTGTCCCCTGCATCGGCAGGTGGACTCCCAACCACTGTGCCACCAGGGAAGCCCATCTGCCCATTTTTTAAAGAGTATTTCTAAAAAATTAAGGATGACTGTGTACGTTATAAGAACACCAAGTTAAATGAGTAAGTCTACTATAAAAATAACAAAAATATCTGATTGCTAATTTCACAAGAACTTGAAAAAGAAAGGGATACTTTCTTGCAGAATATGAACTAAATAAATAGCTCTACTTTTAAAACAAACAATTGAGCAAGTTAACTTTCTTCCCAGGGGTAAAAGAGCTATTCCCTAAACAATGTTAATGCAGAAATTTTCTTTCTGACAATGTGCCTTTACCTGCCTCCAGAGGGAAATCAAAACTGTACAGTCTCTCAAATTTAATAGAGCACAAATTTTGATTGGTTTAGAGATTAATAGATGCACATAAATTTAGAACAAGGAGTCGCAAATGTCCTGTCCCCACATAAATGGAAGAAAAAAGTGCTCAAAGGGAATGGTAGGTTTAGTTATTGGGTGTCTTGGTTGCTAAAATAAGGTGAAGAACAAAATAAATGCTAATAGCCCACCCTTAAAAAAACTTTTTATCTTCAGACTTTAAAGCAAGAGTTAAAGACAGTATTACTTAGTAAAGAAATATTAGGTAATTATAAAAAAATTCTTCAAGTTGACTCAAGTTAATTAAGTACTCAATATTCCTGGTCACAGAAAATACTTGAATAACAAATTGTTTTGTTAAATTTGGCTAAAAAGACAACTAAACAACTCTTTGCCTAAATCAGAAAGAGATATATAACATAACATTTAGTTCATGTCAATCAGATTGATTTTATAACAGAAAACTGGGAAATTTGCATACTTGTCTTACAGAACAGACCATTAATTACACTAAATTTAAGATTGCGTGGATAGAAGTATGCATGTAACCAAATTGAATTAAAATAAGTAGTAACTTTTATTTTTAAAAACATGATTGCTTGAAACTTCAGACAGTGCTGCATGCTATTTCATTCGGATTCCTTGAGTAAAATTTTAGGATTCTGATAAGTTTTTCACGTCAACTGTAGTTCTATTACTTTGTGTACTTAAACTAAATTAAGATAGAGACAGAGCAAAGGTACCTGATCACCACAGAGCAGGGTTTGTTTTTGTTTTTTTTTTTTGCGGTATGCGGGCCTCTCACTGCTGTGGCCTCTCCTGTTGCGGAGCACAGCCTCCGGACGCGCAGGCTCAGCGGCCATGGCTCACGGGCCTAGCCACTCGGAGGCATGTGGGATCCTCCCAGACCAGGGCACAAACCCGTGTCCCCTGCATCGGCAGGCAGACTCCCAACCACTGCGCCACCAGGGAAGCCCTTGTTCTTTTTTTTTTTTTAATAGACTTTATATTTTAGAGCAGTATTAGGCTCACAGCAAAACTGAGTGGAAAGTAGAGAGTTCCACATAGCCCTCCCCCTACACGAGCACAGCCTCCCCATCTACCATCATCCCCAACCAGAGTGGTACTTTGCACCGATGAGCCTACATTGACACACCATCATCACTCAAAATCCATAGTTTACATTGGGGCTCACTGAGTAGATTTTATTTATGTATTCTTTCAATATGTAAATATATTTGCAATATAAATAGCATCAAATTACGAGGATAAAATTACTGCTGTAAAAAAGTATCATGCTTTATAAAATTAATTATATTCAATCTCTAAAATTTATTATCTATCATTATTTCATATACATCTGCCCATATTTAAAATATATACATATTGAGGTAATTTAAAATGATTTTTACAGATATCAAATCAGTTGTTGCCAGGGGCTAGGAGTGTAAGGAGAGAATTAGCCATAAAGGATCATGAAGGAACTTTGTAAGGCGATGAGAAATGTTCTATATTTTGATTTTGATGGTAGTTATGACTGTATTTTTCTGTCAAACTCATCAAACTGTAGGTTTTCCTCTATGTAAATTATACCCCAATAAGTTTAAGATGAAAAAATTATAAATAAAATCATTTTTTAAAAGAAGTTTATGTATAACAGAGAACTGGTAGCTTAGAAAGAAAAATGGTCACTGAGTACCGAGGCTGTTCTCAATACAAGGTAATAACAAATTTATTGCTTTCTGCATAGAAGAAAGGTTTTGTCTTGCCCAAACGGAATACATACTCTCAGAAGAGTCTGCTTTTTCTGTGATGTTGTGTATTTTATGACCATGGTCATTTATTTACAAAAAATAAGCAAACAGAAAGAATAATAAGGGTCTGTTATGTCTACACAACCTAAAATCACTAAACTGTTTGTTGTTTTTCCTTTGTTATGGTTGCTGTAAAGTGTTGTTACTTTGACTAATAACACAGACAAGGTTGTAGCTATTTCTCATCCTTGAGCATTTGTGTGTTTGTCTGAAAATTCTCTTTGATTTTGCTCTTCTCCAAGGTCAGCCCCTCAATTTGGACTAACACATCTGACAGGGTATTCTACATCCAAACCAACTCTGATGCTTCTTCAACAGCTGCTAGGTAGCACCAAAGGCTTGAAATCACCTCACCTTGAAACCCTTCCTGTGGCACTTGAGCAAGGAGGGGCCGACTGATACAATTAGGCACAACTGGAATGCCCTGTATTTTCTTAATGTTCTCAATGCTTGCCCCAGTATGAGGAAACCATTTCCTTCTTCTTCATGAGAACACGACCTTTGGTTAACTCTGTATTTCCCTTATAACCCTCAATAGATAGTATGTTGTTAAGCAACACAAGGTAAAAATGATGCCCTGGTTGGTAAATTTCATCTAGACTGGGAGAAGTAGAAACACCTGTTGGGAAGCCATATCTCTGGGCTTCCGGACTGTAATGATGCTTGTAACTGGGCATGTCCCTGGAAACTATGAAGTAGTTACAAGAGGTACTAGCTCCTGTGAGAAAGGAGGCTTTTATACCATAGAGGCTCCCACACCTGCTCAATGCGATCTTATCTTTTTCCATCTGCACTGTGTTACCTGGTAGCTAAGGAAGATATCTCCCGGATGGCTGCAGGGGCTGCTGCATGGGCTGCAGCAAGGGGTAGCTGAGGCTGTCTTGCTGCTGAACTGTGGTTCCCGCCCTATATCCTCCTGAAGAGGTGTCAAGTGTGGCCTTGGGTAGTCTTGTGGATAGTCTTGTGGGTCTGATGTTTACTTGAATCTAGGGGGTCAAAATGGGCATGGAATATTCTTTTTGGGGATAGGGAAAAGTTTTCAAAACAAAAAGAAAAGCTCAGTCTACCCAAGGTCAGTTTTATATCAATAAAGTATTACTTTTTGATATGCAATTATAGGTCCCATTGGGGTCTGGGAGTGGAAGCATGTTCATACTTATGCACAAGGGATGATGCAATGGCTGTCAATAAATTTACTTCTGGGAACAATTTTATTTGTACTTTTAAAACACTTTTTATCAGTTGGAGATGCTTTTGGTGCATGCTCTATAGTATTTACTGATTGCAAGGTTTTGAAGAGTTGCCAATGTCTTCCTTGTCCCTAACATATTTTTCCCCTCAGGGTAATCATCACCTGATGACCCTATTGCCTGATGCTTATGTGATCACTTCCAACAGGAGATTCTACTCTTTCATTCTGGTATGATTAGTTTCTGTAATAAATTAACCAGAAGCATTCCATCTACCACCAATGCGTGGCCTCTTTTATTCCCCTCCTGCTTGCCTAAAGGTTCCCACTGTAAGCTAAAATTCAGACATTGTGTCTTTCGTTAAAATTAGAAAGTAAGGGTCTTCCCTGGTGGCGCAGTGGTTGAGAGTCCACCTGACGATGCAGGGGACACGGGTTCGTGCCCCGGTGCGGGAAGATCCCACATGCCGCAGAGCGGCTGGGCCCGTGAGCCACGGCCTATGAGCCTGCGCGTCCGGAGCCTGTGCTCCACAGCGGGAGAGGCCACAACAGTGAGAGGCCCGCGTACGGCAAAAAAAAAAAAAAAAAAAAAAAAAATTAGAAAGTAAGTCTCAGAAGTTGGTGGAGAAGATTGTTGAGGCTGCTAAGAATAAACCCATGGCTGAGGTTTCCAAATGTAAGCTGAGATTGCCACTGAGAGTAAATACCTGACCAACTGAGCCAGTGGACTTGAAAGTCAGGATTTCCAGGACTATTCTGGTCTAAAGACAGACGACTTTGTGAAAGGAGACTGCTAACCCAAAATCAGCAGAAAAAGAAATAGCACCTTGCAGAAGCAAAGAGACATATCTAATTGTTGTTATTTGCTTTAGAATATTGTTGCTATTATTTTTAATGGTTTACTTTATGATAAGCACTAATAAAGCCCCATAGACCTTTTCACTTTCTCTCTAACCCCAAATTTAGAAGACTAATTTAGTGCTAATTAGAATGAAGACTCTCTCTTAAAATAATATTAATTAATGGGCCATACATAACCTTATAAAGGTTTGACTATATTAAACAGTTTACCAATTAGGAATGGGTTTACATTTTTGGTACAACTGTGCCAACTGACCTTTCAAAATTTGTGGAAAGGGTAATTTTGTATACTTTATATCATCTAATTTCAGAGAATGTGTAACTAAATTCCTGAGACTATTTCTCCCTATAGGCACAATGCACTGAAACCCATGAACACATAAAATTTCCTTTATCCTTACACCAAGAAGGAGCATATCCTTTAAGAAATCTAAATATGGAAAACTATGAAAGCAAGCTAATTAACCTCAAGTGAATTTAAGGACGATGTCTCTAATAAATGGAACTCAGAGATGCACTTTTAAAATGAGTTAAGCTTAAAATCATCCTTTATTAACAGAGGCTGAATTAAATTATACTTATTTTAAATCAAATTCATCTATAAATAATCAAATCGTATTTAAAAAAAAACCCACCATTGCCAAAGTCGATGCAGATTCTGAAGAAAATATGATACGTATTGATTGGCCTTGTCTATCAACTCTTGAGAACAGTGTCAGGTATTATACACAGTGCCTTTCCTGGGCCTTTTTACTTTTCATGGCAATGTATTTTTTTTGTAAAGGTTAAATAAAAATTGGTCCCTCTTCCAACCTAAATATAATTAAGCAAAGCAAATTTGTAACCATAATAGCAGAAGAGATAGCATGTTTAAAAGTGAACCTAACTTTGTTATGTGTGATATGACTGCATTTCATATGTGGAAACATCATCTTCAGAGTTTCTTCAGAAAATTTGTATAATACTTGCTCTATGTCTTAAGGAGTTCCAGATTTACATTTGGTAAAGGATGGCACCTCTTTGGAGAAGGGCCACCAGACCCTTTGCTTCTGCCTCAAAATAAATGAAGTGTTAAGACTAGTATAAAAAGCTTTCTAGGAAAAATGTGTAGTCTTGGAGTCATTTACAAAATCTCAAGATAGAAGTTCATTCTTAAGATTTAGTAATTGTATGGCTCTAGTTATATTAACATGAAGCAAGGAAATCTTTGGGTGTCAATGAGTGATTTTTTTTTCATCTATGAAAATAGGACAGGAAAAACACAACAGAACGTATATGTTCTGTAGAAGCATATAAGTATATATGATGTATAGTAGATATACATTATATAATATATATAATGTACATATATATACATTATATATAATGTATATATACATTACAAGTCCTAACCCCTGGTACGTGTGAATGTAACCTTATTTAGAAATAGTCTTTTTGCAGATAAAATTAATTTAAGAATCTTGAGATGAGATCATACTGGATTTAAGGCAGGCCCTAAAACCAATGACTACTGTCCTTATGAGAGAAAGAAGGAGATTTGAGGCTTGGAGACACAGAGGCAGAAGATGGAAGCAAAGATTGGAGTGATGCTGCCGCAAGCCAAGGAATTCCTGGAGTCACCAGAAGCTGGAAGAGGCGAGGAAGAATTCTTCCCAAGAGATTTTGGAAGGAGTGTTGCCTACCACAACTTGACTTTTCTGACTCCTGGACTCCAGAACTGAGATAATAAATTTCTGTTGTTTTAAGCCTCCAGGTTTGTGGTCATATGTTAAGGCAACCCTAGGAAATTAATACATCCTCCACGATACAAATTTCAAGGAATTAAGTTGTAGGGAATTGCTATCACCAGACATATCTACACGGATTGCTCTTTTTTTTTCTAACAATACAAATAATCTTGTCAAGACATGACTTTCAAAACGTGACAGATGATAATATAGTCCTGAAAAGCCCAACCCAATTAAAATAAAAATGGCAGTTTAAAAGAGAACTACATATGACAGTTGTCAAAGGGCTGCCAGATAAAACAAGGAACTCAGTTAAATTGGAACTTCAGATAAACAACAAATAATTTTTTAGTATAGGAGTACTCCAAATAGCACATGAGAGATATGTATGTATCTATATTATTTATTTTTTATTGAATAAATTTGACATGTAACATTGTGTAAGTTTAAGGTGTACAGCATGTTACTTTGATGTACTTATATACTGTAATATGTTTGCCAATGTAGTGATATTTACCACATTACATAATTATAGTATAATATTATTATCTATATTCATTATACTGTGGATTAGATTCATGAGATATATTTATATTAAAAGATAATGGGTTATCTGAAATTCAAATTTAACTAGGCATTGTGCATTTTTTATTTGCTAAATCTGGGACCCTACAATTGCAGCAGAGAGACTGCACAGCTCACTCAAAGTCACACAGCTAATAAAATGTTGAATTTGGCTTTGAAATTATGTGGTCAGATTCCCTAGAAGGTCATGTACTTTCTAGTCCATCAGGCTGCTTAAAGCAGGTATAATAAAACTTTGAAAAAGGCAGTAGCATTCCAAAAAGCTACCTGGTTGTTCTGTAAAACAGGTTATAAAAGTGGAAGAATGATGGCCAGTTTTGCCTGTTGAGCCCACCTCAGTGCCTATTACATATAAAGATTCTGAAGATGCAAAGTTCAAACAACCTTCTGGCGATGGTGGGGATGGTGGAAATGAGTTTTCCCTTCCATTATTTTGTGCAAGGGTGAGATGGGACATGGAAGGCATAGGCATTTTGGTTTTGCTAGGCAGTAGGTGAGGGTATCAATGTAATAAATGACAAGAGAGTGTAATTTCTGCTAATTCTAATAGTTACACAAATATTTTTGCTTACATGCACCTTTTTCCAAAGTCCACACGGCTCCTAGTCATCAGCAACCTTAAAATCTCAATAGGTTTTTGAACCCCCCTCACCCAGTTGATCTCAGATGCTACTGGACAGTCTCCAAACCATCCCTCCCATTTTCATTTCCTTCTCCAGTTCCACAACCATAATCCCCATTCAGGCCCTCAAAATTATATATCTATATATCTACATCTATATCTGTAGATCTATAAAATTCACAAATCTGAAGGGACCCAATGCTATCTATCCAATCATATGCTTAACACCAACTGTTATTTACAGGTGGGTCTATGGTAAATTTTAATCAATCCCCAACTTAACTCAGGGTATGATAAATGTTAATGAATCCCAAACTTAACTCAGGTTGTTTCCCCTGTTTATATATCTCCTCTCATATCTACCAACTAAAAACTTCATAAATGCCAGGCATGTGAGTCAGATAGGGAAGCTGGATTAGAGTTTGCATTTTAAACACTTTGGGATATTCTTCACTTCTACAAAGTAATATTTTCTCTCCCATATTTCTTAAGAACACGGCCCTCTCATTTTATGTTTAAAAAATTCCTATTTTGGGCAGAGGCATCTGGAGAGAATAAATTGCTACTACAAGAAAGACAGTGGTGCATACACAATGCCATCCAGACTCACAACTGTGGAGACACGGAATGGTGGAACAAGACCGTGCATGCACTGCCTAGAGGGCAGATGCTACTTAGCTCAGGTAACTGGCATCATATGTTGCCAGAGTTTGCCTGATGTTTTCTCATGATGACATTGACTTTATGCATTGTTGACAAGAATGCCACACAGGATGTCCCTTTCTCAGCGCATCGTATCAGCAGGGTCATCACACCTGTCTGTTTCATTACTGCTGATGTTAACTTTGCACTTGGTTAAAAGGATGTCTTCCAAGTTTCTCTACTGTAAAGTTACTTTTTTTCCCCTTTGTAATTTATATGTATCTCGTGGGGAAATACTTTGAAATGATGCAAATATCCTGTTTCACATCATAATTTTACACATATAGTTTTAGCCTCAATTGATGATTTTTGCCTGTAATAATTTTTTTGTTGTTGCGGTATGCGGGCCTCTCACATGTTGTGGCCTCTCCCATTGCAGAGCACAGGCTCCGGAAGCGTAGGCTCAGCGGCCACGGCTCACGGGCCCAGCCGCTCCGCGGCATGTGGGATCCTCCTGGACCGGGGCACGAACCCGTGTCCCCTGCATCGGCAGGCGGACTCTCAACCACTGCGCCACCAGGGAAGCCCTGTAATAATTATTATGGTGGTGTAAGGTGATTTCTATTTTCCTGTCTATATTTGTTCATTAGAATTCTACCATAAGGAAAAGCTTTACCTTATCTCACACCTATTTATTTATTTAATTATGTATTTACCAGTATGAAATCATAGATATTTATATTATTCTATGGGGTATAATCCATTATTACCATTATTTATTTTGCTGCTGAAATTGTCCCAGTTTTGATCATTAGGAGCTCCCTTAAGTTGGCTCCTATTTCATTTTGACATTCTGACATCAATTTTTCAGTACTTCCTTATTTTCTGGCACTGCAAAATGTTCCAGGCTTATCTTGTACTGTCCCTACCCCAGATCTGCAATCAACCATTTCTCCAGGAGCCCTGCTTACTTTTACTGGAGGAATTGTATTTAGAAACCAAGATCTGGGCCAAAAGTATGTGGATTTCTACTTTGTCATTACACCTTTGTGATGACTTCTAGGCCCTCTCAGCAGAGAGATCACACACACATCTCTATCCATCTTAATTGCTATCTATCTGTATATATATTAGAAACCATCAGTTCATACCGATACCTTTCTAACACCACAAGGTGTATTCTAGCTTTCCCCCATTCCAGGTCTTTGGCCTCTTTCTCCAACAGTAAGAAATCTGACTCTTCTTATCTACAATATACTTACTTAGTTGCTCATTCCTAGCATATGCAGTAAGTAGTTTCAGAATTGAAAATCATTCTCTGAAGTACATTATTTATATATCGTTCTTTTTGTCTTGAGTTTTATAGTGTATAGCCCAAATACGGTTTTACTTAATCACTTAGATTAGTTGTTTTATTCCCATTCCCCTGAGGTGTGGTTATAGATATCAAAAGGATGCAGAAACCTATCTATCTATCTATCTATCCATCCTTCCATTCACTCATTCAATTCTTTCTGTAATATTGCCATGGTTAAAGAGTTAGAACTATACAAGAAAGTTTACTTGTATAGTGACAAGTATATTGTTGACATTCTTGTCAACAATGCATATAGGACTTCCTCCCTACCCCTTTTACCCCATTCCTATCCCACATTCTGGACACCTGTTCTTACTGATATTGTGTTATGTTATCGATCTCATTCGTTTCCGGATTTTACTTCTGATATTCCTTTTTGTAGAAATGAACAGATAATGCATAATCCCTTATACTCCCTTCTTTCTTACCTAAAACATTTCATAATGTTGATACCCTTTGCACTTTGCTTTTTCACTTAATAATATGTCCTGTAACACTTTCCATATCAATTCCTAAAGATTTTCCTTATTTACTTTACAGTTGCATATTATTTCATCATGTGGGTGTACCATGGCTTATTTAACCACCTCTTCTATTTATGGGCATTTTATAATTACAAAAAATTCTGCAATAAATAATTCTGTGCATATGTATTTAATATTGTTGGGAGGACATATCTAGGACTAAAATTTTGATCTCCTGATGCCTGGTTCAATTCTGTTTTAGATCAAATGTTGTAATGTAATGTAATTAAGATTGCTCTGAAGACTAAAAAATGTTTTATAAATACAGTGAAATAATACTATGGTAATAGTATTATTTTTGTCCTCCAAGCTAATTGTAACTTCTTTTTTTTTTTTTTTTTTTCTGTGGTACGCGGGCCTCTCACCGCTGTGACCTCTCCCGTTGCGGAGCACAGGCTCCAGACGCGCAGGCTCAGCAGCCATGGCTCACGGGCCCAGCCGCTCCGCGGCACGCGGGATCCTCCCGGACCGGGGCACGAACCCGTGTCCCCTGCATCGGCAGGCGGACTCTCAACCACTGCGCCACCAGGGAAGCGCCTGTAACTTCTTTTGAGACCAGCAGTTCAATTCCATAAACATTTGTCCTCAGCTACTAAAACCGATGATTAATCTTGACAATTCCCCCTGTGTTTAAATTCTTACATTTCTAATCATACCTTCATTCATTAAGAATATTCTGATATTTACTAGTTTGTACTTAAACATTAAATCTATTATTTGTATCATCTCTAATCTTACAAACCCCACTGTTATGTTACTCATTTTCTCTAGTTTATTTTTGTAGAGACAGGAGATACAAATTACAAATTATGGTCTTATTTGGTTCCTTTCCCTGCCTAAGTATGGATGTCAAAAAAAGTGGGAGGAGAAAAACAAGATCCTGTGATTCCAGGAGCACTCTGCAGGTCGTCTGACAATGAGTTAGAAGCTCAGGGGCTCTCCTCCTTCTTAGTGGGAGGAATTACACCCAAATTCAGCTTCCTTTAGGAATGTAGGCCCTCAGATCTCCACATCCCGAAGCAGTGTTATTTCGAAACGTGCGAAAGATGCTATACGGTCTGCTTAGGGTCTATCTTTTGTCCTGCCCCTAACCAGGGTTCAAGGAATAATTAACGTACCCCAGGTAAGTTCATCAGGAGATTGCCTTGTGATATGGAATCCAGGAACTAAAGAGTATTTGCCTTGTCTTTTCCTTCATCATGGACTACGGAGACCTGTTTAATCCACCATGAGATTACTGCCAGGTCCAACCAAGCCTCAGAAAATCACTTGCTGGGAATCTCCAAAGTTTTGGTGAGATGTTAGTCCAAGATTCTGCAGTTTCAGGGGATTCAATGGAGCAAATCTATGTAGCAAAAAGTATTTCAGGTCTGTGAAAAGATGAATTCTGATATGGCTTCAAAAATGTGCTTCATCTACTTAACTGGTTATGTCACTAATTATATATAATGTAGAGTCTAGTTTGTCAGCAGTTTGGTAGGGACCTTGCTGTCTGGGTTGGGACAATTCAGAGTTTTCAAACTTGCATCATAACCTCTTCCTCTATGGTCACAGGAGTCAGACGATATTTCGAGCCACATCATTGAACCGAAACTTCTGAAACTGATATTATAGTTGACTTTTTTTTAACTTAAGAAACCACAAGGAAAACAAAGTTTGTCAAAAACACAGAGAATAAGCTTCCAGGTGACATTTTTCTTATGTTCTTACCTCCTCGATCTCGGGCAGCTAAACTCTGACCCCTTCTTAATGTAATGTCCAATTGGTACATTCCGGGAACAGCCAAGGGGACATCTGTATTACTGGTTCCAGCAGTATTTATTTTCTGAAAACCAAGAAAAATATACAAAATATTAAATTTATTATCTCTATTTTATTTCCTCCAATGGGGGACCATGTGTAGCTAAATGCAAACTCCAAGAATTAGTCAATATAATAAATCATCTTATGAATTCACACAGCATCATAATCACACAGTTCTCTGAAGGTTTTGAAATTCATGAAATTATTTAGACTCAAAATAAAGACGCAGTAGTTACAGGAATTCATGTTTTAACTCAGATTAGAATAACACATAAAATACGAAAAACATTTCCCATGGAAAGTCCCACATAATTCAACGAAGAAAGACTAACAAAGAAATAGTGTCTGAAGTAAAAACACAATCAGTGATGAATGGAGAATAAAGGTATGGGTAACTGAGTTGAAAAGTAAAATGATTTATTCAGGTGACTTTGTTGATTCATTTATTCATGCAAAGGGGCTCATACTGATGGATTACACATGTCTATTTTAGTCCCAACATAAAATATGATGCAATTACACAGAAATAAATTCAACCAGCATTTTGACAGTACTTGCAAGAAATAAATTCTCAGTAGGGCTAAATTCCTAATGCTGCTTTCTATGGACTAAAGGTGCACAAGCTATTTCTAGAACTAAAAATCTTTGCAAGCCTACCTCTATAGAATATCTTTAGCGACAATATACTAGGCATTGAGTTATAAATGCACTAGCAAGAGGAATAACTATTATTAAAACAACATAAGAGAAACATAGAGTGAACATTTTACAGGTCATATTATACTTTCTGCCACGTTGAATACAGCAGGAAAACTTACTTTTCTTCACATGTTTGAGGTGATTTTAAATCCTTATAGCTTTTTTCCAATTCAAAAAGAAATATACTTTTGTTTTGGAATAATATGCATGGATAAGGTAAAATAGTAGATACCATTCCAGCTCTTTAATTCTATAGTTTACATGAAATACAGCTAGAAAGCAGTTTTTTTTTAATGTTTGAAGACCAAGATGAGGAGATTTCCTATGGGAGCAATTATCATTTAAAATAAGAAGCAGCACAACTCTGACTGATAACCTAAACTTATCATTTCTCCTCTGGTAGTAATAAAAAAGAATTCACTTTTTTTTCATGATATCCCTGTTTCTATGAATGATAGCACCATTCCCCCAGCCACTCAGGCTAGAAATCTACAAGCATTTCCCTCTTCCCACATCCAAATAGTTGCCAAATCCCATCCACTTCATTTCCACATTACATCTCCTGGTTGTCTTTTTCTTTTAATTCCTTTTTTTCTTTCTTTTCTTTTAACTCCTTTAACCAAGAATTTGGGTCAGGCCTTCAAACAACAGAGGAGTAAAAGGTAAAATGATTTTCTTTCACTTTCCTCAGACATCCAACTGCCCCACCTCCTTGGGATTACCAATTTTGACAATTTAGGGTATATCCTTCTACATTTTGAACGTCTTATACAAATACACATACATACAGGTTAATTTTTCTGTGGTTGAGTTTCCAGTTTTTGTTTGAGCAAAGTATTACATTTTGCTTATTATTTCACAATTTATTTAACTTAAGAAAAATATCATGGGCACTTTTCTAATCAATACACATAGATCTATTTTTTTTTTTGAGGTACATGATTTTCCACAGTGTTGGGACTCCCATAATTTCTTCAATTATCTTCCTAATGATGAACATATGAGTTGGCTTCAGTATTTGCCACTGCAAAAGAACTTGTGCTTTTATTTCTCTTACAGGATGAATTTTTCCAAAAAGTTTTAAGTAGTTCACATTCCTACTGAAAGTGCGCAAGTGTCTATTTCCCATATCCTAGTCAGCACAGGATGTTACTAATGTTCAAGTTTCGTGGGCAAAAACATTATCTTTCTTCAAAACACATTTCCAGCACTATGGTAAGGTGTCTTGAAACTAGCATAAATGGTAAGAGAGTGCTAGCTCTTCACTGGACCACACAGATGATTCCCACTTGGAAAGAGGAAGCCAATCGATGTCTTCTGAATGCCTTTTCAAAGAACAGTTTGTATTTGGGTTTAACTAATAAGCAAGATTTAAATTAAAATCCAGCAAACATTTGTTAAGTTCCTAGTATGTTCTAAGACCTTCTTGAGGCTCTATTTTATATATATATATATATATATAGTTTCAAAATAAATCCACTAACAAATATTAAATGTAGATTTATTACTTTCTAAAAAATGGAATAAAATCTATAGGAAAGTAGAAATTTTCTGCTGACCTTGCATCCTCTTCTAGTGTTTTGACAGGTACCTTAAAGGCAGAAAAGTTTGAATGCTCAGATATCTTTATTTTTTGTAGCTTTCACTGCTCTATTCAGTGCTTCTTGAAGTTTACAGCAAATAATTTACAGAGCATCTGGTTTAACATTTTAAAATGTATACTACATGAGCAAATTAAGGAATTTCCAAAGGTAATTTTAATTATACCAGATTTTCCGCTTTTGCTGTTTGAGAATTCAACACCTAGTTAAGAGATGACTTCACTGGACTTACATTTATTGGCTTTTTAAAGCCTGAATAATATTCCATTTTGTGTATATGTATGTGTGTGTATGTGTGTGTGTGTGTGTGTATGTGTATTTATAGAACACATTTTCTTTATCCATTCCTCTATGACAGGCATTTAGGTTATTTCCATATCTTGGCTATTGTGAATAATGCTGTAATAAATGTGGGAGTGCAGATATATCTCCAAGAAACTGATTTCATTTATTTTGGATGTACAGCACCTTCCCCATCTTGTTCTCTATGTATTCCTATCCAGCCTTCAAGGACCATTTAATTAGCACTTTATATATTTCTTGTCCATTATCACATTATATCTCAAAATGTCATATTTTCCAGTTTAGATTGTAAACTTTTAACAACAGGGAATAGGGTGTTTAAGCATCCAATTGAACACAAAATGTGATGGAGACTATGAGGATAGAAAATGTCTTTGCGGGCATGTGTGTCTAGCTGAGTAGACACACACATGGGGATCTATAACAAAGTTGGCTACTCCATGGGCACTTTTTTCTCTCTCCTCTCCTGTGCCCGTGTATGGCATCTAATCTGTTTTGGCACCTTCTATCAAAAAAAACCTTCTCAATACAGGTGCTTTAGGCCAACATTAACAATTGATCAAAATTGCACTTAAAATGAAACCCTGTCCACTCAAGAGCTATCCTTAAAGACAGACTGTGATATAATGGAGTTATTAAGTCATTCATGAAAGAAGACCAATTATTGTGGGAAAAGAATCAGAGGTGGCTTCACAGAGATGACAATAGAGCAGTCTGAAAACAGGAGTAGGACTTTGACAAGTAAAGATTTGGAAGAAGGGAGGAGGAGAAAATCAACACAAGCCCAACGGTGAGTAGTCACAAGAGGGTGTGTCATTGGATTGTGTGAGAAATAAGGTGGAAAGGAAGACTGATATTCAGTCATGCCAGCCTGAGAAGAGTTTCAACCTGTGGGCAACAGGAAACCATCACGGGCTCTTGAAGAGAGAAGCAGTATAGCCAAGACTCATTTAACAAACATTTATCGCCTACCTTTCATGTTTCCTGTTCTGGACTAAGTGATTAGATTTCAGAAAGGAGGAAACTCGGCCTTTTATCTCTGTAGGATGGATGAGAGTAGAGAAATCCTGTGGATACAGGAATTATTTAAAAGGTTTTACGACAGTCCAGTTTAAGTCACAAGGGCCTGATCTGGTCAGCAGAAATGGAAATAAAAGATGAATTTGAGACACTGAGGACAGTCAATCAACTGAATTGTCAACTGACAAGATGTAGGGGATATGGGAAAGGGATGGATGAGTCACACAGAAGTTTGAGCTGAGCTCCTGGGAGATTGGTAATGTCAGCAGCAGAGAGGAGGAGCAAGTTCCAGGCCACCCCTGTGTCAAACTCCAAGGATACCCCCAAATCTAGCAAAAAAGAAAGTCAAGAACTTAAACAGATCTAGAGATACATCTCCCCTCAGGCTCAGTGAAATGGTTCCAAGAAGAAAATTGGATTATGGAGGGATACTAGAAATATAATTTTTATGGGTATAAAGTATCTTTTTCAAATGTTTATTAAGTTCTCAAATGTAAGGATGTATTAGGAAAGATGTGTCTGAAGTACCAGGCACTCACACAGCTCTAAAACAGACTTTGTCATTTAAAATATTTTTTATGTTTTCTCAGATTTAACATTTATTTAGTGACTATTACAGGAAATTCAAATACTCTTCCCCTCGCTAAACTGCCATGTCCCATATTTAGATGGGTGCTGCTATTTTTTTAACCACTTTACTGAGGTATGATTGATATGTAAAAAGCTGTACGTACGTAATTTATACAACTCCATGAGTTTGGGAATAAGTATACACCTGTGAAACCATCACCACCATCAAGGCCACAGATGCATCCAACCCCTTCCAAAGTTTCTTCCCACGCCCTTTATATTATTATCATTTGCGTGTGTGTGTGCACGTGCGCATGTGGTGAGAATACTTAACATGAGATCTACCCTCTTAGAAAATTTTAAGCATGCAATACAGTATTTTTAGCTATAGGCACTATGCTATATAGTGGATCTCAGAACTTATTCATCCTGCATAACTGAAATTTTGTACACTTTGACCATTACCTCCCCATTTTCTCCTCTCCTCACAGCCCCTGGAAACCACCATTCTACTCCCTGCTTCTATGAGTTTTACTATTTTAGATTCTATATGTAAGTGAAATCATACAGCATTTGTCTTTCTGTGACTGGCTTATTTCACTTGGCATAATGGTCTCCAGGTCCATTCATGTTGTTGCAAATGGCAGATTTTCCTTCTAAGGTTGAATAATATTCCATTGTATGTACATACCAAATTTTCTTTATCCAGTCATCCGCCAATGGACATATAGGTTGTTTTCATATCTTGGATATTGTGAATAATACTGCAATAAACAGGGGAGTGCAGGTATCTCTTTGAGATCCTGATTTAAATTCTTTTGTATAAGTACCTAGGAGTGGGATTGTCAAATCACATAGAACCATAAAAGACCCTGAATAGCCAAAGCAATCTTAAGAAAAACAGAGCTGGAGGCATCACACTTTCTGATTTCAAACTATACTACAAAGCTACAGTGATTGAAGCAGTATGATACTGGTATAAAAAGAGACAGACAGATCAATGGAACAGAATAAAAAGCCCAGAAATAAACCCACAGATATACAGTCAACTAATCTATAAGGGCATCAAGAATATAAAGTAGGGAGGGCTTCCCTGGTGGCGCACTGGTTGAGGGTCCGCCTGCCGATGCAAGGGACACAGGTTCGTGCCCCGGTCTGGGAAGATCCCATATGCTGCGGAGCAGCTGGGCTCGTGAGTCATGGCCACTGAGCCTGTGCATCTGGAGCCTGTGCTCCTCAACGGGAGAGGCCACAACAGTGAGAGGCCCACATACCGCAAAAAAAAAAAAAAAAAAAAGAATATAAAGTAGGGAAAGGACAGCACCTTTAATAAATGGTATTGGTAAATATGTATATCCACATACAGAAGAATGAAATTAAACCCTATTTTACATCATATACAAAAATCAACTCAAAATGGATTAAGGATTTAAATGCAAGACCTGAAGTTGTAAATCTTCAAGAAGAAAACACAGGAAAAATGCTTCTTGACAGTGGTCTTGGTAATAAATTTTTGGATATGACACCAAAAGCACAGGCAATAAAAGCAGGAATAGACAAGTGGGACTACATCAAATTAAAAAGATTCTGCCTAGCAAAGGAAACAATCAACAAAATGAAAACACAACCTATGGAATGAGAGAAAATATTTGTAAACCATGTACCTGGTAAGGGGTTAATACGTAAAATATAAGGAACTCATACAATTCAATAGCAAAAAAGCAAACTGATTAAAAAATGGGCAAAGGACCTGAATAGACATTCCTCCAAAGAAGAAATACGAATGGCCAATAGGAACATGAAAAGGTGTTCAACATCACTAATCATCAGGGAACTGAAAACCAAAACCGTGCCTGTTAGAATGGCTACTATGAAAAAAAATAAAAAACAAATGCTGGTGAGGACAGAGAGACGAGGGAATCCCTGTATACTTTTGGTGGGAATGTAAAAGAAAGAAGCTCAAATTTTTAAATTCAGAGTTCTAGGCACAGTTAGAGGTTTAGGGAGGTTTCTATGACAATGCTCAATTAAGTTTTGGGACTGCTGAAGCGAAAAAGCAGATGCAATATTTGAAACTGAAAATTATAACATAAGTGAAATTTGCAGCCTTATCAGGTCACTTGTAGGAAAGTCAGAACAAGACTGTGGAAGAGAGGGACCATGAGAATGTGAAAGGAAGCATTCAGAAGGATTATAATGACCAGAGCACCCACATCTTCTACTCCAATAAGCCACCATTTTTACAGAAACCCTTCTTCTAATGTCCCTGGCTTGCTTGAACTAGAACAGTTACCATGCATGTGATGTCAAATTTCCTCATACCAAACCCTTCTTTCCCTCATTTTATATAGCCTAGCGGTCCTCAACCTTGAGGTCTTTGGCTAGGCACCCAGGAACTTTGGGGGTGGGGCCCAGGTATTAGTATTTTTTTCTAACAAATCCTCAGATGATTTCAACATGCACACTAGCTTGACCCATTGTGCCAATTATAAAAGCACATCTTTGAGAAAGTTTATACACAATGAATTTCCAGGCTTTAAAAATTTATATCATGAAACACGTGGGGAACATCTATGGGAGTCAATACGATGGTCCCTGTGACTTTGAGTTCTGCTGCTTAGGAGGCTTTTCTACCTAAGTGAAGAAAGCTTCCACCAGAAGATATAACGGTGCTGATGAATTCAAGGTTGGCCTGGCCTCTTTAAGATTTTCATTCAGGAAAAAAGGGGTTACTGGGTTACCTGGGGTGGTTGACCCTTATTATCAATAGGAAGTAGCTATTGTAGCAGTGTACAGAAAAGGAGAACTAAGTCTGCATTCGAGGAGGTTTTCTTGGGTGTTCCTAGTATTGCCGTGCCCAGTGGAAGGTAGACTGGTTAAGTTGTTTCACATGCTCAGGCCACGCTCAGTGCAGCTCTAAGTCTATCAACAAAACCCACTTCATGAAAGTGGAAAACTTCATGAAATCTTTGACATTTTTAACTTTTAAAATTTAACAACCTCGTTAGGGATATCAAGAGGTATCCTTAAGGATTTCTACTTAGTTATTACCACTTTCTACTGTGGAAAAAGGGACTTCAAAATGGAGTCGGGGGCTTCCCTGGTGGCGCTGTGGTTGAGAGTCTGCCTGCCGATGCAGGGGACACGGGTTTGTGCCCCGGTCCGGGAAGATCCCACATGCCGCGGAGCGGCTGGGCCTGTGAGCCATGGCCGCTGAGCCTGCGCGTCCGGAGCCTGTGCTCCGCAACGGGAGAGGCCACAACAGTGAGAGGCCCGCGTACTGCAAAAAAAAAAAAAAAAAAAAATGGAGTCGGTATTGCTAAGAGAGCTATTTAAAATGGAGCCTCGAGGCCATCAAAGAAGCAGGGTCGTGCACGTCCTCACTGGGTAGAACCATAAACTTTTGAACTGGGCCAAACCACAAATATTCTAAGGACACTGCAAGAAAACCTGCAACTTGCCACAGTACCAGACTTCCACCTTTCTCTAGTGATAGCCTTTAGCAACCAAATACGTATACATAAGAATAGCTTCAGTTTGCCAGCAACCAATCATTATTCTTTTGAAACAACTTTTGCAACCTTTGCAATTTTTGCAAACCTAAAGTTTGCCTTTATAAAACCCTGCCTTTTCTCTCCTCCTTGGAACACGTTTTTGACTCCTACTCGAATCTGTGTCTCCCAAATTACAATTCTAAGATCCCAAATAAAGCCTTTATTTCTTTGCAGCTCTGCTGTGATGAATTTTGTTCAACGCTACTTAGTCATCTCTCCTAGTTTCTATGACGTTAGAAACATTTGCACAGTGAAACTGCCATCAAGTGGAAATAAAACGTTTTTAAAACTCAACTTTCAAAAAAACAGAACTCAAAAGTCACTGGGATGTTCAAAGTTCAATGAAGCTCAAGGATTCACTTGTCAAGGGAACATTATAAATAGTTAGAGGTCAACTGAGTAAATGACTTCAAAAACTGAAACCACACAAAATGAGGAACATCCATGGTGACCAATGGGCATCCCCCACTAGATACGCTGGTCATAGTGCCTGTCTAATCCACAGCCCCATCTGAAAGGACTGCTTATGCTTGAGTCCATGTAAACCTAACTTCCTCGCCCCTTGTTCACAGCTGATTATTCCAGAGCTGGGCACCTGAACTACAGGCAGATGTTGAACAGGCTGCTCAGTGACAAGCTGTTAGTCAGCAAAACTGTTATTAGGCAAAGGTTGTTTGGACCAAGTTCAGAGAGAAGAAGAAGTTGAAAGTGCCTGCTAAGGCCAAATGGTAATAATAGACAGACTGGAGAGGCCATAATGGCCCACGGATAACCCCAAATCAGAAAACAGCTGCTATAATTATAATTAAGTATGGGGTGTGTATGTATGTATGTATGTATGTATATATGTATATATATATAGTAGAGGGTAGAGTAGAACTTTGTAGTAGGACATATAGACAGATCAACTGACCAAAGCAGAGTATGATAAACAGCTGGGCAGGAGAGTAAAGATCCGTGAACTCCCACTGCTGAAGGCCCGGAGCAGCTGGGAACAGAGGGCAGGCTGCTCTGGGCTCTGTGCTCTTGGAGCTCTATCTGACTCCCCCATCACCTTCTCACCTCCTTTGGTGAAAGACAGTTGAAGTGAGTCCTTGGCTCTGACAACAGAATAGAGTGACAAAAAAGAGCAACAAGAATGAGCAAAAGAAGCACAGAAACAAGAAAGCAGCCAGGTGACACCGGATGTCCATGAACTGCCAGAGAACCATGCTACTGGAGAAAGTGAGCTGCAGAGAAAGGATGCAGACAGACAGAAACTGTCCCATGCCTTCAACTTCTTCCTCCCCAGTAATGTGCAGTGATCATGGATGTTCACACACAGATGCCCCTGCAGTGCAGGGGACCCAGACAGAGGTCCAACTGCAGGCCATCGCTCCTCAGTTACTAAGTGAGGAAAACTTTGTATTTTTATGACTAGTTTTAACAAGAACTGGGGAAAAGGCTTAGGTTAAGGTAACCATATAATTTATCATTCCAACTGGGATACTTTAGAGACTGAAAGGGAGTGCTATTGACAATTATACGGTGTAAAGAGGCATAAACAGAACTGTCCCAGGTAAACTGCTATACGTGGTTATATGTTAGTGTTATGCATGTTCTTAATATGTTAGCGTTCAGACAACCAGAAAGATAAACTAAGCAGAAAAGGCTGATCCTCTGGTCATATCAAAGCTTTACTACAGTTTGTTTTTGAACTGAACTGCAACCCTGGGTTTAATTCTGGGACTTTGATTTTGCAATAGCCCAAACCAAACAAAATGGATCTATAAATTCTCAGGGCCTACTAAATGGCAATGTTTAACTGCTGCTGAAAAAGTATGAAATTCAGTACTCCCCAAATATCTTCTCTGGGATTCCCACAACACTGATTACTCACCCTGGGCTTGTCCGCTAAATTGCTTCTCTGCAGCATCACTTTATTATCACTGAGAGCCTTCCCACCTACACATACGGTATATAAAATAACCTGAACCAAAGGAGAGCAAATAAAAAATTCTCTTTTCCCAACCCCTTTGTACCTGGACCACGCCCTTTTGTAATTAGACGCTATAACCAAGCCTTGTGTTACAAGAAGCAAATTCTGATGATGAAAGGGCAGGCTTGATACCAACTATTTAATTTCAGCCAAAAATGCTTATCCCCTCTGCACTTTTCTCTTCTCATTTTTAAAATGTAATAAAATACCTTACAAAGGACTGTTTTGATTATGAGATGAAATATGTAAAAATGCTTTGTAAATGTAAGAAATTATTTAAATATAAGTAGTTATTTGGGGGCGGGTGATGAGAAGAGCTATTATAAAATAGAGGAAAGATTACAGGAGTCAAAACACAAAGATCTGTATACAAGACCTAGTTATATTATTAAGTTGCTCTGAGCTCTATGAGCCTAATTTTCTTCTTAAAAAAAAAAAAAGACACTTGTGAAAATTAAAAGAAATCATGTAATTTAAAGTGCTTTGTAAAGAGTCCAGTGATTTACAAATGCAAAGTAGCTTCTTCCTGATTTTTCAAATAATAATATATATTATGTACGTATTACTACTGCTAGTGTTTATTAATGGTTAATTAGAGATTAGAAAGTAGATCATGCTTGGGTTGACCCTTCTGTTTTCAGTACTATTATATTACTTAGTGATTATTATCTTTACCATTTCACCAGAATAATATTTGTGAGACCTGAGAGCATGATAGATTTCATTTGTATTAACTCTTCTGACCTTTTGTCTTTTGTTGAGTTCCCCAGCATGCTCTTTCTCCCCCAAAGAAAACCAAACTGCATTAAAAAGTGCAGAGCTACCTGCAAAAAACCCAACCTCGAGAAGAAAAGACTTGTCAGAAAAAGGCATAATATACTAACTTGTTTATTGATGTTATCCTCCTTGCCATGAACACTTCTACCAATAAATGTTTAAACAGATTAAGCTAGTTCTATTATTTCCAAAATTGGGGCATATGCAGAGGAAGACATTTCCTTTTACAGGATTTGAATTTTTGAGATTCTAACAATCTCAGAGAGAGAATCTTGTGTAACAGATGTTAGATTGATGCTAAACATTTGGGATATTGCTGAAAAATACTTCTAGTGTTTTTATGCATTCACACAGATCCAAGGCCTCACCAGCTTTTGTGATGAACAAAGAAACCTTCTTACTAGACTTAAATGCATATATCTACTTTTTTGGGAATAATTCTATAATCTTTACTTTTTTCTGTGAATACAAGTACTTTTCATTTGGGTTTCTTTTTCACAACTCTATTATTTACTTCAAAGGAAAGCCAGGAAAACCCAAAGAATCGAAGTAAGATTTTAGTGTTTCTATCAGATATCAAGTTTGTGTGAATGTCCTATCACTCCTTCCAGTAAAATTATACAGGTATCTTTAAAAAGAACATGAAACAGCCATAGATAACATGACCCCTACTACTACTTTTATTCTAACACTTGGTTTTCTTGGGAGGAAACCATGGTGATAGCAGTTTTTCTGAAAAAGAAACTAGCAAATTTTAGTAATTAATCTCCACCCCCCACCAGAGTACCCCAAACACCCAAAGCTCACCTCATCTTCATTCAGCATTTCACTCATTCACTCACTCAGTTACTACTTTTCAGTCCTCTACTGGATACACAGCACAGAATCAATGTTATGGAGAACAAAGAAAGATGTTTGAACACATTCTTTTCCTTCAAAGACCATCATGGAGACAGTTTTGCACGTAAAGTTTAAACGCCAACATGGAAAAACAGGACAAGAGGTGTTTCATGGCAGTAAGTGAGAAGTTCTCTCTTTCTCCAACCTGCTGCTTCTCCTCTTTGCTCTGGATGTGGGTTTGAGGCATCATTATGGAATGCCCATCCACCTAAGCTAGAAACTTAGCACCAACTATACCTGGACCCAAGCGTGCAATGGTGAAGTTCTATCAGTTATATTTTGAACATGTTTCTTTGGTCAGCTTTTTCTACCACTCCAGTCTACCCCATAATTCTCTTCTGCATCTCAACTGCCATAACCTCCTGCCTGCTCTCAGGCTCTGACCTCTTCTGTTCACTGAGTCACTTAAAATGGAGGATCATTTTTAATCACATGGGCAAATGCTTAGGAAAAAACAGCGAGGTGAAAAGTATAATGCAAAACCGCATACAGAATGAAATTAACTAGGTTAAATATCCCTATGCACTGAAAAAAAGGGAAGGAAATATAACAACACGTAAACAGGGGTTATTCGATGGACGATGAGATTAAAGGTAGTTTTTCTTTCCTCTTATTTTTCAGAAGTTTTCAAATTTTCTACACAGGTATAGTATGTATTGTTCTAATAATTTCAAGACTTGAAAATAAAAATAATACTATTCTCTGCTGCTTCTACCCTTTGATAACATTGTTAAGGATTCTATGGAATGGAGTTTTATAAATTTGCTTTGATTTAATAAACGCCTTCACACTGGGCAAGGCATATCAATGTACCACTCTCATTGACATATGAGCTTAATATGAAACTCATGCATATTTCATTCCTTTAAACAATCTCATGGCCACAGGTGCACCGCTGTGGCTGAAGCAGGATCTCATACACTCAGTTGTGCAAATATCAAGTGATTCCTCACAGGTATAACCGAAGCACAAACATGGAACTGCCACGGAGCCTGGCACAAAGTAGCCTTCAGTGAAAGTTGTGATGTTATTTAATTATTTACTGTATTTGAAAACCCCGGCAGAAGAAGAGTTTTCAAGCAACGAAATAAATCACATAGTATTGGATTATACTCAAAGTATAAAATAAATAAGCATGATTCCATACTGATATAAGTAAATGATTTGAATACATAAATAGATAAATAAATGGGGAGGAAGAGCTAAGTCTACGGTGCAGAAGAATTCAAAATAATTCACGTAGATACTGCTCCTCAAGGATGTCGGTCACCAACTCTGAAGTGTGGGCCACACATAGTGACCTCCTTCCGAAGACTACGGTGTGGGGAAACCTGGCCAACACTCCCTCAACCAGGTGATCAAGGTTAAAATCAGTGCTGATAAGTCATATTGATAGTATGCTCCCTTGATGCTTTGTGATGAGAATGGGACTTTACCTCTGTGGCCTTCCTTCCAGAACACATAACCTCTGTCTAGCCATGAAAAAACATCAGAAAAACTCAAATTGAAGGACATCTATAAAATATCTGACCCATTCTACTCAAAACTGTGAAGGCCATCACAACAAGGAAAGTCTGAAAAACTGTCACAGCCACGAGGAGCCTTAGGAGACATGAAAGCTAAATAAAATGTGGTATCCTGGATGCGAGCCTGGAACAAAAAAAGGATCTTAAGTGAGAACTAAAGATTTGAATAAAGGATGGACTTTAGTTAATATTAATGTATCAATATTGGTTCATTCGTTGTGACAAATGTACCATAAGAATGTAAGATGTTAACAAAAGGGGAAATTGAGTGTGAGGTATATGAAAATTCTATCTTCGTAACTTTTTTGTAAACCTAAAAATACTCTAAAATAATGAGCTTAATTTTAAAAAGCTTCTGTAGGGCTAATTCTTTTGTGTAGATAACCTAGCGTTTGGTAGGGGCAACCGTTCTAATTTGGTCTCTGCTCAGTAAGTATAATGATACACTTCATAGAAGGCATGTTAGTGATTGATTCACCTAACCCATCTCACCATCCCCTTACCCTTCTCTCATTTCACAGATGAGAAAAATGAGGGTGACGTATTTAAGGGATACAGTTACACAATAATTAGACTTAATAAAAATAATTTTCTAGTACAGCTACTGTAAACATTTTAACTGCAGGTAACCGAGAAGGAGGAGCCCAGTGACCACACATTAGGCTCTAAGTCATAAGACTTTGGTTTTACGTCCTACTCATCCATGAAAGTAACTTCATTACTTCTGGCAAATAACTTATTCTCTTTGACCCTCAATTCCTCATCTGTAGAAAGAGGAGGTTGATCTATATATTACTTCCAAATTTCCTTCTTGCTTTCAATATAGAGCAGATTCCAGTCAGTTTTTTTTTTTTAAATTTTGGCTCCATCACTCAATAGCTTTTTTGCCCATGAATTGGAATGTTCTTGCTTGAGTATGATTTTGTGAGAACAGTATGTCATTCTCAATTATTCTTACCTACAGTTGGTGAGAGGGCTGTGGGCTGAGGCATGAATAATAAAAAAAGACAAGAAATCAAAAACACATTTCTCTTTCCTTTTGCAGTATGCTTTTAAACTTGCTCATGAGGTTGAAAATTCTAGTGTCGCACTGCAGAAGGAGCATTAATTTACTGAGTACACAAGTCTGTCATAAAGAAGGGTTTTCCATACATAAATAAAATCTATTGGATTAAAAAATGTTAGAGCAGGATCTGCTATGGATAAATTGTATATCCTAGAAATCATCACGAGGTGACTATAATAGCTAAGTAAATACAATGAAAATAAATTCTGAGCTTAAATTATTCAATTAACTGATATTCTTCAAGTGTTCCAATTGCTAGAGCAAAGCACGCAACAGCTTAGGTTTTCTCAGTACTACTTGCAAAAAAGTAATAAACTGCCAAAATTTGAGCTCTATCACATGAGTAGATAATAATCATTAGGTATCATTTCTAATTTTTAAAAATTTCCTAATAGCTTAGCATTAAGCCAATAATCTAAAATGGCCAAATGTTTCTCAGTAATGGGCATTCAATGTTGGGAAGCTTTGACTTACTATAGAACCATATACTATTTGTCTTGGCAAGAGAGTTATGTGTTTTTTGCTTTGTTTTGTTTTCCTGAAATTACACTGCTTCTAATAGCAATTTTAACAAGTTTGGGGGGGTTTAAGTGTTCCCTGTGCCCACCCAGGGACACAGATAACTTCCTGCCTGGGCAGTGACAGCCCTTTCTGTGGTGCCTGGATAACAGTGATCACAGTGTGACAGGTATTGATCACCTTTCAGGTAGGTATTTCTACCTCTCTCCTTCCTAACAGCCCTCAATTTCCTCTTAATAATCAGTGTGGTTGTGGGAAGCTGACTTGCTCCTCAGCTCAGGGGTGGAGAACATCTCAAAGGTTAGGCCAGTCCAACCCCGTGACTACAATGACTGGCTCAGGGTTGGGAATGTGACCTAGCTCTTCCAATCAGGGTAAATCTTTGGTCTTGGGTAAGAACACTGGAACAAATAGGCTCAATTATTCCTCCTGGATGAGAATGAGGAAACATATAGACAGCTGTGGGAGCACTGGCAGCCGTCTTGGGTTCATGAGGGGAATTAGACTAGGATAAAGCTAATAATGGGGAAAGCTGGATGGAGAGACAGAAATACACTAGATTCTTGATCGAACTACGAAGTTAACCTCTATATTTTCCAGATTTTGAGTTGTGTTTTTTAAGTGCACCAAAGAGTATCACAACTGATGAAACAGCTAACAATGATGGAGCACAAACGCTGTCTCATTTATTTTGCACAAAAACCTAAGAAATAATTACTCTTTTAATCTTAATAACACAGATGTAGAAACTAAGGATTAGAGAGGCTGAATGACTTGCGTCAACTAGGAAAAAGTAGAAGTAGATTCAAACTGTTCAGTCTAGTGCCAAAAGTCCACACTCTTAACCACAACACTAATGCTTTACTCCCAGATTAAAAAAGAATCAGAAAGTGAACTAGACATCTGAAACTCCAAGTCAGTTTTAGCTTCTTGGACCCTAATTACATAATTTTCCTTAGCTAAAAGTTCACACCAAAAGGAAAGGGTTGGTCATGGTTAAGGAAGAAGTAATTTAAATTTCTAATAGCAAGGATTTCTAAATCACAGGCTCAGAATCTTTCTTATGGAAAAGATATTTTTCTCTCCCTTCTATTATCAATATTTACTTTAAGTAATTTGTACGGCTTTTTTTTTTTTTTGGTTTCTAATTAAGTCTCTTTGGTGTCGTTAACTAAACTAAGTAGTTGGATACTATTTGGGGATAAAAACCTTATTCAATGTATATAAAAATCAGAAGTTTATAACTAGGAAATGGAACACAATCATACATACTGCCTTTATATTAGTTCATGTAGTAAAGAAATAATACATAACTTTCTCCATCCAGAAGTACAGAAAAAAATCTTTCCTAAGGAAGTAGAATATATAATTTAAATTGTAAAATCATTTTTTGATTTTCATGATTAAAATGCACCCCTTCATTTTACAGAAAAATGCTGTTCAGTTTTTTAAGCTCTTTTACATCTTCACACCTTTGGCTAAATGTGTCCCGTTTCTAGCTGTTAGTTGAAAAGACAGAACTCTCCACCTGTGAGCTCAGTGTCTCTCTTTCTACAGAAGTTCTCATTCCAATTGCCAAAGTCTGAAGACCGAAGCTCTTATCTTGGGTTCTGAATCTCACTGCCTCATCAACTAAGATATTAGACCAGCTATTTGTTGGTTCAGTGCAATACTTTGAGAAGTTCCTAGTTATCAATAATTACAATAGCCACACATATTTTCACAGGTGGTGGCCTGTTGTTCCAATGCCATTCAGGAAGAGTTTGTTTATACAACCAAATCAAAGAGGTATTAAGCCTATTTACTGAACCAGTAAATGCATGAACTCACTGTGTCAGGTATGCCCCATACAAAGGATGCACTTCTCAATATTGCCTTCTTCCCTTCTCCAAAAATCCTGTGCACAGATTTGCTCCCCCTAGATCCACTCACAAGTCAGCCCCTACTAAGCGGTACTTCTCACTAATTGCACTGCTCTCCTCCAGCCCAGCCAGCAAGGTCCCCGCGTTCTTGAGGCCCATGTGTCCCCTTTCCCATCTCTACCCTGACTCCCAATTCCATGATTAAACCGTTCCCATCAAGCCCTTTTCCTTCATTTCTCTTCTGCAGTTGTGGAGAAGAGGGACAAATTAAGCACAGAATTGTTGCAGATTCTGGGTGGGGAATCATGAATGCTCATACCTTCCACATTGTCTGACTGTCATACAAATTTTAAAACATTTACCACTCACATTAAAACAGGCACCTCCTTGTTTTGTTTTCACACCTTTAATTACTAGGGAGACTGCCTTTCATGTCTATTAGCCATTTGTATTTTTTGTGACCTGCCTGTGAATATCCTCGACTCATTTTTATTTCACATTGAGCTCTTTTCAATTGGTTAGCATGTACTCTTTGTAAATTAATGAGATTAGTAAGAGCTGCCTTTTAAAGGACATGGCTTGGGCTGATGGAGCCAGGAAGCAGGGAGCACACCTTCAGGGTGACTCTCACCCATTCTAGCTCTGCCTGCTAAACACTGGACACTCAAGGGCTTCCAACAGAATGTCTTTCTGCCAGAAGCTATTTGCTAGATTCTCCCTGGGCAATACAACAGAATTTAGCATTACTAGGGAGAAAAATGTAATGAAGGAGCATGGATTTCCTATCCTTCTCTGCACGTATGTGGGATGTGTCTGTGTCCCAGAGGGAGGTCAGTACCTGTCCGAGGACTCTGTTATCAATGGTGGGGGGCCATATCACAGAATGAGGTTCTGCCCAGAGGGAGGCTCAGAACTGAAGTCCAGGTGAGAGAGAAAGGGACTCTAGGGTAAGAAGAATAAAAGCAATGACATGAATTTCTTTCCACTTGTAGAATCCAGCTGGCCTTCTGCTCTGTGCAGCCACAGGAAAAAGTCAGGATACATGGCCTGGCTAGTTCTGCCTTTCCAGCTGGTAGTAGAGGAAGAACAGCTCTGCTTGGGAGAACAGAGAGCACACTTTAAATGCTGGTGTGCCCCATCCTCGGCGCATTCAGCCTTCTTCACGTTTACGTCACTCTCCATCCCTGGGTGAATACACCAATTCCCAAAGCTTTAGGTAACACCCATGCACTGGAGCTCAGACTCTCCTGAGTTTCAGGCCCACGTAGCCAACCACTTATTTGACATTTCCACTTGTATGCCTCATAGGCAGTTCAAACTTAACATCTCCAAATCTCATCTCTTGACTGTCCCACTTTGGCCCCATCTGTCAACTCAGGCAATGTGTTCACCATCCATTTGGTTGCTCAGAATCATCCTTTGCTCTCTTTTCTCTTCAACCGTCTCATTAGACCCATCTGTTAAGTACACTTCCAAGACCTGCCTGGATTCTGTCTTTTTCCAAACCCATCACCACTCCCCACCATCTCGAACCGCAAGTAGCCCAGTGGCCTTCTACCGATGTTTCTCTTTTCACTCATGCCTCTCATCATCAAAGTGATCATCAAACATAAACATGATCATGTCACTCTTCTGCCTTAAACTTTTCAGTGGACTCCCATTCACTGAGGACTGACTCATCGTGGCTTACAAGGCCTTGTGGTCTTCACCACCAACCTCTCTAATCTCATCTCCAGCCACTACTATTCCCCCCTTCACCACATGTTAGCCATGCTGGCCCTGTGTGCCTTTCTTGAGTGTGCTAAGCTCTTGACCACTAGGGGTGATACACAAGCTGTCACTTTTGCTTGGAACTTTCTTCCCCAGGCTAATTATTTGCATGAAACGCTCCTTCTCATCCTGGAGGTGTTAGTTCATGTCACCTCCTCAGAGAAGCCTTCCTTGACCACTCATTGAAGAAGTTCTCCATCTGTGATTCTTTAACACAGTAACCTGTTTTGTTGTTGTTGTTTAAATATAACACCATAACTTGGAAATATTTTGTGAGGTGACCTGATTTTGGTGGATTTTTCTGTCTGTGTGGAATACCCTCGTAACTCCTGCTTTTAGCATAGCACTTGGCACAAAGGCACTCAATAAACAGTTTCTGTTTGAATGAATGAAGAATAGTTCGTACACTCAGTGAAAGTTACAGGGCTAACCCTCAGGAAGAGCAGAATACAGTTTTAGGAGGCAACCGAGGCCTCGGCATTTGGTGAAGTATCTAAGGAGTTAGCGAAGTGAGGCTAGAGTCATGTGTCAACCAGCATTAACAGTGAAAGGGGTTTGTGGACAGTGGTTGTTTGTGAGCCAAAGAGATTCAAAGGTGGCCTCATCATTGAATATGGAATTTGTATCTAATATGCAAACACATACCTAACATCTAAAATATGGTTACACAGTAATTTTTGATACTTAAAGTTTTCAAAATAATCCCATGATACGAGTGCTCATTCTGTATTTTAGAAACAGTATAATATAGTGGTTAAGAATAGAACTCTGTGACCTGACTGCTTGAGGATGAATCCTGGCTCTGACATTTTCTAGCTGTGGAACCCTGAGCAAGTGGCTTAACCTCTTGTACCTCAGTTTTCCTTTCTGTGAAATGGAGGTCATGCCTCATCAGGTGTGAGATTTTGATGAGTTAAAAATTGTACAGTGCTTATAGTAGTGTCAGGGACATAGTAAGCCCTATACAAATGTTAGCTTTTAGTGTTCTATTTCTAGAAATAGCAGGAAAGGATGTATTTGGAGAGGATGAACTCTGAAAACATGTCTCCCAGCAATACAGTATTCCATGGATCCAACTGCATGAGGCAGTTCATGAAAATTTGTACATATTGAGGTGCTGTAATTTTATATGCTGTTATTACTTTGAAAAGAATTTGTTTGAAAGGCTAATTAGCCATGCATGCTTTTCTTTCAAAGATGCACAGACACCTTGAACAAAGCTGTGGTCAACTAAACGAATGTGAAATCTCTATCAGCTCTGACAGCCAATTTCATGATTTGACCGCCCTTCAATACCTCTAGAGATAGAGCTCTTAGAAATAAATGTTCCTATTAATTTTTATCTTGGATGTTACTTCATTATGCTAATAGGCTCCCTATTGATCAACTCTATTCTTCATTTTCCTCAAGCCTCAGGAAGAAATGTTAAAATATTCAAGGACTAAAGAATAAATGAACACGAGCAGAAGTATAAATACGATCTCACCACTTTCAACTTAAAATGTCAATTATGAGTGTTCTAAGGGATAATCAGGAGTTCCCCAGACAGGGTCACGTCCTAGGAAAAGCCATCCCCGCCAACCCCGCCATTACCATCTCTCTCCCACTACCTCCTCTCCCTGCAGTCAGTTACCCTCCACTCTGTGCTATGTCAATACCCACCTGTGCTACGTCACACCTCGGTTACTGTCTCACAGTATTTAACCCTTGACTACACATTCCTATTTACCCTACTGGATTGTGAATTCCTAGATACCAGACCCAGGACTGACTCGTCTTTGCAGGTACCCTGATGAGGGTTTATCAAATTGATCTGAAGTTCTTGAAAGACAACATTCATGTTTAATATTCGACACTAATGCAGTATTTCAAATAGTATTCCTGCTGGAAGATAAGCTCTTTGAAAGCAGTGATTTGGATCTATGCGATCCACTCCAGTATGTTTCTAGAACAGTGTCTGACGTGGTGGGCACTCAATAAATATTAAAAGAGTGAAAAGAGGAGATACCTATAGCCTAAGTGCTACTTATGGTTCCTGTATCAGAACAGGCCTGAGAATTAACCAGAGGTTGCAGCAACTATACGGAAGTAGATGATGAGACCATTTGCTTTTCCCATGTACTAGCCTCCATTTCACTTTGTACATCACCTGTGAACGCAAACCCTGAGATGTGCAAAGGCTATGAGAATTCAAATTTACCAAATATTTCATTTAATACTCTTGTTGGGGCTTAAATGAAACAGTGTTTGGTTTATTTACAGCTCCAAAGATTGGATTGGATTCCTAGGCCTTACAAATCCTTAAGTACCAACCTGGAACCAGGTCTCCGTGACACCCTTTGCAGTTGTATAGGTGGCACAGGGGGCATGAAGTTCTCCTCGTTGAAAACTCGGGATCTGCTTGCTGAAAGTAAACTAATTTGTGCACCATGTCTCTTTTGTTGGAGATCTCGTCAACATTTTTACTTTTATATTTACTGAAGTAAAGAGAACATTAACAATCAAAATCAGGGCTTCCCTGGTGGCGCAGTGGTTGAGAGTCCACCTGCCGATGCAGGGGACACAGGTTCGTGCCCCGGTCCGGGAAGATCTCACATGCCGCGGAGTGGCTGGGCCCGTGAGCCATGGCCGCTGAGCCTGCGCGTCCGGAGCCTGTGCTCCGCAATGGGAGAAGCCACAGCAGTGGGAGGCCCACGTACCACAAAAAAAAAAAAAAAATCAAAATCAATTGGCACCAACTCGATAGAGAATTTCATTCTTCATAAAAGATACCTAGTATGGCTGCAAAGTGAGCCCTGAGCCTGTGCCACCGTGGCCGCTGTGACATTTGTTCTTCCGAGTGCCTCACACAAGCCTTGTTAAATGATCCGTGGGGCACCACATAGACACCATGGGACAGACTCACATGGCTCCCCAGGAGGACTGAATGCTGCTCCTTGGCATGGACAATTTATCCTTTGAAAGTCAAGGTCTGGGAGGAGGTTTTGGTTCCATAAGCTCTTAACTGGTAGCATGTGGTGTGTCATGACTGGGTGACCACTATGAAAACATTATGTCAAATGCATTAATAAACTGAGAAACTTTCGTAATATTGTCCTTTTAATAAAAACTAGTAGTTCTTTTTGACTCAATAATAATTTAACGTAGGTTTGAAAGAATAAAGAAAATGAAAGGCCATCACCATTGCGTTCTCCTTTCCTCCTATGAAAACACTGTACCTCCTACAACATGAACAATGGTGGCATTTTTGTAGTCTGACACTGAGTCAAGAAATTCATGTCATTACTTCTGAGGAATACGGATTCTGATTACCAAAAATCCTGCTCATCCTCTATCCCTCTTTATCCCGCCCCCTACCTCTCGCTTCCATCCGTCCACCCATCCATTAGGGAATAGATACACAAACATGGATTAAGACATGGCTCCCAAACCATTAGGAAACTCATAAATTTGGTATTGCATGTAACATAATGAGATATTAAGCATGACTGCATTTAAAATATGTTAAGTACAGGGAGCTTATCATCTTTGTGCTTGAATAACACAAACCAACGAACATAACTGCAGCATAATTGCCTCTCCTCTCTTTCCAGAACATCAGACAAAGGAAGAGAATTTGGTGCTTTGAGAAAAATAGATTATTTAGGAGCCAGAATGTGAGTACTTTACTGATGTGCTCTTAACCTTTGTCAGCCATTAGTTGTAACTGTTGCCGTAAATTAAAGATGGCAAAGTAAAAGTGTAACATATGGTTTATGTGAAAATTTTTAGAAGAAAAATATTATTTTGACTGCTTTAATATGTACTAGAATTTACACCCCATGGAAGAAAAGACACAGATCATTATAAAATAAATCCTTTGTCACTGGAATTAATTTCATAAAGAATTTATGCCCACTGTTGTCATGCAGAGACTACCAAATAATCACAATAAATATTGTTACAGAATCTAGTCAAAATGTCACTTACCTCCCTTGAGGGAAGATAAGAAGCTTAGATAACTCATCATCAGAAGTAAGAGTTCACCACTGCCCAACAACATATTAATTCCCCACTTACTAAGCAGCTAAGGTAACGCCAAAGAAATAGTTGGGAAGAAGATGCCCATGTACTAGATTTGCTGGTCCGAAGGCAAAGCTCATGGGTGTTGCATGGCTGCTTGCTGAATGCCTGAAGGGCCCAATTCAGAGTTTCCTCAGTTGAGGAAAACTGAGGAATTTGTTATAGCAAGTTACAACCGCTAAGAGAGTTCTGCAGTTTGCTTCGCCATCAGCAAAGGGCAGGAGATTTGGAGGGAGGAAGAGTGATAAAGGATCAATGCTATCATCTTCCTCCTTGCAGAAAACAGGAAGTCAAATTTTAGAGCAAAGAGCTCTTAATGGGTGGTTGCTTGCGTCTACTTCCAAGGAACTTTATCCTAGGCACTGGAAGAGAAATGTGTATAGCCAGGAAGTGGCACTAATGGAAAATCTTTGTGCGTATCTGGACATACTGAATTCTAAAAGGCACTGGTGGCAAAGCTTCCCAAGTTTGGGCATTAGCTGTTTTGCTCTCACACCTCTAATTTCTTTAATGGCATCATCTTTAATTAAAGAATGATGCAACTGAGTCCTCAGAGTCTTACCTTCCTCACCAAGCTCAAGTGTGAGGAGCTCGTAATGCTGAGTCTCGACATTAGCTCATTTCTGGGCAAAATAAATAAATGTCAGCAAGACACTTCTGGAGTTAGCACTTCCCATTAAGTTTCATAACATTTGCCTCTCATTCAAGGAAAACAACCTCGGAGTCGGTGCCAAAATGCTTTTGAGGTTTGTATTACTGCCCACTAATAAGGGCAAAGTTTGTTGAAGCAGAGACCTCAGGTGAACAAATAAAAATTTGGAATATCATAAAGGCTAAAAACTTACACTCAGGTCATTTAAATAAATGAAATAATACCACATGAGAAAGAGAAAGAAGGATAAAATTGCACCCAGAGGCCCCAAAACTAAAAAGGCTAAAATGCAGAATAGTGGTTATGAAAAGACTGGACTCCGAGGAGGGTGGTAATCTCTTCTTTATTTAAATAATTCTCCTGGTAAAAAGAAATTTATTACCGCACTTATCAATCTTCTGATTTTCAACAATTCATTAATCATTATCTAATGATGATGTCCTTTATCATAATGCACAAAGATGCTATTTTCAAAATCATCAAATCAACACCAGCTCTAGGACCAAGTAGAACAAAAGAACCAAAAAGAATAAACCTTCCTTCACCTAATCCCACCTGAAAATGGACAAGGCAGCTTAGCCATGGCTGGCATGTTAAAAAAGCTCCCTTCTCACCCTATCTTCTCCCCTAAGTCACATGGATCAAAATCTGATTAAATATAGTATAAAGAAAGAATATTCAAGTTCAAAATAAACATTTGAAAAACATCTTCAGTGTTTCCTCTTTAGGCCCTCAGGGAGATGGAGAGTAAGCACAGCTCCAGGTGACCCTCTCCCCCAAGAACTCTTTGGCAGCCACCTAGGTGATGTGGCAGTCCTTATGCCACCAAAGAAACATCTGGGAGACATGCTGTCCCATAGAGTTAGGGTTAAATTCTCATTTACAGCTGAAAAAGACACAAGCAATATGATATTTAGGCAGGTGCCAGATTTAGGGAAAAAAGTAGGATGCCCAGCTAAACTGGAACTTCAAATAAATAATTCAGATAACTAAATAATATTCTGGTATAAGCATTTCCTGTGCAACATTTGGGAAATACTTATACTAAAAAGGGACATTTGTTGCTTATCTGAAATTCTAATTTAGCTGGGATTCTTGTATTTTATCTGGCAACCATATTTCCTGGAGTGTCCTTATAAAAAGGGGGGAATTCAGACACAGAGACACACACAAGGAGAACACCAGGTGAAGGCTGGAGTTATGCTGACACAAGCCAAGGAACTACCAGAATCTAGGAGAGAGGCCTAAACAGAGCCTTCCCTAGTGATTTGAGAAGGAGCATGCCTCTGCTGACACCTTGATCTCAGACTTCCAAGTCTCTGATCTGTGAGATGATAACTTTCTATTGCTTAAACCATTTATTTTGTGCTACAGCAGCTCTAAGAAACATAAACATGCATCAAATCAGCATTCCATTGCCTTTTTTTTAAAAACTGTGGTAACAGGAACTGGACTCTGTGCTAACTGCTTCAGACAAAGCATGCCTTGTACCCTCATCTTATCCAATCCCATCCCAGGTGTGAGGCTCTGTACCTTCTCAGTACTCCAGATTCTCAAAGACAGAGATCCTATAGAATCCTCAGTTACTTAGCAACTATAGCCTAGCACATGAATCCAAATATGCAGGGTGGATCCCCAGCAGTCATCCAATTCTGTGACAGTGAGTCTACCCACCTGCTGAGATGACCACCCATTGCCTAGCTCAGGATTTCTCTGCCAGCATTCCTTTAATCATCAGAAAGTGGGCACAGAGGGAACATATCTCAACATAATAAAAGCCATATACAAACCCACAGCTAACATCGTACTCAATGGTGAAAAGCTGAAAGCATTCCCTCTAAGATCAGGAACAAGACAGCAATGCCCACTCTCCCCACTTTTATTCAACCCAGTTTGGGAAGTCCTAGCCATAGCAATCAGAGAAGAAAAATAAATAAAAGGAATTTAAATCAGAAAGGAAGAAGTAAAACTGTCACTGTTTGCAGATGACATGATACTATACATTAAAACCCTAAAGACACTACCAGAAAACTAGAGCTCATGAATGAATTCAGTAAAGTTGCAGGGTGCAAAATTAATATATAGAAACCTGTTCCATTTCTATACATTAACAAGAAAATATAAGAAAGAGAAATTAAGGAAACAATCCCATTTACAATCACAACAAAAAGCATAAAATACCTAGGAAAAAGCCTACCTAAGGAGGCAAAAGACCTGTACTCTGAAGACTGTAAGATGCTGATGAAAGAAACTGAAGTCAACACAAGCAGATGGATTAGAAGTATCAATATTGTTAAAACGACCATATTACCCAACAAAATCTACAATCCCTATCAAAGTACCAATGGCATTTTCCACAGAACTAGAACAAAAAACTTTAAAATTTGTATGAAAACACAAGAGATCCTTGTGAAGAATGGAGTTGGAGGAATCAGACTCCCGAACTTCAGACTATACTACAAAGCTACAGTAATAAAGACACTATGGTACTGGCACAGAAATAGAGATCAATGGAACAGACAGAGAGTCCAGTAATAAACCCACGCACCTATGGTCAATTATCTATGACAAAGGAGGCAAGAATATGGTGGAGAAAAGACAGTCTCTTCAATAAGTGGTGCTGAGAAAACTGGACAGCTACATGTAAAAGAATGAAATTAGAACATTCTCTAACATGATATACAAAAATAAACTCAAAATGGATTAAAGACCTAAGTGTAAGGCTGGATAGTATAAAATTCTTAAAGGAAAACATAGGCAGAACACTCTCTGACATAAATCACAGCAATATTCTTTTGGATCCATCTCCTAGAGTAATGGAAATAAAAGAAAAAACAAACAAATGGGATCTAATTAAACTTAAAAGCTTTTGCACAGCAAAGGAAACCATAAACAAAACAAAAAGACAGCCTACGGAATGGGAGAAAATAATCTGCAAACGATGGAACCAACAAGGATTAGTATCTAAAATATACAAAGAGCTCATACAGCTCAATATCAAAAAAAAAAAAAATCAAAAAATGTGCAGAAGACCTAAATAGACATTCCTCCAAAGAAGACATACAGATGTCCAACAGACACATGAAAAGATGCTCAACATCACTAATTATTAGAGAAATGTAAGTCAAAACTACAATGAGGTATCACCTCACACTGGTCAGAATGGCTATCATCTCATGGGCAGTATTAATTTATCATGCCTTTTTGCATGTTCCTAAGAAGCAATGTAGTGTGATGGAAAAGGCACTGGCTTTGGAGACTGACAGATGTAGGTTTAAATCTTGTCTCTGCCACATACTAGTTGTATCCCCTTCAGTAAGTTACTTAAAATCACTAGACCTCCCTCAGTGTCCTCACTTGTAAAGTAGGATCAATAGTATCTACTGGGCAGGGTTTGGGAGATAACTAGAAGCAATATACGAAAAGAAGCTAGGGCAGTGCCTGGCTTATAAGCAATGAATAAGCAGTAGCTATTATCACTGTCTATAATAAAAATTAATATTTTGATGACAAGGTTAATATGTTACACACCAATTTAAATGCAATATAAATTATGTGAAATAGAAATGAAAATAAATGTCTATGTGAATATTTATCCACATATTATACACACTACATATTTCCTGGTGTATATTTGACATCAATCAAAATAAAAAAGCCAGTGTTACCCAACAAAAGAGTGGAAGTAAACTGTACATGACTTGGAATATTACATGAAATTGTGAATATATTAATTTCTTTGTTAACCTGAGTTTTCACATATTCAATGTTCCAGCTGAAGGGAATTATTAGTTCTTAATACATACACTTGAAGAATGCTTATACTTAAAATCTCATTAATGCATTTTCAAATTCTCTCATTGCAGGCATGTCTTTTTAACATGAAACTTTACAGAAGTGCAGATAGAAACACATTTAAGAAAAAGGTGCTGGGGAAAATCAGATCATGGTAGGTAAACTATCAGTGATTTTGTAGTTATATCTCAGGGTTTCTTACCTAAGATTTTGAAGCATATAATCCAGGTAAAACGTGTGTTATCAAAATAACATTTTAAAATATCAAAGATGGATATAATTTTCCTACTTAAGTGAATTATCAAGGATTTATTCATACTGTGGGTGCAATTTTTTTCCTAGCATTTAGTCTATTTATTCCTTAATGGTAAGTGGGGTGATCACTCCAGTCAGAATGGCCATCATCAACAAGTCTATAAATAATAAATGCTGGAGAGGGTGTGGAGAAAAAGGAACCCTCCTACACTGTTGGTGGGAATGTAATTTGGTACAGCCACTATGGAGAACAGTATGGAGGTTCCTTAAAAAACTAAACCTAGAGCTATCATAGACCCTGCAATCCCACTCCTGGGCATTTATACAGAGAAAATAATTTGAAAAGATATACGCACCCCAATGTTCATAGCAGCACTATTTACAATAGGCAAGACATGGAAGTAACCTAAGTGTCCATCAACAGGTGAATGGATAAAGAATATGTGATATATACAGACAATGGAATATTACTCAGCCATAAAAAAGAGTGAAATAATGTCATTTGCAGCAACATGAATGGACCTAGAGATGATCATACTAAGTGAAGTAAGGCAGACAGAGAAAGACGAGTATCATATGATATCATTTATATGTGGAATCTAAAAAAAAAAAAAGACAAATGAACTTATTTACAAAACAGAAATAGAACCACAGACATAGAAAACAAACTTATGGTTACCAAAGGGGAAAGCAAGGAGGGATAAATCAGGAGTTTAGGATTAACATATACACACACTTCTATATATAAAAGAGATAACCAACAAGGACCTACTGTACAGCACAGGGAACTATACTCAATGTTATATACTAATCTATAGGGGAAAATAATCTGAAAAAGTAATAGATATATAGATAGGTATAGATATATATAGATATCTGTCTATCTCTGAATCACTCTGCTGTACACCTGAAACTAATGCAACATTGTAAATCAACTATAATAAACTAGATAATCATCCCTGAACAACCTTTATTGTCCACTCTGTTTCATGGGATCTATTCCAATGACTACAGGCTTGTTTATAATAAAAGAGTAACTTGATTTCTACTAACTGTGTTCGTTTAAGTTAGAGAGTAAAACCAGGCTTCTCGAGATAAATCAGCGTTCAGAGTGAAATAATTTTCAACCCAACAATTTTTACAGCCTTTCGTTTGCCATTTGTATTTTAATAGAATGAATTAGCTTCAGCTCTTTTCTCTTATTCTGTTAAATCTCTTCTGAATAATTCAAATACATAAATTATATTTACGGTTGATTCTTAGAAATAGAATTTAATATAATAGTACAATGTTAAAGAAGAATTACTGAAGGAAAACACATTCCTGCTTTAGTATAATCTGTTGCATTGTTCAGATTTTACTTGTAAAGATTTTCATGAGATGCAAAACATTTAAATTTACTGTTTTTACATATTACTGTATTTTTGCTAATCCCATGAGTCAAGATCAGTACTATGAAGAAGAATCCTAATGTGAAGGGAAAACAGTGAATGAATAATTGAATTTCAGGCCCAGATCTGTACTGCACACTCTGTACATGACCTTTGGTAACTCAATCTTTCTGGACCTTTTTTTTCTTCAATAAAATAGGGCTCTTGAGACCTCCTTTGCCCACCTTACAACTATTATGAGGTTCAAATGAAATACTGTTTGGGAAAGTACTTTGGAAACTGTTAAGCCTTATTCAAACTTAAAATACACTACTGCAAGGTAGATGTAAATAAAAATAAATGCAAGGGTGGGGATAAAAGATTTCCATGTAGAGAAGATTGTGGGAATGTTCCCTTCTCTCCTCATGCCTCTTGTTGTTGCAGAGCTTCCTGCCACCAGGGACAATTTATTCCTCCTTTTACTTCACCCTAGGGATGACTCCAAACAAAGTTTTCAGGGAACCAGGAGAGCAATACGCTCTAGTATCTTTGATGCTCTTTTCATAAAAAATGCATAGTTCTTTGACCTCAGTCTGGTCCACTCAACAACATCTCCAGCTCCTATCTTAGCCCCTCGGGTCTAGGGCCACCATCTTCACTGGGATCCAGGGGCTCAGAAACGGGCTTGTCACCATATGCATGAAAGAGCTGCGTTAAGATTATTCTCTGAAAAGTTGCAGAAATCTCAGTTGAGTCCATTGTCTGCCCTAAGTTTTATTATTGGAACCTTGTCTCCAGCAGGTTGAAGTGAAAAGGAGAGGAGAGGTGAGAAAGAGAAGATGTGGAGAGTGGTGATAGTAGTCACGGTATGGGGTGCGGGAAGGCTAAGCATAATAAGAACACTTTATTTCTAGTCAGCTTTCTTTTATCACTTGGACTAAAATCCCTCACACTTTCTCAAAAGGCAAAGGAGAAGGGAAATTGAGAGAGAGACTATTCTATTGTGTGAACCCAAGATGTACAGAAATCATAGTCAAAAGCAAAAAATTGAGGGCAGTGGAATAGGAAGTATGTAGCTCAACCCTAGGATCTTTGTTGGGACAGAAAACAGACCTTCAAGGGTTTGGTTTGGAAACAAGAAGTATGCTTTGCAGGCCACGGGTCCGTAGCCCCTGGCTCTTCTCTGCTTATACTTGACCCGTTCTCTCACTCCTTGGTTTCTAGAGCCATCAGGCACACTCCTCTCCCCTTTCTCATCTCTGTCTCTTTGGAACATCTATTCCAGGTTCCTGAAGCTAGAGTGGCACCTAATCTGCCTGCTACCAAATGGAAGCGAAGGAGGGAAGAACCCATCCCATGCAGCAGGGCACCTCTGGCATTCTGGGTGACCAGCTTCTGCAGAGCTGTGAGACCCTCACCAGCATACATTTAATAATCGGTGAGTTAAGCAGGCTTGTGAGCTTCCGACTTCTAGCACGTTTTTCATTAGTCGTAAAATTATTTGTTGGAAAATGCACCCTAACTTCTAATAAAGAGCCTTGCAGAGCATAATTTACTGCTAAACTCAGAAGGATAAAAAAAAGTAAAAAAAACACAAAAAAACACTGCCACATCTGCAGGTATATCAAAGTCATTGCCCTCTGTTGGTAGTTTCTGGGTCTATCCAAAATGACTTTGTTCTATGCAGAATTCCAGATGATATACTAAAACAGAGTTTAAAGAAGACTCTGTCCTTAACCTATGCTTGTTTCCGTACTCTTAATTCCCAGCAAAAGGTCGGTAAGGTCTTTGATCATCTGGCAACTCCACTGGGAAATGATGGGAACATGCCAGTCATGGAAGTTGGGCTGATATAAATACAGCCACAATGACTCTCTGACATCTTTCTTTTCCCCTTTTATGCCAAATACAGAAAAAGAAAAGACTAAAAAAGTGTGGGCTGAAGAATCAAAGGCGGAACAACTACTGATGAAACAGATAAATCGGGGAAAAAATTAGAGAATTCTTACAAATGGAAGTAGGTTTTCAAAGTCATAATGGTAAAAGATTCCCTTGGTCTGCCTTTATACGTGGCCTTTTTGCTTCCAATGCACGACCAACGTATTTCCACAAATCCTCTTCAAGGCTGTTTTTAATAACGAATATTTATTGAATGCTTTCTTTGTGGAAGGCACTGTGTTAAGTGCTTGGCATTCACTGTCCCATTTGAAACTCACAGGAGGCTGTTTTATGGTGATCAATGTTTGACACACGAGGACACTGAGTCATACAGAGGCCAACGTGCCTCGGATTAAGCAACTGCAATTGAGGGGCAGAAGACTGGGCTACAACTGCAGGTGAACTCCAGAGCCTGTGGTCTTCCTCACTATACTCACCCTGTTTTCTAATAAGGAACCTGAGGTTAAGAGAGTTTATGTTACTTGTCCCAGCTAGTAGTTAGCAAGTTCATAGTTAAAATGGGAAGCAAAGCAATCAACAGACATGAGATTTGGATTCAAGAATGACCGTTTCCACCAATGTGATCAATCAATGGGGTCTGGTCACAGCATTTACTAAGTATTATTATTTTTTACAATAACTGATTTTTTTCAGCCTCTGATGTGTTTATAGTATTAAAAATTTTACTCAAGCAAGATCTTAGAGAATCCATGAGTGACCTTTATGTTTTTTATTGAAGAGTATATATTTTGATTAAAAAAAAAAAACAGATGCTGGGAAAACCCATCACAGTTAATGCCTTGATATACTCTAGCTTATTTGGGTCCAAAACTTATTCTGACTTTCAACCCTTGGTTGGTAGTATATCTATCTCTAGGTTCAGAGTAGCATGCACTCCAGTTTAAGATACAAGAAAAGAGCTTCAAAGTTCCCTCCCCATGCTAAGATTTAAGATACAAGAAAAGAGCTTCAAAGTTCCCTCCCCGTGCTAAGATCCAGCTTCCTTTATAGATGTGGAAATCAGATAAGCAGCAGGAACATGAATGAGAGGCTGGTATTCTGAACGCATCTGAGAGTCCCTTCAGCATAAGACAGGTCAAAAAAAACTGAACAGTCCCCACAGATCCTTCTGGCAACTGCATTATTTAATTTCAGTAATTACAAATTCTCTCTAAGCCAGAAAAATCCAAGCACATTCAAGTAGGCATGCAGAAATATATCCTAATATGCACAGCAAATGACAGTGATTGTCAGGACAATGTTTTCTTATTATTTCTGAGTCTAGGAATGGATCTTTGAAAAGGAACTTTCCTTGCATAATTTTCAAAACAAGTTTCCCCAATGTCCATAGAGAAATGATGGATTCAACATTCACAGATGAACAAAGAGGACATGCGTGTGGGTGACCCTGTAGAAGAGCACTGCACTGGGAAAGCTGACCTCCGACCTTCAAACACCAGAGCTCAGGGATCTTCCGATTTTCATTTTTGTTTCCATTTCCCTTTCACTGTACTCTCCCTTCTGTGAACTGTTTCTATTACAGCAAACTCGTCAGTGGTGCTGATGTGGCCATTCATTCTTTTAAAGAAATACTAAGCTGCAAGATTCTCACCTTCTCTGCCAAAAGATTATCCATTCGCAGAGAAGTTAATTCCAGAAGAAGCCTCCCTTCTGGAAATAGGAAACAAGGAAATGTTCGTTTAGTCTGTATTTCTTAAGAGACAATAGAAAAGAATTTTTGATGCAGGATGTTCACTCATGACTGCTTTATGTTTTATCATAGAATGTTTATCCCTGGAGTCCTCTAATGAGCAATCCACAAAAGGTTGTTATCTCAGCCCAATAATAACAAGTAAACAACCCCACAGCCACCCTACCCCACCATTTTCCAGTGGGAGACAGGGAGACGGAGGTGTAAGAAAGACTGTGATAACAATGAAACATCACAACTAATCAAACTGTGTAAACATCTGCTGTAGTACTAAATGTATGAACTGTTCATATTCAAACTACAACATGTGCCTTAAGGTCTGACCATTGGAATTAGTGGCTCCCAAACAACTGTTTATATATATATACACACATATATATGTGCAATCTACATACTATAAGGTTAACCAGATAATCCACAGCAAATGGAATTAATAGTGAAGCAAAAGTGATGATAGTTTACATAAAAATAGCTGCAACTGAGAGACACAATCACCTAAAAATGGCACTAAGAATACACTGTTAACAACGCTTAATCCAGAAATCTGTGAAGATTCTGACTCTTTATGTGTGTACGCAATAGGAGCTACACAGTGCTGCCAGTTGTGGTGTGACAACTGGACTTCCTCGGATTCTACTGATTTTGTATCCCTAGAATCTGTATAATGTTACATTTATTAACAAATATCAAATTTTAGTAATCAATAAATCACTCAGTGGGGTACTAGCAAATATCCTATATGTGTACATAAGAATGAATGTCATTTGACCCTAAGACCAAATACAATAATTTGGCATTTTGGATGAGTTCTCAGTCCATGTGGAGAACGTTTGAGGCCCACCAGGGGTTCAATGAACTCAGAGAAACTTTGAGTTAGAGCCATATACAAAGGCCCATACGTACACTAGTATGACGTATAAGAATGGAATATAGAACTACCCACAGGACTTTCCTTTAAAGTATGACTGGACATTTAATAAACCAGCAGGCAACTATCTTATAGGAAATCTTACAGAGTTAAAAGTGAGCAACAGATTCAATCATTTTGTTAATGGTTGAGATGTTGATGAAGCTGAGTATGACTATTTCAAACATGACTTTAACAGTTGCCATTTAAATTTCTGACCAATAAAGAGTTACAGGTTTTCAATCCTGATCCAGCTCATCTTGCATAACATCTCTGAATACTGTGTCTTTTTCTGCTTAAAAGTCTTTACTGCTTCTGCCTTTCCCACAAAATAAAACAATACATAAATTTTGTCAGTTATTTTGAAGTTTACATAAAATGGACTTATATCTAAAAATATCATCTATTAAAACTAATTCAAGGGCTAGATAACTTGAACATAACTAAAACTATTTAACAAATGTTATCCATAATTAAAATCTTCCTATATCTACAAAATCGTTTCAGTTTTATACAGATTATACCAGAGTATAAAAAAAAATTATCAACTCTTTGAGGCCAATAAGTTAATGCCAAAATTTGACAAGGCAATTGCAAGAAAGAAAAAAATATGGCCAATTTCACTCACAAATGTATATGCAAAAATTCCAAACAAAATATTAGTAAACTAAATCCAGCAATGTATATTAAAGATAAAACATTATGACCAAGATGGGCTTATTCTATGAATTTGAAAGTGGGTTACTATCAGAGATCCAATTAATATAATTCACCAATTAGGAAATTAAAGGCAAAATTCATATGATCATCTCAAAAGATATAGGAAAAACATTTCATAAAATTTAATGTCTAATAATTTAAAAAATCCTAGCAAGCCAGCAAATCTCTTAATCTGATAAAAGTAATTAACACATATCATTGTTATTTATGGTAAAAATTAAATCTTTCCCTTTCAGATTGCAAGAAAGACAGGATATCCACTACCATCACTTCAACTCAATGTTTTACCAAAGTCCTGATCACAGCAGTGAAGATGAAAACAAAATACAAAATATATGATTTGGAAAGGAAGAAATAAAAGTGACATCATTCACAGATTTTCTCTACAGAAAATTCAAAGGGATCTACAAATAATATATAAATTGATAACTTGCTGAAAAATAAAATTGTTATGCAAAAATAAGTTAAGGTATATTTATTATTAACCTATGAAATATATTTACATATATTCTTAAGTATTTTAAATATATATTGTTATAATAAACTAAACAATCTATTTCTTAACCTCAATTTAAAACATAAATCATTAAATTAATTTGATCTTTCAATAAGATCTTTCTTTTTTGATACAGAAAAAAGAGGTAATTATTCTATTAAATTTATTATTATTATATTCAAATCAAGTTAAAATGAAAAATACATTCAGCAAGACTAGAAAGTGAACTGAGCCACATTTGACTGTAAGTTTCTCAAAGACAGAGATAATATCTTGGGTAGGTTTCCCCCTCAGAAATACCCAACCAGAGAAAATAGATTTAATTCACAGCAAGCGGACAGGAAAAGGCAAGGGAGAGGGGAGAGAGAGAGAAGGAATGTTGACAGAAGAGGAAAATAAACGTCTAATTCTAAGGGACAGTAAATATAGGAATTTGGCCACAATCATTCTTAAAAAGGAAAATAAAGGAAACACAAAAACAGGAGGGTTGTAGTTTAATATGTCAACAGCCTCAGTGGCTGGTGGCAGGTGCACAGGCCCTAGCAGATTTAAGGGTTTTCTGTGGTGTCTAGTACTCTGAGGACATTTAGTGAATGGTAAACATATCAAGCCTTCAACTGCCTGGTGGGTCAGGATCTGTTTTCTACTTAGTTCACTTCCATTTCCTTTGCTATTCCCAGCAGCTTTCTTGATATCAGTTTGCATTAGTATGGTTTTCACAACTGGGTCAAAAAATAAAGCTTCTATGCCTAATTAAACACCGAGCTAACACACTTTGGTAGTCATTTCTATTTTGAAATTTATGATTATTGTATTTAGTCTGTCCTTTCCAACATTACAATACAGGGTCTGCAAAAGGAATTGCAAAAATTTTACATATTTGCACATAAGAACATTATTTAATATCAACAGTAGCATTTTATAGCCAAAAGCAAATTAGACTTAGGAGAAGATCATGAGAGACTAGCAGGTAACTTTTCTTTCTTTTTTTTTTCTGAGAGAGACTGTGAAACAACAGAACAGTCTGTGCTACACACATAATTAAGACAGATGTTCTCAATCTTAATTTTCATAGCTAATTTTGACAGCCAAAGAAATGTACTTGCCTTTTGTATAGCCACCCATTTTCTCTCAAATGTGTCCTATTTTTCTCATCGCCCACTATGATTGCTCAGAAAGAAAGGGGTGGTGTGACGGAGAATGTATTAAGGCAATAGCAAGAGCTCTGCCATATTTTTGGTAGGTCACTGAATAGAAACAGATATAGCAGAAACTGAGCATAAAATGATTTAGAAGTCCACATAGCATAAGCATTTTCATGCATTCCTAACTTTGCAGATCACAGTTTTCACTGGCTTTGTGGGGTCTTCCATGCAGAAATCAAGCTGATCACATTAAACAATAAAGGAGCTGTTAATAAGGACCTTCCCTTGGTCAACCCAGGCTTGAAAGCATAGGCATGTTTTTTTAACAGAATAAAATATATGGAAATATGCTACATTTTGATGACACAGCCAGGTGCCTTACCTGCAAGGGTAGAATCTGATATGCGTGTCTATGTCTGTATCTGGAAATAGCTGGAAATAGGAAACACGTGTAAGAACAGCAAAGGCATCCTTTTTCAAAGTGTGCTCTTCCTGGAGGCCCCTGCCTTTTGGCTCTTCACTGTTGCGGGTGTTTCAGACAGTAAAACAAAAGAACAACGTTTCCTGTAAGTGGTCCCAGTAGCCTTAAAACCATGAACCTCAGAAACCACAAAGAGAGGCAAAACTGTCTTCCTGTTCTCTGTGGTGGAGCCTGTCATTTTTACACCCACATCAAAGCACTCTTTGATCAGCATCTAAGTTGTCTTCTTACACATCTGCCAACACCTCATCCATGAAAGGCCCACTAGGGTCTATGGTCACAAGCCAGCTGCTCTGGTGATTTTCTGAAACCCAGCTGCGCATCTCGCCCGAGGAGAGAACAGGTGCTGAAGCAATGCTTCTGGAAACGCGCTTGCTCTCTCTGCTGCTGCAGTGTCCGGCCCTTTGATGACTTTGGGCAGCAAGGAGTGCTCCAGCCTCCTCTAGTTCCTTTCTCCTCTGTTAGGGGGACTCCAATCCTGCAGTGCTGATTGGGGAATACCTTTAGGGAGCTCCAAACCTCCCAGCCTCCACAGTAACTCTGGTTACTTCATAATTACTCTTGGATCCTCTAACAATGAATTCAAACCCAGTCCACTTCAAGCCCACTCCAGAGGATAGCATCATTCTCCTCAGGCAAGCCCACTGTGGTCTGATCCCAATAGAAGCACTGCTACCATCCCCTCTGCCTTGGGAGTTGTCCTGTACTGCTGCGCCCAGGGAGCAACTCAGATCTCACCAGTTACGCACAGGGTTTGGGCTGTGTTCGAGGCAGGATCATCAAGGGAAGGCTGGCTGTGGGTGAGAGGAAAGGCAGGCCTGGGCTGTGGCTTGGTGAACTCATGTAGCATTAGTCCCATCCCCCCAGGAGTCAATGCAGAAGCAGGAATCACAAAGTCTAGGGGGCAGATAAGGCTCATTCTGATTTTAACTATGCAACTATGGACTGCATTGGAAGGGTATGACCTGGTTAAGGTGGTCCAGGGGGTGGAGGGACAACAGGCTGACAATCCTCATTGGGAACATGGCAATGTCTTGGCTCAAGGGAAGTTCCATGGGGCTGGGGTTCCAGGAGATGAACGTATTCTCAAGGAGAGGAGACAGAGAACCACAGCCAAACTGGATGAACTGGAATGCAGGGGAAGGGAGAAACAGGGTGCTCATCTTTGCAGAGAAATGTTGAGTAAAGAAGATTTGTGCAGAAATTCACGCAGAGAATATGCTCAGTGAAGGCTAATCAGAAAGGCTGTGGAGTCAAGTGGGTCCACAGATAACCTGGGACTTACTGCCAGAACTGATGGCAGCATGTGTAGCCCACCAGCTGGTCTCTCGAGTCTGGCTTGATATTCATTGATTAGGAGACAGAGTGGATCTGAATCTCCCGGAAATCTTTTGTACCAAATATTGTGCTGGGTACCTAACATAGTTTTCTCTTATCCTCACACACTTAAAAATCACACCAGTCAGAATGGCCATCATCAAAAAGTCTACAATTAATAAATGCTGGAGAGGGTGTGGAGAAGAGGGAACCCTCTTGCACTGTTGGTGCACGAATGTAAATTGATACAGCCACTATGGAGAACAGTATGGAGGTTCCTTAAAAAACTAAAACTAGAGCTATCATATGATCCTGCAATCCCATTCCTGGGCACATATCCAGAGAAAATCATGGTTCAAAAGGATACCTGCACCCCAATGTTCACTGCAGTGCTGTTTACAATAGTCAAGACATGGAAGCAACCTAAACATCCATCGACAGAGGAATGGATGAAGAAGATGTGACACATATATACAATAGAATATTAACCATTAAAAAGAACGAAATAATGCCATTTGCAGTAACATGGTTGGACCTGGAGATTATCATAAGTGAAGTAAGGCAGACAGAGAAAGACAAATATCACATGCTATCACTTATATGTGGAATCTTAAAAAAAAATGACAAAAATGAACTTATTTAAAAACAAGAAACAGACTCACAGACTTGGAAAAAAAACTTATGGTTACCGAAGGGGAAAGGTGTCGGGGAGGGATAAATTGGGAGTTTGGGACTGACATATACACACTACTGTATACAAAATAGATAACCAACAAAGACCTACTGTATAGCCCAGGGAACTCTGCTAGACATTCTGTAATAACCTAAAAGGGAAAAGAATTTGAAAAAGAATAGATACATGTATATGTCTAACTGAATCTCTTTTGCTGTACACCTGAAACTAACACAACATTGTTAATCAACTATACTCCAATACAAAATAAAAATTTTTTAAAGCTCATGGGAAACCAAAATTAATTCTACACATCTCTAGTCTCAGCTTAAAAGTCATTTTCTCAGAGTCAACTTCCCTGAGCCCATAATCTAAATTAACTTCCCCTATTATACTCTATCATCATCTATTTTATCTAATGTCACTCAGTATAGCTTATAATTTGATACGCGTGAGAGTGATTAAAGCCTCTTGTTGGCATACATTGTGTTCATTTTATCTGCTAAATGTGTCCCCACAGTACCTGACACAAAGGCTCTCAAAAAATATTTCTGCACTGTTGAATGAATGCATGGAGAGGAATGCACTGAAACAACCAGTGAATCGCATGTGACTACACAGGCCCTTTTAGGTTTGAAGTTTCACTCTATGGGATTGTGGCCACCGCGCAGACCAATGCATCTAAAAATCAGAAAGACATCCATGATTACATAAGTGAGACTGTCTTAAATAAAGTATTTACTAGATTTTTATTAAAATCTGGCAATCATATGAAAGGTGAATTTTATATTTTGCTTCTCTGCTGAACTTCTGAGAAATCGGTTTGGGCAGAAATACATACTTCTGAAAGTTCATCTATTTGTACTCTTTCCCTGTATTTTTATACAGAAAAACTGCTAGAGAAATTTTAATAGGTCCATGAGAAAAACAAGTCTTCCTTTAGCGTAAACAAGTTTAACTGATATACAGGTTTCTTAACAATTGGATTTCTCAGAGACTCTAATATGAGACTATTCATTACAATTTTCCTTCTCTCTGTCTCTCCCGCCTCCCCCAGCCATGTATGTGTGGTGTTGTGCTTGGGGGTCGGTTGGCATACTGATGCTAAGCATATTTTGGCTTTGGTTCTGGAGGCACCAATGGACCCCCTTCCCCTCACCTCATCTAGAAACATAGTTTGACTAGTTGCTCTTATGTTCCAGGAAAATCAGTATTAAGAAGCATCCTGTCAGTTCTGCAGTACATTAAGTCCTATCCTTCTAACCCTAGTTCCGTTAAATCCTGAACAAATTACATAAGGCTGAGGAAATAGAAACAAGAGCTTGTAAACAAGATTCTAATCGACCACCCTCCTGTCAAATTCACCTTGCATAGTACAGGCTTTTTCAGTTTTTGCCCAAGACTGTCTCACATGAATTGATTGCTCCACAGGCCACTAGACTAGTGTGTGCTTCAATTATGATGCTGCGAAAAGGCTCGGGCATTGATCAGGTGGGAATACTGACAGCAGGAGGGGGCCCACATTACACTCTATATCTAACCTACGCTAGCTAATTCCAAAGAAGGTATTTTTATTCTCATTTTTGAAGTTGGAAACTTAAGCCAGAGATGTCAAATAATGTTCTCAAAATCACATATTCTGTATATAGTGGGGTCTGGATTTGAACCCAGGTCTTCTAGCTCCAAGGCTGGACTCCACTTACCACCTGTTTTCATGGGATGTATTGAGAGCCTCTCTCAAGCCTGGTGCCGCCTGGCCTTTTCTGCTCCTTGTTATAGCTCATCATAATACCCTGCATTCACATCACAGCTCACAGGACCTTCTTCACTGGCCCAGCTATACTGTACAGCTGAACTTCTCAGGAAGTTCACCAAGCCCCACGCCAGGAGCCTCTTAATTCTTTTTAGCCTTGGGCAGAGGTGGGGTCGAAGCCCACATCGTGGCACTTGCCAAAGCTATTCTTTGATTGTTCAACAGAATCTCAGCTTCCTCACTTCATTAGTTTTCTCTTCATCCAGACTCATGGCTTAACTTCTCTCTGCTGCTGAGGCTTGGTTGGGAGCCCTTGACTTAGGACTGAGGGTACCTATTTATTAAGCATTTTGTGACTATTCTACACATTTACCCAACCCTGCTTCCTCAGCCTCACTGGGTATGGAGTGGGGAAGTGGCTGATCACAGCCCCAACTAGATTCACAGTACAGGGTGCTCTGTGAATTCTCCTACAAAGATCCGCCATTCACGTACATCTTCCCAAATGGTTACTCCCGTGCTCAAAATGCCTCAAGTGCCCTCCTGGTCCTAGGACGGCTCTCCCAACAGATCAGGGCTTCTCTGGTATCTTTTCACCAAGGAGGTGCTCAGTTGCACAGAAGGTCTAATGGTTGAAAAGTTATGGAAGAAGATGACAGCGCTATGAGGTGGAGGCAAGCTAGACGTGCCACACGGTAGCAAAGCTGTAGGTGGAAGAAGAAGAGCGAGGAATGAACAGGAGCTCAGGTGCATCCCCTTCAGTGTTTCCTGCCCTGGTTGTCAGCATCATCAAGCCAAGGACCCAGACACTCCCTTTTACACCTGTTATTTGGTCAGCCACCAAATACTATGGATCAGATCTGGACCAGACCTGTGGTCCCCCATCCGCCTCCCACGTCACTGCCTTAGTTTTCCTAGTTGATTTGTGCTCAAATTGGTGTAACAGCCTCCAAATGGTTTCCCTGCCTTTGGGAACATTCCTCTCAACCCTTCCTCCTCAAAGTCTTCAAAATTCCAATTACAACATCCCTCTCCTTAACGCCATTTCTTGATGCCCCAAGGTTTATCAGCTTAGAGTGTACATTAGAATCACCTGGGTGCTTTTCCCAAAATTTACATTCTTGAGCTCTACCCATAACCTAATGAACCAGAATCTCTTGGGCATAGGGTACAGAGTTTGGAAAAGATTCCTGGTGAATCTGATGCACCATCCGGTTGAAGAGTCACTGCCCTACAAGGTGAAGGCCAAGCTTCTCAGCATAGCAGTGAAAGAACTTCATGCACGAGCTGACTCGGGTTGACTTGGTTCATCAGCCACGCCCATTTCCACCTCAGACTCCAGACACTTTTTTTTTTTTAACCGGTTTCCTGAACTCTTACATTGAGGGAAGCCTCTGTGCCTGTGCTCTTATCCACCGGGAAAACGCCAATACGTCCTTCCAGATGCAGCTTAAGGAGCATTTCTGTGAAATTTTCTCCATCTCCCACTTCAGAGGTTTATCATTCCCTGCTCTGAGCCGCTCTTCTTTTGTGATCCAACCAGCGCAGAGAAACAGCATCTTGGGTGCTATTGAACAGTACTATTGAATGAGGTGAAAAATCTCAAAGTCAAAATTATCCTTACACTCAGTATTGAGCTCATTTTATGAGAGGCTTGTAGGGACAGAGGCCCCAAGGGAACATCAAAGTCACATTTCCCAAACCACCCTCTTTCCAGGACATACAGTCAGTGAGGAAAATGTCTAATTTGTGTTTCCCAAGTGTGTTCCGCAATCTGAATAGGTCATATTTTGAAAACGGATTTATTTGGGAAATACTGGGTTAAAGAATATTAAACTATCCCCACTTCAAGCTTGTACAAGTGTTTGCCTTTTGCATCCAGTGTGAATATTCAAAATGGAATAAAATATGCCATGTTTCCCAAAGTTATTTGATTATAGGATGCTGATTTCATAGAACTAGTATTCTAAAGAACACACTGGAAAAAATCTCCCTTCCTCACTTGCCACTGCAGTTGCAAATAAGAAGCCAAATCAGGTACAGTCTTTGCTGGTTCTTATCTAAAAGAAAGAGGGTAGACCATCTGTACCTGGGCTATCTCCTAAGGGGACCTTCCACCTGGAGAGGCAGAGAACCCTGCACCCTGAGTGCTGCTGCCTGGGTGTGGCCGCCCAGCTTCTGAAGGAGCCACGGAGGAAGGCAATGGGGCAGGGAACTTGCAGCACATCACTACTTCGATGACAAAAGTACAGTTATTAGTACAGAGCATTGTTCAGTAATTGTTTCCATTTGTTTGGTTAAATGATTTGAATTGATGTGTATGTTGCTCCCAATACAATAATTTGCATTTATGGAGTTTTCTGTCAGTTTGATGTAATGCATTTATTTTGAGGATCTGGAAAGTTGGAGGGGGTGGAAAATATAACCAGTTTTAGATGTGCACGAGTGGTTAAATGTGGACCCGTCTCCGTAATTACAAATGCATTTGCATTGCCAAGTGAATAGAATCAAGGTAAACTATCAGGTGTTAGGAAAAGTGTCTATGGAGAATCTGTGGGTAAAAAAATGCCCTTCCAAAAAAATATGATAAAAACTGTTTAGTGGCCAAAAGGAAATTAGGACAAACTTAAGTTGATTTATGCTGTGCACAATTAAAATTTTAATACGAAGTGAAAATCCAATGCACCACTTGAATACTAAATTCAGGTAGTGATGCTCTCACTGATTGATACAGTAAAAAGACTATAGCGTTGCATGTTAGAACTCCAGGTCCAGCTTGGCTCTGTTGGGAGCTGGGTGTATATAACCTTGGAAAAGTCATTTAATTTGCTTGTGCCAGAATATTTTTCATTTGCGAATTAAAGGAGCTGAGCTAGTTTATTTTAAGGTACCTTCTAATTCCAAAAGTCTGTGAATATGAATTACATGCTGCTCAGGTAAAGGAAGGAATCACAGAAACTTTACAGGTGGTACAGCATGTTGAGCTAATTTGACTTATTAGATAAAATAACACTGTACTTTTTAGATAAAACTGATGTTTAGTTTTTAGTTAACTTTTTCTTTTTTATTTAAAAACTTCAATTAAAATAGAAAATGTAATAGCAATCTTTCATGAAACCTTACAAAAAATAATAGACAATGAGGAAGAGGTCCGGGTACAACGAAGAAAGTCTTTTAATGCAGCAAATATAGTTTTCAGACCTTAGTTGATTTCTAAAAAAATTATATTAGTGCCTGTTATATAAATATCACCCAAATGGGACCTCTGCTCTTTGCACCTGCCATGTAGGACCCAAGAACAAAACTATTTTTCCAATAGATTTGTTTCCGTTGTCTCAAACTTGCATATATTTTTGACCCTATTTAGTTGTGTTTGATCAAATATTTTTACCGGAAAATTTTCTGTTTTTTACTCCCTTGGAAAACTTGAAACAATAACCACCTTAATACTGTCTCTTGAAAGCAACCTAAGAAGTCATATTCCTATTGATATCAGTGGCTTCCTGGTAGTAACATCTTTGGAACTGCAATATAGTTTTCAAAAACTCTTGAACACTAATATACCATGTAAGTTACCAATGATTTAAAACAGGTAATAATGCTACAAAGTCTTCTTATGTCTGGTGTATGGATGATTCTTTGTAGCTATTTACCCATTTAGAATACACATTTGCCATGAGATATTCATTCATCCATCCATCATTCATTTAACTAATTATCTATCTGACTAACCTCACCGTGTGTGTGTGTGTGGTGCGGTGTGTCTGTCTGTCTGTCTCTCTCTATATATATAGCATAAGCACTTATCAAACTCCAGGCATGGGCTTAGCAAAAGCTCTCTAGCCACTTTGGCTAGATAACCTTGGAAGTTTCAGAATTGATTTCAATATTCACAGCAACCACTGAACTGAAAATGGAAAGAAAAATTAAAATAATACAAGAATCCTATCCTATAATAATTCCTAGTCTTTGGAAAATGCGAGAGGCGCTACAGGATGAATCCTTCATTTGAGGGATGCTGAACCTGAGGGCCAGACTCTATGACGTAGAATGCAGGTCTACTGTTGGCCAGGTTAACACTTTCCACTGATTGCTGACTTGGAACATGCTATTTCTAAGGTAGGAAAATCACCTCAGGAAAACAGCCACAGGAATCAAATGCATTTCAAATAACACAAGGCACCTGTACACCAAAAAATAGAACACCCTTGAACAGTGAACATATGTTATTGTGTTTAGGACCAGGCAAAAGAAAATCCATCCAAAAATTTTTTGATGGTTGGGACTTTTATTCTTTTCTTTTGTTTTTAATGACTGCTTTGGGTCAAGGACAAATGCGTAAATTTCACAATAGATTGCTCCCGCTGTCTAAAACTTGTATATATTTTATTTTTGATCAAATGTTTGTAGAGCAGTGTTCTCTGTGTTTTCCCCCACCGGAAAACTTGAAACAATAACCACCTTAATACCCTCTCTCAAAATTTACAGCATTTCCTAACCCAAGCCCTTAGTCACCATCCTCATTTTGGAAACCATCCTTTACAACTGACTGATTATGCCAAATAAACTTTGGTTCTCAGGCCTCTTATTTGAGGTCTCTAACGAAATTCTGTGGAAAAACAAAGCTTCTGTTCCAAGATGGAAAGAATTTACTTTTGTAAATAAGCATTTTTAAATGATTTTTAAAATACCTTTCTTTTCTTTGATATGCTGCTTCAATTGTTCTTCTGAATTTTTATTGTTTCCCACAATAAATTTTAAAATAGTCAAACTTTGACAATTCCTATTAATTTTAGGTATTCACATTTATTTTGACCTTTTAATTTTATTACTTAATTTCTCTCTCTGCATATGTATAATGTATATTAATTATATATGTATATATCTGCTTTAATTTAGCTTTTGAATCAAGGGAGTAAAGCAATTATGGTTCCTAAGTGTAATTAAAGAATCTCTAATATGATACAGTGGGAAAGGTCTGTGGCAAAAAATGACTTATAGGCATGTCAGTTTCACACTGAAAACCATCAGATGATGAAGTATGAGATGAACTGAGGTAAATCCTTTTACATCTCATACTTCATTCCCTTGTGCCCACAAGCTCAGTAACAGTCTGGTCCCAATCCAGTCTCAGGTACATGAGTCATGACTCGAAGCAGATCTGGATATGCCCCAGTTTATCCCTATCATCCATTCATGTGTCCATCCAGCCATCTTGCCAGAAAGCCTTACTGAGGCTCTAGTATGTGTTAGGCACTGTGCTAGCACTGAGGGTATAAAACATCGTGAAGCAAGTTCTTGTTTGTGACACCTAAGGAAACAAGAAGGTTTGAAAATTACCTAAGAACTTCAAGCATAATTTGTGGACTCTCTGGAGCAGGCAGATCGAAATGGATCTAGTCACACAACAGACCTAAAATCCTTCTACCATTCATTCAGTGTGCTCCTTCCCCCAAATGACTTTCATCAGGAAATGTTTAGGGAGTGTACAAAGAAAAGGAGACATGACATTAATCCTCCCTCAAAACATACAAATTCCCACAAGTTTTCCTAGGACTGACTGTTGACTATGTGTACATTGAGAGCTGTTTCTCTCTCTCTCTCAAAAAAAGGAAATCTTTTCACATCACCAAAGACTACGATCACCTAGGAGAACTCAGTTATGTCTGCTCATTCCAGATGCATTTTGCATTATTACTAGCCTCATTCTACATGAATTCTCAAATAAGTTCCATTTATTTCTGGCTCATAAAGGCCTGGGTTTCACTACAAATGAGAATGTTTGAGTCCTGAAGATGATTAAATGTAGTAACACTTAAGATATTTCTTTTCCTCTCTGTAGCACTTTATAGGAGTCACTTCATATTACTGGGATCAAGGGATTCAAACTGGGGGCAGCACGGAATGTAGTTAAGAATATTGGCTTTGAAGTCTGACTACCTAGGTTCAACTCTGATCATTCTACCACCATTTGTGTGATGTTGGGATAAGTCACTTAATTTATGCTTCAGTTTCCTCATCTGTGAAAAGGGAACAATAATAATAGTGCCCAAATTTCATAAGGTAGTTTTAAGAAATAAATTAGACAGTTCATTAAAAGAGACAGTATTATACAATCTGATTTACATGTTAGCCATTATTATTATTTTCATCTTGGAGAGAAACACTCATGGAGTGAGGGATTTGGAACCTGGTTTGTTATATTTGGGTATGCTGTAAATTGTCATGAATAACTATTACTAATCCATCCCACTAGTGAAATGACTCAAGTAAAGGGAGACCAAGTGACTAATTTGAGTACCTCTACTAAATTAAGATGGAATTAAAACCCAACAAACCATTTCCAAAGCTTTCCTACTTGGGTTTCTCTCAAGGGGGTATTCATTACCAGCCTTGGCACTTATACCAATGGCACATCTATGGGCTCTGCAACTGAGTTGAAAGTGCTTCACCCACCTTGATGTTCATAGGGTTATTCACCAATATTTACGAAGTACCTGCAGGATGTGTGGGATGGTCATCTAGCACGAAAAAGTTCTCTTCTCAACTTTGTAGATTGGAAAACAAAATCAAAAGAAGACATGGGGGGCTTCCCTGGTGGCACAGTGGTTGAGAGTCCGCCTGCCGATGCAGGGGACACGGGTTCGTGCCCCGATCTGGGAGGATCCCACATGCCGCGGAGCCATGGCTGGGCCCGTGAGCCATGGCCGCTGAGCCTGCATGTCCGGAGCCTGTGCTCCGCAACGGGAGAGGCCACAACAGTGAGAGGCCCGCGTACCACACACACAAAAAAGAAGACATAGGCTTCCCTGTCAGCTCCAAAACCACAGGAGGGGTCAAGAGTACAAAGAAATACTGCTTCTCCCACCACCCATCCTGTAGCCCAGATCTCTGTCCCTCAGACCACACACAATCTCACTGCACTTACATTTAGCAAAGTTTTTAAACTATTTATCTCATCTGTTTTCCTTTATCTCCTAATAGTTATAAAGCAGATTCATGTAGTCCTTGGAATCAAAGTTAACATGAATTTTATTACAAAGCAGGGCTAGAATTTATTCATGAGATAGGATGATGTTAAATTTCACTTATTTATTGAAGCTATAAATTGGAGCACAGCAAATGAAGATACGGCATATACCTTTCACAAGAGTTACATTTTTTATTAAAGGAAATGGTAACCATATTTTGAATTCTTAGGAGTAAGATATAACCCTTATTAACACCACCAACACACCAAAAATCCTTTTAATGTACCTGCCTTCTAATTTTAGTGTTAAGAGGCTTTAAAGAAAAATTTTCTTTATGAATTTAATTTGTTCATTAGTATAGTAGGATATATGTCATTAACTTTTATAATTATTAAAGGTCATGGTTCTCCCATCTCATCTCTCTGAAAAATAGTGTTCCATAAAAAATAAAATAGCCAGATCAATTCTAACAGAAATGGTTGTAAGTTAATTTGTTTTTTTTAATTTTCCTAATCTCTTTTTAAGGGTAAGTTTTTGGGGAATCTCTTTCTTCTAACTACTTTCAACAAGCATCAAAACAATCTACGATGCTAACTATAATTTTAAAAACTACAAAATCTACCCCCATTCATTATGCACATTTACTCTTATGATTCAACTCCGCAGAGTAAGGGCTTGGACACTTCTACTGTGGCAATAGCTAAGAGACTCCAAGAGTCACATGCTATAGTTTGATAATCACTCCACAAATCCATGCTCCATTAAACTAGATCCAATGAGGATTCTCAGCCCACAAAACCTGTAGACAGGGCAATATGTCTTCTCTGAAACATTCTCAGGGGATATAGTTTCCTATAAGGATGTTCATCAATACTGAAAATAGTATTCATCTTTTAAAAAAACTCTTTACAGTAGGAAGCAGCTAATCTTCTGATCAATTTCTAGCTAACCTGGAAGGAAAAAAAAATACAGGTTTAGATACTAGCTGAGTGAAGTTAAGCACTTTCCTTAAGCATTCTGGACCTTAATTCTCTTCTTTGTGAAATAAGAAGATATGAGATGACATCTAAGTTCCCTTCCAAATATATAATTCTGTATATCTTACTTGGTGATAGTGATATTTATAAGCTCTGTGGAGTTCACAAGCACGGTCACACAACAGTCTTGTGTGATCCTCATAACTGATTTTCAGAAGTAGGTAGGGGAGTGATCACTGTGTATTTACCCAGTGAGTGTGCTGCTTTTGATATCCAGTAGGATTCACTAGGGACCCTAGATCTAAAACATAATCCAGAAAGATTTAGTTTTCAGGAGTCAGAAAGACTACTTTATAAAATAATTTCTTCCTACTCTGTAGTTCCTCATCGTGAACCCTTCAAACAAAGCCTTACTTAAAAGAAACATATTTAAAAAGGAAAAAAAAGTCATGTTATGTGCTTCTGCTGATGCTGCCCCTAACTGCGTGTTGATTTTAGGTTGAAGATAAAATGTAATCGCCACTTGATAAGTATCTTTTGAGTGAGGATGAGAGCTTCCTGCAGCTATTTGAAATTTTTAACAGCACTTGAGGCTTAGGTAAAATTGGGTTTTTATTTTTCTTTTTGCAGCTTACCTTTGCATACTATTTTTATATAGGTTGGAAATTAACAAGTAAAATAGTTTACAAAAAGAGAGAAAAAGGAGACCCTTACTACTAAAAATAAGTATTCTGAATCCAGAGTGGAATTCTGAGTATCTCTGATGTCTTGCCAGTACCTTTACTTCAAGAAGACACAAAAACAATTCCTCAAAAATATGTATAAAACTTTACAGTCAGGGCTTCGCTGGTGACGCAGTAGTTAAGAACCCGTGTGCCAAAGCAGGGGGCACGGGTTCGAGCCCTGGTCTGGGAAGATCCCACATGCCGCAGAGCAACCCGTGAGCCACAGCTACTGAGCCCGTGCTCTAGAGCTCATGCTCTACAACAAGAGAAGCCACCGCAACGAGAAGCCCGCGCACCGCAACAAAGAGCAGCCCCGGCTCGCTGCAACTAGAAAGCCCGTGCGCAGCAACAGAGACCCAACACAGCCAAAAATAAATAAATAAACAAACAAACAAACAAACTTTACAGTTAATAAAATACTACAACAGATGTGATATTTCATCTTTGCAACAATTCTGTAAGGTAGATAAGCTTGTCCCAACCAAGCTCCCAATTATTCTTCATCTCAGAGGTCAAGGAATTTCTTGAATAACTGAAATCTAAGAGGTTATCTAAAAGACTCATTTTTGTCATTATATCTAACCTCTTCCTGACCTCATTTCTCATCAAAACCATCATGAGAGGTGAGAAATAAAAGCAGTACACTATTTGGTCTGCTCACTTTCCTTCTCTCTCCCTGCCCATTACCCACACTCCTCCTGGAAGTGCAAAGAAGCAAGAAAACAGCCAAAGGATGGGGAAAACAGAAAGAAAGGAGGAGAAACAATAATCTAATCAGGTAGCTACCAGTTGGCTGTACAATGTCATAAAAAATTAAGTCTACAATTGAAACAGAACATATTATCAAATCTTGATTTTACAACATTTTATCGGTCTGAGTTTTCGTATATAACAACAGTTTGGATGGCCATTATAATCCATACTTAAGAATCTGAAACGGTGCAAACTGCAATAAGATATGCTTTTGTCTTGATGTAGATGTATTACATTCTATCTTTTTATTGACATTTAATAATCCACATACAGCATAAGAAAAAAGTCTCAGGCAGAATACTTAACTCAGCAGAGTTTTATACATATCAAGCATCAGGATATTCTATTCATAACATCTCGTATTCTCATCTTTTGGGATATGTGCCTTTTCACTATGCAAGGTCCCAACGGCTCTCAAAGTGCTAAGTCATTTTCTTTAAAGTTTTTCTCTTCTAATTCAGAATATTGCCTTCAAATATGTTTGGAAGTTGAACTAATTTTAACTTCCCCTTCACAGAAGAGGAAAACTACATGCCTTCCCTTTAACCTTTGTAAAACTTGAGTTATTGAGTATATATCTAATGGAAAATAATCTCCAAGCTGTAGTTAGAATCTAGCAATTTTGTAGTGGGCATAATTTTGAATAGAAATGAAACGATCTCTAAGCATGATAGTGGTTCAATTAAAAAAAAGTATCGTAATGCCAACTGTCCTTAAACATACAAAACCCCTCAATTCAGCAACGTCTCACAAATTCACAGCTATAGCTCTCACAATCAAATTAACCTTTTCTACCTCAAAAGAAGTCAAAGGACTTAAATATGATTGTCCAAAGTGATGTGACACCAGACACACCTTTAGCTCTGATTTGATGTCATTTCTTTAATCAATAAAAACCAAGACAACATTCCTGTCTTCCACCCCAACCTTTCTGCAGCAAGCTTCGAGAATTTGAAAAGCAAACCTCTTGTTCACATCTCTATCCACAGATTTCTCCATCCACACAACGTATATGTGTCACCAACAAAAACTGAGGAAATGGACTTGTGACAAACTCATACACATTTTGAAACAAACAGAGCCAAAGTTTAAAAATATGATGGCCTTTCACTTAAAATAAAAAGCCTAAGCAAGAGGTGCTACTTTTCAACTTTCAACTTTTTCTAAAAATTACTAAGACTTTTTTTTGTAATGGAGAAACATAGTTGTTGAGCTATGATTATTTAGAATAAAAATCCAAGATAATCGTATGAATTTTATGCATTCACGTTTCACCTTTAACCAAGACAATAGAGTAGCAAAAAGAAAAAAATAATTCTGGTACACCTTAATCCTTAAGAAAAAAACAACTAAAACAACACAAAGCTACTATAATCTTTCCACATCTCAGGCACTATATTTTTCATTAAAAACTATCATACAAGCAATATCAATCTAATAAGTATCTCACAAATGGATTGTACCATACATTTAAAATTATTTGCATGAGAATCTCAAAGCCACTGTCAAGACCCTGTGAGAAGGCATTTTCTGAGGCATGATCACATACTACAACTGCCACATTAATTCAAGGCTGCCACAATACAATGAGTGAACCAAAATATAACACTTACCTTATTATAAATAACTGGCAAATTACAGACACTTTTCAGCTTGCAGCTATATAGCATAGTTGATTAGAAACAAATAAAACATCTTTCACTCCAGTGACAGAACTGCATCTTCAGACTTGGCTTTCTTTACTGAATCCCGGCAAGAGAGGCTGTTCTCCTCCAAGGGCTAGTAGCAGCCTCTTCGCAGATAGCACTTGCTGCTCTGAACGGCAGCGACTTAGAATGAAAGTAAGAGGAACCCGTGATGTTTAAACACGGTTGCTTCACATTCACAGGATATGACTCAACTCTCTCTCAAATCAGTAGGGACACAGTTTCCCCTCATAAAACTTAGATTGCGTAACAAACATCACATTTGGGGGTCTCAAATGTTTACAAACTAAAACTGAAAATTTTCACCCGCTAAATCATATGTGCATTTTTAGTCAACTTCTTCCCTGTGGCACAAGTCGCAAATGGAAATTCGAATAATAGCCTGGCACAAAGAAAAACTACCCTGCTTGCTCTCCACAGTGAATCAGTATAATGCTATTAAATGTGTGTGAACTTGCCAACATCCCTCTGGCAGAGATACAAAAAGAGGCACACTAAAGTCACTAATGTTCCATCAGTGCAAACACAGTGTAGGATAAAACTCTATTTTAACATGCAAGAAGTAGCAATTCCACAAAACACAATAGAATCTTCTTCACTAAGTAGAGAATGGAAATAGATCTTCGTGGTTTGCTGTCGCTGATTCCCACAGAAATCCTGTCCTACGCTGTCATTACCGTGTGATGCGAGCTCTACCTACCTCTCCAACTCAGAGCTTTCCTTTATCTGTTTCGTGAACATTTCTAAAGAAACGTGACTAATGACACAACTCCTCTAGTAACTGCGGCAATTTTCTGTGCTTTTCCCACCTCCCAATACCTCTTAACTCTGAGCTGCACTAAGCTTAATCACACATTGAATTACTATGTTTGCACACCTCAGTCAATAAACATTATAGACATAGACCCTTGGAGAAAAATCTACTACATAAATTCAGTTGCCATCACCAACAGCAAGGACAAAAAAATGAAAACACACATGTCATTCATAGCAAATACACTGAAACCATCTAGACCAGGACTGTTCAGTAGAAATATAAGGTGAGCCACATATGTAATTTTAAACATTTTAGTCATCACATTAAAAGAGGGAAAAGAAACATGTAAACCTAATTTTAATAATGTTTATCCTAATATATCTAAAATATTATCATTTCAACCCAGAATCAATATAAAATTAATTAAATATTTTATAATTTTTGTACTAGCCTTGGAAAGCTAATGTGTATTTTACATTTATACTACATTTTAATTTGAACTAGCTACATTTGAGTACTCAATGGCCAATACATGGCTAGTGGCTACCATATTGCTTCAGCATAGGTCTAGAGTTTTGGGTTCATTCTTAGTCCTCAGCTGTAGTTCAAATGCTCTCTCTTCAGAGAAGGCTTCCCTTACCACCTTACCTGAAACGACCTTCTCCAATTACTTTGCATCTCATGATCCTTTACATTTCCTTCACAGACTGGAATTTTCTTCTTTATTTGTTTGTTTACTTATTTATAGTCTGTGGGCCCTAACAAGAAGGTAAGAAACCTGAGGGCAGGGATCTTGTTGTGGTCAGTATTTCATCCCCAGCCCCTGGCATGGTGATCAGTCCATAGCAAAATTTAATAAACATTGTTTAATAAATGAATAAATAAAATACAGAATTTGTATTATGGATTGGCAAATAGTAGAATATTAAGAAATGTGATTTAAGACCAAGTATCTATCATGTTGTTGATACAATCTATCACTGTCACTGAATATTTAGCAAATATATTGGGTAACACTTTCCTAAATTGAAAAACTATCTCTTTTTCATAATGTTAATGATCCTCAATCTATAACATGCTTTCTTTTCACACACAATATTATATAGAAACAATATACTTGTTTCATTACTCCAGCAAAGATTTTGAAAGATACTTATAAGAATCCTTTGGTCCTTATGACATAAATCTAGATACCATTAGTAAATCTATTTATCTGCTACTCACAAAAACGTAAAATATTATCTATAAGACGTTTGTAGTGACAATTATATATTTGCCTGAGCAGCAACGTGCCTCCTCCTTCTACTAGTATCATAATCCTGATTTTTATCTAGCAAATCACCTATTCCTCCCTCCCTCTCAATCCATGTGGTTTACATCATGCTGACCTAGCCCCAGAAGTGGGCATGTGACCCAGGCCTGACCGACCAGTGTAAACTATCCACAGCGCTGCAGTGATAGGGTCAAGGATGGGCACATGACCCAAGCTGGTCCAGTGAGAGGCAACCCTTACACTTTTGCTGACGTTGGGAGAGAGGCTGTAACGTTTGTAGAATGTAAGTCTGGAACTGCTGTTTGACATATTTGCTACCACATGAAGTGAGGTTGTCTGAAAATGAGGCCAACCAAGAAAAAGCCAAAGTCGAAGATGAGAAAGGCAGATTCTGGACAACACTACTGTAGTTCCTAGATCTGGCCATTCAGTAAGTCACATCTGCCCTCTGCTGTAATGATGGATGTACTAGAATATTCACTGCAGAGTTTTTTATAATAGTAAAAAACTGGAAACTTTGCAATGGGCCATGCACAATGGAAGAGTTAAATAAATAATGAGTTATCTATACTAAGGAATTTATGTAGCTAATAAAAACACAGGCTATCTAGATGCACTGACACGCAAAGCTCCCTAAAAGACATTACATGGAAATAACATGTTGCAGAAAAATACATTATCCCAGTTCTGGGTACATGAATTTTTATATACAAAGTCATAGAAAAGGACCTGGATGAGTGCACACCAATTGTGGACAAGTGGTTATGTCTGGGAAAGAGATTCGAAATAAGAGGGTGATGGGGGACAAGGAGAGAGCCAATCATTTTCCTTAGTTTATTGCCTATTGCATAAATCTACAACATTTTTTATTTGTAGACTTGTGGTACGCGGGCCTCTCACTGTTGTGGCCTCTCCCGTTGTGGAGCACAGGCTCCGGAAGCGCAGGCTCAGCGGCCATGGCTCACGGGCCCAGCCGCTCCGCGGCATGTGGGATCTTCTCGGACCGGGGCACGAACCCGTGTCCCCTGTTCTTTTCAGATTACCTAAGGAGTACACGAATTCATTTTCATTTTATGAGATTTATGCAGGGGCTTCCCTGGTGGCCCAGTGGTTGAGAGTCCGCCTGCCGATGCAGGGGACACGGGTTCGTGACCCGGTCCAAGAAGATCCCACATGCCGCGGAGCGGCTGGGCCCGTGAGCCATGGCCGCTGAGCCTGCGCTTCCGGAGCCTGTGCTCCACAACGGGAGAGGCCACAACAGTGAGAGGCCCGCATACAGAAAAAAAATAAAATAATAAATAAATAAATAAATAACAACTTGATATTTTATATTTCTCATCGTACTACATCATTCTCACTCTGAGTGGACTACTCTTGTTATTTCTTTAAAACGATGTAACAGAAATGAAAGTGCTCTTCTCTACCCCATTCTTTACCAGCCCAAATTTATGTATTGCCTACTTTTTCAGTCTGGCTAAAAGATATGTTGAGAGAGACAAAGACAGGAGAGAGACAGATAGGAACAGACAGCAAGCTACAAGAGAAATCTCCACTGCACCTTCTAAGATTGGCTAAAGTCTTTGATTTTTTTTTTCTCTTGGCCTCCTGAAAGCACTTTTATTGACTTCATAAAAATACAGCTTGGATTTATTCAACTGTCAACATATCAACAGCCAAATATTTATAATAATAATCTTTATATTAATTTAGATAGTCTTGGATCACAGTAAATAAACTGGCCTATTATCAGCTCACTGAAAGGCTTCTGGTCTCTGAACTGGGCACAACTGCTTTCCTAATTAACATAAAATCTAAACCTTTATTGTTTTTTTTGGCTTGATCTAGTCCTCAGAAATCTTCACATTATCTTAGGTACCACCTCCTGCTTTTATATTGCCCTAGATTTCCACAGTATTCCCTCCTTAAAAATCACACAGCTAAAGATGCTCAGAGTGTGAGACAGGAGTCAGGGCCCTTTTGATGCTTAGTAAAGCTGAGCAGAATTGGAATTTACACAGGGCTGACACACTGATGTGTTTGTTAACAGTGAGTACTGCTCTATTTTATTCTCAAAGCCCATTTATCCTGGTAACTTAAACCTCCTACAGAGTCTGATGACCTTCTCCTTCCATTATCCTTGCCTCCAATGAAAATCTTAACATTATGCCAAACTTGCTTCAGATTTCCTGGAAGAAATAAAACATAACAGATACAATGGAAGCCACCATATGGCCCTGCCTATTCTATCTCCTTCCATTCCCTCTTAAGGTAAACACTCTATAGGATTATCTTTCATCATCCCCATACAACTTTTTATATTTTATTAAATATGTGTTTATCCATAAACAAGACACTGATTTGCATGTTTTAAGCTTCATAAAATGGTATCACGGTATATAGATGCTTTGGGTTTTGTTTTTTTTTTTGCATAGCATTACCTTGAGGTTTCATGTTTATTCTTTTCAACTGCTATATAGCATCCCAATCCATGCATCCATTCCCCTGTTGGTAAACTTAGGTTGTCTTTAATTTATTGCTATTATTAAACTACCCTAATTCTTGTACATGTGCAAGAATTTCTCTAAAGGTGAATAACAGGGGATAGAATTGTAGGGTTAAAGGATATACACAGCTGCACCTTTACTGGAAATTGCCAAACTGCATCCCAACATAATTAGACTAATTTACAATTCAACCAGCAGTGTATGAGAGTCTTCCTTGCACTAGATTCCTAGAAACAATACCCACAGTACTGATATTCCAGACTCTGACATTTTTGCCATTTGTTTGTGACTGGTATAGTATCTCAGTGTTTTAATTATGGTTTCCCTGATTACTACTGAAGTTGAGCATCTTATCTAATTATTATTGGCCTTTTCCCTATTGGGTTGTTTGTCTTTCTTTCACTTATTTTTGGGAAGGTCTTTCTATATTACAGTTCAGCTCCTTTGTCAATTCTATGAGCTATAGCTATCACCCTTCAGTGTGTGGTGTGTTTTATCATTGTTCACAATATCTTTTGTGGTTTATTATTTTAAAATTTTATGGTTTTTTTAATTTAAAACTTTATTTTTTCCAGTTATCTGTCTATATTTCTTGAGTCAAAGTTATGGTGAAAATTAAGTGTTCCTCAGTCATGATTCCTGAAGCATTTCCAAAAATAATGGCAGACTGCATATCTAAAGAGGACCTGAGATCTCCTATTTCCAATGAGTTCAGTTCATCCATTACTGAGTACCTGCTATGTGCCCCACACTGGGCACACACATGAAGCAATCCGTATCATCAAGAAATATGGAGTCTAATTGAGGAAAGAAAACTTAGGAGCAGATGGTGAAATGGAGAAATAACTCTGTGCCAGAGATTGTGCTAATTCATTACTTCATTTAGGACCGGTTTAGGTAAGACGGAGTAAATGTTATTGTAAGAGATATATACAAGATGCTAGGAGGCAGAGAGAAGAGAATATGTTATTACCTTGCACCCCAAAGATTATTCAAAAGATTGCCTTGCACCCCAAAAGATTATTATTACCTTGCACCCCAAAGATTATATCAAGTAGTCAAATTTGAGGTAAAAGAGACCTGTGAGATACAGGAGGATCTACAACTGACATTTCTCTTTTCTCAAGCAAATCCATTTTCCCAAATAGGTCACTCATAAATTAATCCTAATTTATTTAGAAGATTAATAGGAATTAAGGGGCAGGTTATTCACTGGAAAAAAATGCTTCCTTGGGAAGCTAATTCCTGTTTACGATCAGTAATCCAATTACATAATGACATTTTCTCCATTCATGAAAGTTAAAAGACAAAAAAGCCAGTAGTTCTTAGGAACCATAACAAATGGCAAATCTTCCTGTATCTGATTATTCATAATTTGTAATACTGAAGTTAAAAATAAGCTCTTGTTCCTTAAAGAAATTCTATGGTAAATACATCTATAAACAAAACATCCATATTTATCACTTTTGTAAATACAATGTTCATATTATGTTTCTTTCAGTGTAGGTAGTATCTAGAGCATTTTAAAAAGTGTAGAATATGAAAGTACTTAATATTCTTCACCCAGGAGGAAGAAAGGACTCGAGCTAGAATTAGAGAAAGGTGGCCAGCAGCATCACATATTTCCTCTGCAAAGATTAAGGGTATCCTACTTCCTTGAAGCTATCAGCTTTATACTTCAGTCTTCTATCACTGGAACCCTCTAGGACTTAACAAACTCAAATGTGTTTTCAGTTTGTCACTTGGGGGTGACAGTAAAATGAATCTGGAAAAAAGAAAATAAGACTGCCCTTTGAGAATTAACCTTTGAAATAAAAATATAGTAGGTCAAAGCACATAGATAAATAAAGGCAAGTTTAATTGTCAGAATGATATAAACTCAAATGCCTGAAGGCGTGTGCATTACCAGGAGGTAATGCATCAATGTCGTGGACCTGGTGGGGACCTGCATGAATGGACTGAAGGGCAGTACTCCAGCCTCATCTACAGGGGACAGTCTGTACTCAGCTCCAGAGAGTTGACCCCACGTGGGAAGGGCCCAGGAAGGCTAGGTCTCTGGATTTTTTCCAATTTTTCTGGTTATGTGAATACTCCTGATTTTTAAATCTTAGCATCTATATAGTGTGAGACAAACTAAAGCTTTTGAAGGTCAGATGTACCCATGGAACAGCCAGTCTTGGATCCTCAGACATGACAATAATCTATTAAACATACTGATTCTGCCAGTAGAGAGACATGGTCCAGACAAGGAAATAGGTGCAAAGCAATCTCAGAAGCAAGCATAGGCCATGGCCACTCAAATGCTGGGCGAGGGTGCTCTGGGCTGGTGGCATGTCCCTTATTATTATAAATCTCCGTCTAATTCCATCACACCCATCAGTCTGAGAAAGAACTGTCTTCTGATTCCATGCTCACCAAACTACTTTCTGATTAGAATTTGGTACCCTGTTTACATGACTTTAGGGAGAACTTGCTGGAAATTTAAGGAACTTAAGGAGCAACTCAGCAGCTATGTCTCCCATTATAAATTAATAAGTTGACAGCCTGGTTAGTGGTGGCCTGCCTACAGGCACAGAAAGGGCTGGGTGGGGACACGAGCCACCAGACCCCAGCAGTTTCACTTCTCATTGTAAATGGAAACATTGGCATTCTGATTCTGTACATTAGTCATATGAGCTTTGTTAATATGAGCCCAGCTCTGGGGGACAAATGGGCTCTGGAACTGCTGACGAGTGTGGTTTCTGGGCCCACAAGGCTTTGCGCCAGACCATGGATAGTGGCAAATGCCCTAACACAAGTCCACCCTGCAAGGCCTCCTAGGAGCTTAAGTAATTTATCTTACAACCTCACTCACCCTCACTCTGCCCCCAGGGCCATACCTTTCAAAGGATTCCTGTCTGATTCTATGAAGGTCCAGAAGTGACCTAGAAGTGTGAAGCGAAGAATCAAAGAGAAAACCCAATGAACACGGACAGAATGCCCACAGAAATGAAAATACATATCTGCAATCAGATCTACAATCTGCTAGGAAGCAGATATTGTGCTATGTGCTTGCTAAAGACCATCCCATGTAATCCTCAGAAACTCTGTGAAGCTAGTACTACTTTTGACAATTATTTTACAAAGGAGGAAATGGAGGCTTAAGGAGCTTAAGTAAACTGACCACATTTACACAGCTAACGAGTAGTGGAGTTGGGATTAGAATCCACACCTTTAAACACTACGCTCTTGTTGTCTGTATACTTTATTTCACTTCACTGTTTTTAGCACCAAACATGCACTGTGTACTTATTATATGCCAGGCACCGTTCCAAGTACTCTACCAATATTAACTAATTTCTTCCTCATGATAACCTTATGAAGTGGGCACTAAAATATCCTTATTCTGATAAGGAAACTGAGGCAAAGAGAAGTTATGTAACTTGCCCAAGATTATACAGCCCGTAAGTGGCATAACCAGGATTCAAACATAGGCAGTCTGGCTCCAATGTCCACGCTTTCAGTCTTGTGCCACTCTTACAATGTTTCCTTGGAAGAAATGATGAAGATTCAAATTTCAAATGTTAATTTCTATACTATTGTAAGTGCACTTTTTCAGGAGGATAGACAGAAACACAAGGGGAAAAATTTATGCCATATCATTTCTCTTTATTATATACCAATTAGAAAAACTGCAATTCTTCTATATTTGATAATTATGAAGCAAGTAACCACCATAAAATATTACAGGCCTAGATACAATTATTCTTAGGAGATATATCCAAGGAGGGTGACAAATTTAATTCTATACCTTTTTTTCCTCAGTATTGCAGAGGAAATTAAAGGAATACTTTTTATTTCTGCATCTATAAATTCTGGGAAGTAAAGACTGGAATACTTTTGAGAAATCTAAGATGAATCAAATATTCCAGAGTTTAATTTAAAGGTCATTTCCTCTTAGAAATTGAGGAAGCTTAATTTCAGAATAAAAGTGCATTGAACATAAAGAAATTGATGTGGATACATCCGACTTTAAACCACACTTTCTGTTAAACTGAAAATGGAACTTTCAGTTCCATAAATTGCCAACTTTTATTAAAAATAATACTTTGGAATAGATTTGGTAAAAAAATAACACCTTCTGACTCATGTAGTAAATGTGAAGGGAACATTTCTATTTAAATAGTGAGAAAAGGCCTTCATTGGTTCCTATGCCACTTAAACAACAATCCAATTTAGACCCTCCCAGACAGGGTCTACAAAGTTAACTCAATCCTGAATTCAGAAGATCTGTTTAAGTGTGGGATATGTTGCATTCCCCTACGGTCTCTGGTGTTTGATTAAGTTTATAAACTCTTTCCAGAAACTGTCATCTTGGGAGATAAAGCATGCTTCTGAACCAGCTCATAAACTGGCACTCAACAAAAAGAGACAATACCTATAATGCTTTCTTTCTTTCAGTTCTCTCTTCTCTGAAACAGTCCAACCATCTTTGCTTACACAATTCGTGTAGTCTGGTCATCAAAACATAGCTTACTCCCCTAGCAGTACTGCTTCCCTAGTTTTATATCTGAGAATTCTCAACACAACCCACACTCGGGCCCCTCTCCTGGGGCCCCTTCATATTTCTCTTCTCATTCTCTTGCTACTTCCATTCTTCCTTGCATTGTCTCCATTTCATAAAACCATTTTAGGAATTTTAAAGTCATTTTTGAGGCAACATTCCATGGTTGTTAAAAGAGTAGGTTTTAAAAATCTGACTACTTTATCAGGGCAGCACCAATCTTGGAACTCCCCGGCCTCCACAGCCAGCCACCTGGCAACCCAGCCCTTCCCACCAGCAGGTCAGCAACAGACCCAAGACCACCTCCCAGGGCTGTGGAGCCAGATGCACTGGGATTTGGCCCTGCCCACCAGCAGGTCAGCAGCCACTGCATAAGGCAGGTCAGCAGCCACTGCATAAGGCAGTCCAACCAGGCTGGGGGCCAGCCCTGCCTACCAGCACACTACAGCAGTCAGCCCTGACACAACAGAAAGGCCCACACAGCCCACATGGGTGGTACCCCTAAAGCATATAGATCTGGTGACCAGAGGAGAATGTGCAACTGGACCCCACAGGACATCTCCTACATAAGGTCACTTCTCCAAGATGAGGAAATGTAAATGACCTACCTAATACATAGAGACAAGGCAGAGGATAAGAAAGAGAATCAGGCAAAATGGAGACAGAGCAATATGTTCCAAATGAAGTACCAAGACAAAACCTCAGAAAAACAAGACAAAACAAAACGAGGTAGAGATAAGCCACCTGTTTCATAAAGAGTTCCAGGTAATGATCAAAAATATTCTCAACAAAGAGAATATTTCAAGAGAAGAGATGAACACAGTGAGAAGTTTAACAAAAAGTTAGAAAATATAAAGAAGATCGAAACACAGCTGAAGAATACAATAACTTAAATAAAAAATACACTAGAAAGAATCAACAGTAGATTCGATGATAGAAAGGAATGGATCAGTGAACTGGAAGACTGAGTAGTGAAAATCATCCAAGCTGAACAGAAAAAAAAAAAAAATTTTTTTAATGAGGATAGTTTGCAAGACCACTGGGACAACATAAAGTGTACAAGATTTGCATTATACTCCCAGAAGGAGTAGAGAGAGAGAAAGGAGCAGAGAACTTTTTTTTTTAAACATCTTTATTGGAGTATAATTGCTTTACAATGGTGTGTTAGTTTCTGCTTTATAACAAAGTGAATCAGCTATACATACAGAGAACTTACTGAATAATAGCTGAAAACCTCCCTAACTGGGGAAAGGAAACAGACATCTAGGATGCGCACAGAGTCCCAAACATGAACCCAAGGAAGTTCACACCAAAACACGTTGTAATTTAAATGGCAAAAATTAAAGATAAAGAGAGAATCTTAAAAACAGGAAAAGGAAAGCAACTAGTTATGTACAAGAGAATTTCCATAAGACAATCAGCTGACTTGTTAGCAGAAACTTTGCAGGCCAGAAGGAAGTGGCACAATATATCAAAGTGATGAAAGGAAAAAAATCTACAACTAAGAATATACCACCTGGCAAGGTTATCATTCAGATTTGAAGGAGAGATAAAGAGTTTTATAGATAAGCAAAAGCTAAAAGAGTTCAGCACCACTAAATCAGGTATTCAAGAAATGTTAAGGGGACTTCTCTAAGGAGAAAAGAAAACATCGCAACTAGAAATATAAAAATTACAAAAGGAAAAATCTCATTGGTAAAGGCAAACATGCAGTAAAGGTAGTTGATCAACTGGTTAAAAGACAAAAATAATAAAGTCATCCATATCCACAATAAGTAGTTAAGGAATACACAAAACAAAGAGGTATAAAACATGATGTCAAAAACATTAAATATGGGGGTGATGAGTAAAAATACAGATTGTTAGAATGTGTTTGAACTTAAGAGATCATCAACTTAAAATAATCACTTATATATAGAGGTGTTATATATGAACTTAGTGGTAACCACAACCTAAAAATCTAGAATAGATACACACAAAAAAGAGAAAGGAATCCAAACGTAACACTAAAGATGGTTATTAAATCACAAGTGAAGAGAGGAAAAGAAGAACAAAGGAAAAAAAAAGAACTACAGAACACCCAGAATACAATTAATAAAATGGCAACAAGTACATACCTATCAATAATTACTTTAAATGTAAGTAGACTAAATGCTCCATTCAAAAGACATAAAGTGGCTGAATGGGTAAAAATCCAAGACCCATATATATGCTGCTTACAAGAGACTCACTTCTAATCTAAAGACACACACACTGAAAGTGAGGAGATGGAAAAATGTCTTCCATGTAAATGGAAATGAAAGGAAATCTGGGGTATTAATATCAATATCAGACAAAAGAGACTTTAAAACAAACACTGTAATAAGAGGCAAAGAAGGATATTACATAATGATCAAGGGACCAATCCAAGAAGAAGGTATAACAACTGTAAATATATATGCACCCAACATAGGAGCATCTAAATACATAAAGTAAATATTAACAGACATAAGAAAGAAATTGATAGTAAAACAATAATAGTAGGGGACTTTAACACCTCACTTGTATCAATGGACAGACCATCCAGACAGAAAATCAACCAGGAAACACTGACCTTAAACAACACATTAGATCAGATGGACTTAATAAATATATATTTATATTTCATGCAAAGGCAGCAGAATACACACTCTTTTCAAATGCACATGGAAAATTCTCTAGGATAGATCACACGCTAGGACATGAAACAAGTCTCAATAATTTAAGAAGAATGAAACCATATCAAGCATCTTTTATAACCACAGGTATGAGGCTAGAAACCAACTACAAGAAAAAAACTTCAAATAACACAAACAACTGAAGGCTAACCAATATGCTATTAAATAACCAATGGGTCAGGGAATAAATCAAAGAGGAAATAAAAAAATATCTGGAGACAAATGAAAATAAAAACACAATGGTCCAAAATCTATGGGGTGTAGCAAGAGCAGTTCTAAGAGGGAAGTTTACAGTGATATAAGCCTACCTCAGGAAAAAAGAAAAATGTTAAATAAACAATCTAAACTTACACCTAAAGAAACTAGAAAAAAGAAGAACAAAAGCCAAAGCTAGTAGAAGGAAAGAAATCATAAAGAACTAAATAAAATAGAGATTTAAAAAAAAAAAAAAGATCAATGAAACTAAGAGTTGGTTCTTTGAAAAGATAAGCAAAATTGGTATATCGTAAGCCAGATTCATCCAGAAAAAAAGAGAGAGGACCCCAATAAATAAAATCAGAAATGAAAGAAGAAAAGTTACAACCAACCACAGAAATAGAGGGATCATAAGAGATTACTGTGAACGATTACCCACCAACACAGTGGACAACATAGAAGAAATGGATAAATTCCTAGAAACGTACACTCTCCCAAGAGTGTACTGAATCAGAAAGAAAGAGGAAATACGAAGAGATTAACTGCCAGTAATAAAACTGAATCAGTAAAAAAAAAAAAAGAACTCCCAACAAAAAGAATACAGGACCAGATGGATTCACAGGTGAGTTCTACCAAAGATTTTTTTAAAAGTTGACACCTAGCCTTCTCAAACTATTGCAAAAAATTGAAGAGGAAAGACTACTTCTATAAGGCCAGGATTCCCTCATTCTACAAGGCCAGCATTACTCAGATACGAAAACCAGACAAACATACCACACACACACACACAAAAAAAGAGCTGGAAAATACAATTCCCAAGGACTATGCGTTAATGAAGAAACTGGCAGCATGAGCTTGGCTAAATTTCTTAATTGCTACGTGCCAGTGATTGCTATGTGCCTCTTGCTTTCCCCTCTTTGTGTGTCTACAGCACTTTACCTATGCCCGTTCTGCCATTGAAAGTTGGATGTTGTGAGGAATGGGGGAAATGGGGAAATGTTGGTCAAAGTGTACATAGTTTCATTTATACACAATGAATAAGCTCTGGGAATCTAGTGTACAGCATGGTGACTATAGTTAATAATACTATATTGTATACTTGAAATCTGCTAAAAGAGTACATCTTAAATGTTCTCACCACACATGAAAGAAATAACTATGTGAGGCAATTGATATGTTAATTAGTTTGACTGTGATATCACTTTACAATGTATACATATATAAAACATCATATTGTACACCATTAAATACATATAATTTCTACTTGTCAATTATACATCACTAAAGCTAAAAAGAAAAGAAAAAAAGTTGGGCATGGTGGGGCAGATAACTTGTCTCTTATGTTCACAGTTCCTCAGATTTAAAAGCTGTGCTTAAAGAACTACACTGAAGGAGTCGAATCTTCACCAGGACCTTCAATGATAAAAAAAACTAGTGGATGTTTAGAGTTGAGGGTCTTGGGGAAGAAGATGAGTACATTTGGCATGTGAAGAGGATGTGAGCTGTAGCTGCATGGTAGATTATGGAAGATTATATTTTCTAAAGAGGCACAAAAAAATCTCTCCCTTTGCACATGCTCTTCTCACAATGGAACCGACACTCCTCCCATCAAGAGATGATAAGAGACTTCTTGACCTTGAGCAGGATTGTGACTACAGCAGAAGTGATGCTATATGACTTCTGAGGGTAGCTCATAAAGGCTGGTACACAGTCCATCTGGTTCTCTCGTGGGCTTGCTCTCAGAACCCAGTCACCATACCACAGGAAGGCCAAGTACCCCATGCAGAGGCCCATATGGAGAAATGCTAGGCCTATAGCCTCAGCTGAGCTCCCTGCCAATGGCCAGCACCAACTTTCCAGGTGTTTGCATAAACCATCTTGAAAGTGGATCCTCTAGCCCCCAACTGAGTGATACTGCATGGAGCAGAGACAATCTGCTCTTACCAAGCCCTGCTCAAATTACCTGTCGATGAACAAAATAAATGGCTGATGCTGTCTTAAGCCACTAAGTTTTGGGGTAGTGTGTTACACAGCAAAGTACAACTGGAGTACCCCCTGTTTTCCCTGCTTGCTGTCTTCTATTTCTCCTCATTCCACATAAATTTTCTAGAAGATAAAGCTGGTCAAGTTATGTCCCAGACCTTTCTCACTTTTCCCATTTGGATCTCTGCCACTAAACTGTAATCACCTCAAGATCATGAATGATTTCTTAACTTTATAGAAACATTAAACATTTACTGAATAAATCAATTATCAAAATATTTTCTTCCTGGATCTTTAATAGGATCCATAATGGAGTCCTGACTGATAACATGCAAATTACGCAAAATTGAATTACCAAATTAATAATACTGATATCCCTTTCATGAATTGAAGGAAAAAATTTAAAGAATTAATCCACTTTCAAATGTTAAAATAGTTTGTACATATAAACTGAGAGACATCCCTGATGAAAATAACTTGTGACTAAGAAAATATGAAATGTTATGAAAATCACTAACATTTCTTCATAAGCAGATCATACACTGTTTTGCCTAAACCTTAATAATCTGATTTTGGTAAGTACTGAACTATAAATACAAACATAGTTCTGCTTTATCACATAATGTATGGAATTATAAGCAATTCTCAACATCTTAAGCGTAACATTTGCTATTACCATTTCTGAGACTTTCTAAATTTTCTGTTAACACTATATACTGTATATATTTTTTCTAAATATTTCTTTATTCTTTCTGTAATATACAACTACTCCCAAATTACCTCTGTAAAAAAATTCTTGGTATGTGCACTTCTTTTTTTCTTTGCCTCTTACTGATTAGTTCTTCCCAAGGCAGACTATTTTCCTTTTATTATCTATGTTAGATTTTTATACATTTCCTCCAAGAAGTTTAAGATGTTTGGCATACAGAGGTGTTTTTGTTTTCATTTGTTTGTTTTAATGAACATCTTCCAGGCATTGCAATAGTAAAGAACAACAAAATTAGGAGGAAAAGATCACAGAGCAAGGGACAGAGTAACAAGGTCAGAAGTGAAGCAGAGTTCCTTTATTTGTAGAGCAGTGAGAACTCAGGGAATTGTGAAAATAACTGCGTCCAACCCACTTTCAACTTTATAGTGCTACGCTTGGGAAAAGAAGGTGTCCTGATCTCTCATCTTTACTTTGTTTCTGCCAGTCTCATACTTGTGTCAGATAACTGATTAGAAATTGAGGTGTCATCCCTGCTCTTTGTACCTTATGCTGGATTTGGGCAAGGAATTGGGCAGCTTGAAGTCAGTGACTCTATTTGACTTTCCCTATATTTAAACTCATTGAAGAAATGAATTGATACACCACATTAGTGGGGTGGTGGGGGAGTGGTGGCTGGGTATGAAATAAGGGGAGGCACAGAGTGCTATGGGTTCCTTGCCCTGAAGGTTGACAAGACCTCCAACGGGAAGACTGTGACACTTACAGAAGTGAGGGCCTCAGACACTCTCTGAACGGGGACTAAGAGTTAGAACTAAGCTGACTTATGGACAGTGAAGACATACGGACATTTAAAAATTCCACATCTTCAGCTAAACAAAACTAGAAGAGCACATGCCAGTGTTTCATCTGTGCCACACAAGAGTATTCAATATTTCCATTGTAGATATTGTGACTTCTTGAGAGAAATTTTTGATAGGAGGAAAAAAAGCAAAGTATTTCAACAGCTTCTTTAAGAGGGAACTGATGACCCCATTATAGCTAGTGGACAAAACACCAAAGAACTTTTTCATTCTCAAGCAGGCTAAATGGAGACTCTTAAATGCTTATTCAGCTGGATACAGCTATACATTTACAAAAGGAATAAACCTTACAACCAGTATAGCTTCGGTTGGTAACAACAGAGAAACTTCCAAGAGGGGTCATTACAGGCTACTCAGCTTCTGCCTTGCTGAGAGCCTTAGAAGTAGAGAAGGAAAAGGAGAAAAGACACAGAGTGCATGTGAAGCAAGAAAGAAAAGTGAGAAGGCGAAAAGCAAAGAGTTCTTTCAAAATTTTCTTGAGAAAATGTGTCTGCTTTAAAAGAGTTTCCATAAATGGAAGAAGCTCTCATTCTTGCAGCACGCTAAAGCACAAAAGCTTTTAGCATCTTTCGGAGCTACATGAAATAAATGGGAGCAGAACTTCAGGAACAAAAGCTAAATACCATAAAAGGCCTGAAACACCTTTTCTTATAAAGGGCAGGATTTTAATTGTAAAGTCTTTTCATGCATATTAAATGGGGAGAAAGAGAAAGAATCAGCTGAATTTTCAAAATAGCTCTCAACCCATCAATGAATATATCAGTCAAAAATATATATTATATACGATATTGTTCTAAGTGGCTCTACTGGGAGCCCCTGCTACACAATTTTGTGTGATTCCATCATGTTTTGGCTTTTTCATAGTGTTTAAATGCACTATGCATTATAATTGATCAAACACATATATGTAATAGGACTTAAGGGCTTATTCTTTTTAATATTTTTCCCTGATTACAGTGGTAATCAATATTTATTTTTACATATTAGGAAAATTCTGAAAAATATAGATTAAAAATTGCCTATAATACCAACTCTCCTGAATAACTAATGTTAACATATTTATGTCCTTAACAAATATTTATTGAGCAACTCCTTTGTGCCAGTCCTGTCTTAGAATACAGCAGAATTTTCATACTTGTGAGAAGAGACAGAAAATGAACCTATAAGCAAATAAGTAATATTAAATACTAAAAAATATGAAGAAAATAATACAGGCTGTGATAGTGAGTGACTGACAGGTAGGAGAGGGCAGAGCTTGAGGTGGCAGAGAAGGGTTGGTCACTTTGAAAAGGTAACCCTTGAGCAGAAAGCCAACTGATGAGAAGGAAGCAGATGTGGCAAGACCCAAGAGAACACTGTGTGCAGAACATAGACCAATACAAGCAAAATCCTATTTTTGCCTGTTTTTAAATGGAGGGGGTGGGGAGGGGACTCAGATATGGCAGGGATGTTGGAATTACCAGACCAGGAATTTAAAACAATATGACTGATATGCTATGGGATCTAATAGGAAAAGTAGACAATATGAAGAACAGATGGGTAATGTAAGCAGAGACAGAAATTCTAAAAAAGAAAAAAAAAGAAATGCCAGAGATCAAAAACACTGTGACAGAAATGAAAGCCTTTGATGTGCTCATTAGTAGACTGGACAAGGCTGAAGAGAGAATCTCTGCGCTTGAGGCTATGTCAATAGAAACTGCAAAACTGAAAAGCAAAGAGAAAAAAAGATTGAAAAAAAGTAGAACAGAATATCCAAGAACTGTGGGACAACTACAAAGTATACCTACCTGTAATGTAATTGGAATACCAGAAGGAGAAGAGAAAAAGGAACAGAAAAATATTTGAAACAATAATGACTGAGAATTTCCCCCCAAATTAATGTCAGACACCAAACCACAGACCCAGGAAGCTCAGACAGCACCTAACAAGATAAATGGTGAAAAAACAGAAGGAATGAGAGAATTAGAATTCTTTAAAAGCATAATAAATAAAAAGTCCATATCTGATATATTTGTTTTAAAAAGTTCTATATCCTGAAACAAAACCCTCATTTCAAAATGGATAGCTTTTCCTGTCAAGGTGCAAAATAGCATACACAAGGGAAAAGAAATCTTACTTCTTTTTGGTTCAATCAGGGAAAGAGCAATATATGTGACACATACAAAGTCCACTCTTAATCAAAGTAACAGTTTTCCTGTATTTATGTTTTGTGGTCAGTACGACAAACGCAATGGGGGTTCTGAGCCAGAACCAGGGATGTGAGTGATTCACTGCTGCCCCTACGAAGAGTGCAGTCCATCTATCAGGTTGATCCTGACTATGGGGTGGCAGGCAGTGTGTGTGCCCAGGGCAGGGTGCAGTGGAGGCAGAAGACACCCCCGCAGAGAGAAAATCAGATTCAATCTGTAGGGTCAGATTGAAGCCGCAGCAGGAGGTGATCCCACTCTCCCTGCAGTTCCCAGGTTTCCTACGGGAAATGCCTTCTGTTGCATGGGTATCAATGGAGAGGATGAAAATGGAGAACGTGAGTTATACACGAACGGGCTAAAGGGTTAATTAAACTAAGGAACCCCCATCAAAACTAAGTAAACACCTTCAATAGTTTCTAATTTCAGGTGACTGGTAGATAGCTCCATTTGTATAGAGCTACGTTCTTTGTGACCTCACAAATAATACAGTATTTCAGCCACTAGATCATGGCTTTTAGGACAGGGACTGTGTTGTGGTTTTTTTCCCTTTTCTCACCACATGTAGTCAACTGCTAACATGGTCACAATTTTTTACTTCTCTTTGTATTCACACAGGAGGCAGTGTAACTTTGCAGCTCCTCTTGTTAAGAGGTAGAATTTACTTTCTCTACTTTTGAATGGAGACTAGCCTTGTGACTTGCTTTGAACGACAGGACGCATCAGAAGTAATGCTGTGTTAGTTCCAAGCATAGACCTCAAGAGGCCTTTCACACTCTTGCAAATTTGCATGTGTGAACAAGCCCAGGCTGGCTGGCTGAGGGATGAGACCACTTGAACCAGAGACAGGCAGCTGAGGCCATTCTAGCCTAGCCAGCCTCAGCTGGCCCAAAAGCTACCTGCACATGCATAAGTAAGCCAAGTCAACACCAGAATGAAAGCCCAGCTCAGCCCAGCTCAGTGCAGTCAAAATGACACCTTACAGAACTATATACAAAATAAATGGCTGCTGTATTAAGCCACAAAGTTTACAGGTGGTTATTCATGCAGCAAAAGCTAATACTATACTTAGTAACAACCATAGTATCAGGCATTCAGAAAGCACACATCACAAGATGGATAAATATGTTGTTGAATAAATTAATTCATCTAACATAATGCCCATAGTGGGCCAGTGCTGCGCTAAGTATGAGGATACAGACAGAACAGACATGGTCTCTGTCATCAAGGAGCTTTCAGGCAAGTAGAAGAGACAATTAAATGGTATTTATACAAGGTATTGTCGCAATCCATGATAGTAGTACATTCAGAAAAATGTGGGAGATGCCCAGAACCCAGATTAGGAGTAGGGGTCAGAGGAAGCTCCTTGAGGAGGTGGTTCATTAGCTGAGTGATAAGAAAATGAGCACGAGTGGCTAGACGAAGTAGTGGAGGTTGTGCAGGTATGTGTATACCATACAAATGGAGAGAAAAGTATGGAAAGCTAAAAACTAAACCGCTCAGGAAAATGGGACTGGAGTATGAGAGGTGATGATTAATTTTTAGTGTTGCTCTGTTACCAGCTATGGGGATCTCAGAAAATTACCCCAGCTAAGTATTTTCTCATCAGCAAATCAGCACATGAATTGTACTTGGCACACAGAGTTGTTCTGAGCAGTACATAAAATAATCTACGTATCTGTTAATCCCAAATTTCTAATTTATCCCTCCTCCCCTCCTTCCTCCTTTGGTAACCATAAATTTGTTATCTACCTCTGTGAGTCTGTTTCTGTTTTGTGAAAAAGTTCATTTGTATCATTTTTTTAGATCCCACATATGCATGACATCATATGATATCTGTCTTTCTCTTACTTCCCTCAGTATAGTATCTAGGTACTCACTACGATATATAAAATAGATAAACAACAAGGACTTACTGTGTAGCACAGGGAACTACATTCAATATCTGGTAATAACCTATAATGGAAAAGAACCTGAAATAGAATATATATATCTATTTATATATATAAAACTCTATCACTTTGCTGTATACCTGAAACTAACAACATTGCAAATCAACTATACTTCAATTAAAAAAATAATAAACCATGTAAAGTGCTAGCATAGTACCAGCATGTAATATATATCAATACTTACAGGCTGTCTATTATTATTGTTTTTATTTTCTTGTTACCATAAGCACATATTTCTTTGAATTTAAAAGTATTTCAACAAAGTATAAAACAAATCCTAACCAAAGACGTCACTGAACACTACAAATTATATGTAAATCTTGGAAAGAAGCAAATTTTTTACCTGAATTTTTATATTCTGTGTTTCTGTAATAAGTCCAAATTAATAAAAGTGGAAAAAAGGTTTTCCAGGCAGAAGGAACAGCAAGTATAAAATAGAGCAGTGTGAAACTATCTGGCACATATGTGGGATGGCAAAAGCCAAATGTAACCAAAATATAATGTGCCAGGGACAGGGTTCTGACAGATGAGGCAGAGAAAATAGCAAGAGCCAGGTCATGATGGACCTCATATATAAAGCAGAGTTTAGAGTTTACTCCAAAGGCAATGGGGAGCCATTTCTACTTCTTATTAGGAATTAACATGGGGGGCAGACTTCTGAGAAAACGATCAGAAGATACACTTTCTGTCTAAGTAGGGGTGAGATGACAGCATTTCATTCATTCAGCTTTATTCAACAACAATTTCTGAGTGTCTTCCATAGATCAGTACTTCCCCAACATAGGTGATTACAAGTAATAAGATCCAGGTCCTGCTCTCAGAGGACTTCCAGATTAGTAGGTCAGACAGCCTTGGAAGCAAATTGCTACAATTCAATATGTTATGTTGTAATACGAAAATGGACCAATTTCTATGAGTATAATAGGTTGGAAGTACTAATTCTGGGGGATGGGGATGGGCAGGGATGTTAAGGACAAAGATTCGAATGGTGCGCTGAATGAAATCTGACCTCAGCCCTGTCCATTTCTGTGATCTCCAACTTCTCTACAGACCACTCCTTCCTATAATCCTCTCCATCATATCAGAGTACCATTTCTGTTCCTCCATCTACTGCCTATGATTGCCAAAGTGACTGCCTTAGGCACCAATTATAAAAGGAATAATACAATTATTTAAATTATATAACCTGGGCCCAACAGAATTAAATCATAAACACTGTATATTTAGATTTACCTAATTCCCAAGTCCCAGAAGTAACATTTTGCAACTTTTTCCCTTTTTTAATGAGACTCAAACTCATAACAGCTCACTAAACTCAGTTAACCAACCACACAATTCAGCAAAAATCCAACTTTGAACCCCATGGCTCTCAATTTCATTCAATGTCAGATCATACATTAAAAGCCATATTATGATTTATCCCATAAAATGTGAATGTTTGGTAAAACAGAAAGCCACAGTAAAAACTTTTAAAAAGCAAAAGTCAACATGAAAAACTCTGAATGGCTTTTGTTATTATGTGGGTTACTATAGTCAGTTTAGTAAGAGCAACCTTACTGGCCACGTCTCCAATCCCGAGATATAAGCGTCCGCCATAGATGGTGGCACACAGGGACCCTTCTTACCAGGGACCCTCGCCTACGGATCCATATTTTCAAGTTTTATATTTGTGTTCAGTTTCTGTTCATCTACACCACAATGTGTACTTTTATTATGTTGACTATTTCAATTTAGTTACTACACCAAAATCTACTTCAAGAATAAGTGTGTACTAAAGAATAGATACTATGGTTTTTCTTATAAACACAAGGAAAACTTCTAAGTAGTTATCAAATATCTGACTAGGCTGGGAAAGTTAAACCATCATCTTCAACATCTAGTGACCCTTCCTTGCTTTTGTAAAACTTCTGTCATCAAATGCACACTTAAATAGGCGGGATTATCGATGAGATTAACATAAAATAATGTTCTTTTGGATGACTGAAATCCTCTAAGCTCCTGTTTTACCATTATCTATTAGGAAGAAATTTATTTGTACATATTCATGTGTGCCACTGAAAGATACTTCAAGTAGTAGTAAAAACATTTCTTTAAAATAGAACTGTAACAATCTATTCCAGTATGCTGTATATATTCTGTGTAATTCTCATACTTAATATACTCTCCATGAATGAAAGCTGCTTTAGCAGCCCTTGGCCAGTAATAAATCATAGAAGTAGGTTTCGACCTCAGCCACTCCAGCTCCAAGACTAAGCTCTTTTCTTTTTTAATTTAATTTTTATTGGAATATAGTTGATTTACAATGTTGTGTTAGTCTCAGGTGTACAGCAAAGTGAATCAGTTATATGTATACATATGTCCACTCTTTTTTTTAGATTCTTTTCCCATATAGGCCATTATAGAGTATTGAGTAGAGTTCCTTGTGCTATACCGTAGGTCCTTATTAGTTATCTATTTTATATATAGTGGTGTGATGTCAATCCCAATCTCCCAATTTATCCCTTCCCCCTGCCCCTTATCCCCTGGTAACCATAAGTTTGTTTTCTACATCTGTGACTCTATTTCTGTTTTGTAACCAAGTTCATTTATACCCTTGTTTTAGATTCCACATATAAGTGATATCATATGGTATTTGTCTTTCTGTGTCCAAGACTATGCTCTTAACCACCATGTTATATGCCTCACTACCACTGAAGTTGAGGTTGATATTACTAACAACATAGGAAGTACTTAGTATGTGTTAGTTATTATTTTTATTGTTTCACTTGATTATATATGTATGTATACACACACATATGTGAAATATATACTTAAATGTGCATATATCTGTGATAGATTTATACATCTGTGGTATATAATATATATACATCTGTAACAATTTTTAAAAATCAATGCTATGAATGAAAAAACTAATCAAAGGAGAAAGAATTACAATATTACAACTAAATTAAGAAATTGAAAGAAAGTAAAAGATATTGATATATGGCTGTATTTCTGCTATGTGTTTTCTTTGGTCTACTATAACCACTTATTTTGTTTTGATGAACAGATCTGACCCATGATGAGTGTAAAAATAGTACAGAAGTGATAGTACTGAATCAGATCTTCCACAAAGAAATAAAAGAATATCATGCTAAATATTAAGATGAAAGTTTGTGGAGGCTCAAATAACCTTCTAAGATATCTTCCAGGAAATAACAACAAAACAACAACAAAAATAATAAAGCTGACTATTAAGGAATGGTGAGAATCCCTTATTTCTTAGAAAGCAAACACAGCACTACACATTTAGCAATCATATCCTCAGGTGGGTCTTGATGAACCCATGTATGAATTGAAATAATACGAAGACTCACCATTTATATTTTACAGGAAAGGTTCTGTACAAAATAGAAGCTGCTTGTCTAGCATTTGAATTAATTTGCTAAAAGAAAATTTTTCCAAAGTTTAACAACTTTAATGTGGACTTGAATATTTAGAAAATGAATCTTTAGATAACAGTATAAATAAAACAATATTATTTGATTATAACTGTATATTCCACCACAGTTAGTGAAAGCTTATTTATATTCAAGTAATAATTGATAGGAAATTCTTTAAAGATCAATTAATCTTTTCCAATAAATTAAAAAAATTCATAACATGAAATAAGAGTAGCATACGGATATGTGAATTTACTCAACATCTCAGTATAATGAAAACAAGTTTATTTGAATATTCATTGAAATTTTATTATATTCTGCTAAAACCTTACTTTCCAATACTTTCAATTACTACCATTTCTCCAGACAGTCACGAAATGACAATACAAGTCAAAGACTGCAGGAATTACTATCTCAGGAGTAATAGAGGGCCCCAGACAATGGGCAAGTACATCCTGTATTTGCAAACCAAGGGGAGAAAGAAGGTTTACTGTTAGGGTTTAGAGTTTTTGATATGACTCTTAACTTCTCCTGACCTCAAGAACATAAGACAGTACTTTAACTCAGGGTCAAGGTACTGTGTTAACTCAGAAAAGGACTTTCTCAGGGAACTTGGGGTCATTATTAGGGCCTCGTTTGCCTATCTTGTCTTGGAGAGCTTCTACCACCAGGATGGAGCCCTGGGAGCATGGCTTAGAGGAAAGTCCAGGAATCGTCCCTTAACAGAGTTACCACAGGAGCAGCAGGAATGAATGTTAGGCTAAACAGAACTCGGCCTAGGAGGTCCACTCCAGCATGATGCCTCTTTAAGAGAAAAATAATTCAGTCCTCAATGGGCATAACACCCAGGGCAAAAATGATGGTTAAGCTTTTAATATTCTCACACTTAGGAGAGGGAATACATTTTTTCCCACCACATCTTATGAGATTAGAGGCCCAAAGACTCCACGTGGAGTCTAAACCTCCACGTGGAGGTTTAAATCTTTTACTGAGTCCCTAAAATCACCAAGACTACCAAGAGCATATAGCTCATTGGAAGGAGATGAACCTAGTCAAATTTACAGTATATTTTGCATTCGCGATCTGCTGTCAACTGCTACCATTCTTTTTGTTTTAATAACACTTCCCTAAGGTGGTGATCACCTGCAGGGAGCTGACTGCAGGGAGGCTGTCCTTGACCCAGGTCTGGCCTGAATACACTGTTCCCCCTATGCAAATGGATGGTTTCAGGGATGGTGAGGCCACCGAAGTCAGACCACTGAGACTTAAAGGGTCAGACCTGGGACTTGGGCTGAAGCTATCTACAGAGACACTTCCCTTCCTGAGAAAGCCAGCTGTCAAGGCAATGGAAGTCTGAAGCTGCTGGAGGTCCCCTTTGCCTCCAAACGCAGGGAACCTGCCAACATAGAGGACAGCAGAGTCCTGCACAGAGAGAGAAAGGGAGAAGCACAGTGTTCTGTTAACACTGGGGAGATCTTGGATCCTGGCAAGTCTGAAGCCCTGGACATCTCAGATACCTGAGCCAATAAATTCCTATTTTGTTCTTGCCGGTTTGAGCTGGCTTTTTTTTTTTTTTTTTTTTTCACTTGAAAATGAGAGAATCCTGACTTACTTGCCTATACTTCTATTCACTTCAACAAACATTGATTGAGGACCTTCTGATGGCCAGGCCCTGTTCTAGGTGCTGGGGCTACAAAAATGAATTAAACATAGTTGCCGATCTCCTGGGAATTCTGTGCTTGTCAGTAAACCTAAGATTTAAAGGTTCCGTATAGGTTAGCAGGCCACATGCTGTTTGGAAAGCACAGACCATGGATATCTGTATTGACCCTATCTCACTGGACCAGAACAGTCATTTTGAAGGGAAAGGAAAGGGAATACCACCCAAGTGGTAAGCTTGCTTTAAAAAAAAAAAATTGACAGTACATTTTTACAGACTAATCATCAAAGAATAAAATTATACTTGAGAAGCTATTCTATGAGCAGCAGAATATTTATCATGTAAAAACAGTATTCTAGAACACAACAGTAAACACTTTATTCAAAGTTTAGTGTACCAAAAATAACAATGCAGAAAAAACTCATACTAAATTTAGTTGAGTGTTAATTATGACAGAGATAAAACAAATGAACCCAGAGAGAGCATGAAACATGGGTACGTAGTAATCTAGGAGTTCATTTAGAGAGTTCTGTATTTAAAGTAGTTTACTTTGATACCATTAATCAATACTCATTTTCAATCTAAAAATATATGAAGAGGGAGATTATCTTTCCAAGTCAACGTTTACTTAGTTCATCCTATGAATCAGGTACTCTGGAGGACACGGCATTGAAATGCTTCAGGGCATTTTCTTTTAATAAGTGAAGAGTAGCACTTGCCATAAGAATATAAAACTAGATGAGAACTTTAAGCTGAGTCCAAAAAAAGACCTTTCCCAAAGTTCTCATATTAGTATCATTCATTATTTATAAATAACAGTAACATTTTATTACAAAAGTATTTTTAGTAGGTCATAATAAAAAGATAAAATAGAATTAGCATATAACTTTTACAGAAATAAATCTGGTAGGAATACAAAGGTTGTCATATACAGCAAACCTTAAGTAAAACTAAAAAGTAACTATGAAGTTTGGCTTTAGCCCTCACTTTTCTGAGCTCTTAGTTTAGTTATTGCATTCTTCAGGGGCCATGTGCCCCTCACCTCCATATATCTAGAAAGTTCCTCAAATTCTAAAGGTATTGCTCTTCTTTTGTCACAGTACGGATCACTCACAATTCTTAAGCAGGGAAGAATGATATGCTGACATACAGCTTGAAAAGCAATTTTCTTCTGGTGCAACAGGGCTAGGGAAATATCAGTCAATATTCAGTCTATTTAGTTTCACCATTCAAAGGCCATATGACACGATTATACCAAAAGAGAATTTGGGGGATCACTTTCCAATAACATGGTTAAGTCAAGATAAAGGTATCTGCCAAACCAACCTGGGTGTGTACTATAGTTAGGAAAGATAACATATCTGTGCTCTGCATTCCTCTTCATTTCCATACATCAGGGTTTATCTTTTTTTCCTCACAGTCTCCAGGAACAGTTTCTTTAAAGACTGAGCCTCACCTGAGCTGTCCTAGAGGAAAGGGATTTTTCCATACTCCCTTCAAGTGCTCTTCATTCCGGGTACAGTTATGAGAGCAGCCAGCCCGACTCTGGATCCCACGAGGAGAACCAGATGGAAACTAAGAACCTTTGCTAAAAGTCAGAGCAGCTGCCTCCTGCCAAGTCCCAGGCCTTGACACACCTTATTAACTGGCATAGAGCAACCTCACAAAATAATTCACAGCAAGGTGTTAATGATTAATAACAAGCTTAATGTGTTATGGCTCAAACACAAGCCAGTAATACATTTTAAAAGAGCAAAGCAAAGGGGATGGAATACTACAAAGGAATCTCAAAGACTTGGCAGCTTACAAAGTTTTTAGACCATTAAGGCATCCCAGCAGCCCTCAAATCAAATCAATTTCATAACATTGATCCCCCTATCATAAAGGAAAATTGGCTTTGCTAACAATTGATAAATCACTCATATCCAGAAACCTTTCCATTTTGCACCTTCTGATACTGTTTTTTATGTACCATAATAACCACCAACACATGTAATAAGGTCCCTCACGCCTAGAGGATGCTAATAAATATTTGTCAAGGTTTCTTAGCATGGGTTAAAAGAAATCTAGAAGAATCAGCACAGTCTTGAAAGGATGAAAATCCAGGGAAAATATTAAGAGGTAGAATTAATAGGTAGCTATCTATTGCTCAAGTATCTAGTATATGATGGATGCTCCTTTTTTCTTTTTTAAGTGAAAATAATACTATGTCATTCAAATAAATCACAAAAGAAAAGTGGTATTAAATCGAGGTAAAATTGTTTTCATTGAAACACCAGTCGATGCCTGGCACATGAAGGTTATCTAATAAGGGCAGCTTCAGTGTATATACAGGTTTACCAATAGTCTGAACTAGTCAACACACAGCCTGAGGTCAGTGACATTTTTCTTCAGAAAGTGCGGCTGTTCTCACAGACCATCCAGAATTCAGGGATGTTCACATTCAACACAGTCAGTCTTGACCACTTAGGTTTTCCCCTAATACCAAAAAAAAGACCTACATTTTCCAATGTAGGAGGATGCACTCTTAAAGCAAAAGCAAGGCAGAGTACCAATGGAAAAATAAGAATGATACAAACCAGAGTGAATTTACAATGCTGAGAGGAACAACAAAATTCTAAAAGTCCCCCAAACTGGCAGATAATTCCAAAATCATTATTAGATTTTAAATATCTTTTTCTCTGAATATAAATACTCAAAAGATGGCTACTTTGTTGCTCCCCAATGAAGTGCTTGATATGCTAGCAATATTCTCTTTACTCTTAACTGTTCAGGCTATTAAATATTTAATGAACTCTTTATAATATGACTTCTATTCCTTTAAATTCCAGAGTCTTCTAACTCTAGATTGATAAAAATTTTTAGTACCAGAAAGAGTCAGGCACTAAATCAGGTTCAAGTCTAATTTTACAGTTGAAAATAGTGAGGACTTGCCTAGGGTCACACAGAGGCAGAAAATAAGATCAGAAGAAAAACGTACTGACTTTAATAAGGGTGCTATTTCTTACACACCTACCTTATATCTCTGAGTACAACAGCTCCTAGTCATGACATTCTGCTGTAGGCTAATACCTTTGTCAGAAGACAATTTCCTTCTATCCATACTTCACCAGCTCAAATGTTTGCAGACAAGCAAAACAAGCCAAAAGTACTTTTGCATAAATTCCCACTTCCTTTTAAAAGGGATATGCAAAATTAAAAAAAAAAAAGAGTAAGTGGGTTTACTAGATTCTCAGAATCATACAACAAAACATTCATAGACTATGCTTATAATAAGTAAACCACTAATCTGTGTCTGGTTGACTTGTGAGTCTTTATTATCATTGTATCCTAGTTATCTCTTTCAAGAAATTCTTACACTCAGCTGGTGAGCATGAAATATTTTCCTCAAAGCAACACAGCTTTTCAAAACAAATTACAACTGGACGTTACACAGCATCTTCTGTAATCTGGTGTGATCAACTCTAACTGTGCAGAGACAGCTTACTCTCTAACAAAATTTGTATACTCCCCGCTGTAAGACAGATCCTGTGGATCCAGCAAACTTACCCACCCTTCTGTGGTGTGTTTTCCTAGAAAGCAGCTGCCCAGCCAGTGACATTTCCCAGCTACTGTTACATCTAGATGGGTCCATAAGACTGGTTCTCACCAGAGGAATGTCATAAATGCAAGAGAAGTGTGTCACTTACTAGCCAAGGTGGATGAGAGAAGGCTGTGTTTTCTCTTCTCTCTTCTTTATGTTCTCTTTCTGCCTGAACACAGAGGACTTTAAGACCCCTAGCAAATAGCACAGCCCCATATGGAAGGACCCTGGATTCCAGAAAAACTTCAAAAACACACATACTGGGGCTTCCCTCGTGGCGCAGTGGTTGAGAGTCCGCCTGACGATGCAGGGGACACAGGTTCGTGCCCCGGTCCGGGAAGATCCCACATGCCGCGGAGCAGCTAGGCCCGTGAGCCATGGCCGCTGAGCCTGCGAGTCCGGAGCCTGTGCTCCGCAACAGGAGAGGCCACAACAGTGAGAGGCCCGCATACCGCAAACAAACAAACAAACAAACAAAACACACATACTGAAAGTTATGTGAGAAAAAATCTACTGTGTCTAGCCACCGAAATGCTTGACTTTATTTTTTGTAGCCACTAGCAAAGCCCTAAGTGACACATTGACCTTACTGGATACATCCATAGGCAAAGTAGACGTTCAGATGGTAGTAGTTGCATATATTCTATGCCATAAATATGTGGCATAGAATATCATCAATTTTATGATTAAACTTCTCCTCTGACTGGCCTGCTCCCAAGATCACAGTCACTGGTGAGGCTTAAGTTCAGCCAAAATCAGAATCTCTATGGTCGATCTGAGCATTTAAAAGGACTCTTCATTATACTAAAACAGTAGGTGAAAAAGTTTATTGCAGTAGTACCTGACTACAGATTTCTGCTGTCAATTACATCTCTCTGTAAGGTTCTGAAGTCCAAGGATACTTCCTTGGGACTCTTTATCTTAAGAGCTCAACAAAACAACCCCTCTTCCTCAGGAGTAGGCTCCATATGAGGGGCCTTATTATTTTTAAGAGGAAAAAGAAAGCATCAACTCCTGGTGTTAATGTAAAAGATACCTTTGGAGAGACTTTACAATCTACAATAAATAAGGTCCTAAAACATGCTCAGATGTCCAAGGTTCTGACTAAAATTAAAGTTGCGCCTCCTTTTTAATCAAAAAAACCACACAAGGTATAAACTTCCAACTGCCAATCTATTTTTGTTCAAATGATGACTTAAATTCTAATGGAAATGTGTGTTGTCTATTTTGCATCTGTTTTTATAGTAACTAGTGACAAAGGTGCCTCCTTAAAAGAAGATGAGTTACTTGATTCTGATCTAGATTAGGGAAATGGACCCAGGAAGGTTTGTTCCCTTTTGTGGCATCCTTTAGAACAAAGGCTTGAAATAAATGGGAAGTGCTGAGTCCCACAAAGTTTCTTATCACAGCTTGGGGTGGACAGCATGACCAAGTCTGCTATCTTTTCCTTCACACCAAGCCAGCTGACTTTACGGTTGGTTAATCTGAGGTGTTTTGCTCACATAGCTCACACTCTCAATCCTTTAAGCAATTTCACCTGTTTTAACTTTGCGCTACACTCATCAAATAACAAGGGGAGATTACCCAGAAAGAATTTTGATGTATACAAACTTTTTACTGAAAACCATACATATAAAAAAATACTGCTTTTATCTTGGAAAAGGGTCTATTTCAACTGAGTTGAACATAAGAAGTCAGTGGAATTATTTTTTCCAATAACTGACCCAAATAACTAATGAACTTCCTGGGTTGTTAATTTTCAATCAATTTTGTAGGAGTACTTTCTCTTTGAAGCTCTCCTTATCTTCCTCTGGTAGATGAAATGTTTCTCTATCTATGTACCTTTTATGGCACTGATTACTCTCTAATTTGTCTTTCTAGCTATTCGCACACTGCTTACATATTCTAATAGACCCAAGCTCTGAGGAATCATCCACTTCTGATTTATCTTGATCTTTCCTGCACTTCAGTACCTAACACAGCGTCAGGCGTGTAGAAAGAACACAACAAATATTTTAAAAGCAGCACACACACTATAGCACTCTATCCACTGGACCCCTGCCTGTAATGTCTTATGAGAAAAAAGCTCATATCCACACGTCAATACGGATGAGGATACCTTTTCTGTACCTTGTATACAAAGCAGCTATAGTGAAGGTGCTGCTGGACATTTTCCCAATAACTAAACTCTTTTCTGAATAATGCCAGAGGACAGTTCTCAAGGTAATTTCAGTGGGGCTGTACCTAGAATAAATGCCTTAACACTAGCATTTTAAAAACATATAGATTTAATCACCTTATTAAACATTGTGCTTAAAATATCCCATCCCACAGTACTTCTTCATCTACAACATCAAGTGACATTTGAAAGTCAGCATATTGTATTTTGTAAATGCTTGTTATAGTTATCCTGCCATAGCCTAAAAGTCTAAAAGCAATTATGATTGGGAATAAACTTTAAAATGTTTTAAATTTTTATTTGGAGGTCTAAAAAGAAATCTAGCAACCTTCTCATTTTTTTTATCCACTATAATTCCAATTTGTCATCTGTTTCAAGAAAAAAAATCAAAGAATCATCTAAGACAATTATTTTGTGTCGTACCATTATTGAGCAATTAATAAAAAATTGCCAACTAAATGTCAGATGCCAACAATTATAAGAAACAATTTCATTTCTGAAATGTTAAAATGTGAAATAAAAGTTCACCTCAGAATCAATGAAATGAGATACTTAGCAAAGAACATGTAAGATGCAATAAAAAATATTATGGAAATATAATACAAGAAGAATGAAAGAAATACTTATTAGAACTGAAACTTTTCTTGTGAGTCTATTTGTTGTCCTCAGCTAATATCATTTACTTATATAATTATAGTTTAACATTTTAAAACTATATTCAAAATTTAAGTGATTTACATTGACTTTCAAGTTAATATAAACTCAGTGGTCAAAAGAGTACAGTATTGTATGTGCCCAGAAATTAGTAACCCTGGTTCCCCCCTGGAAGAACTAAGTAATAGAACACAGTATGAGAAAGAGAATTTTCACTGGGTCATTTAGTACCTTTTGAACAGAGGGCCCCATGCATGTATCAACTACACAAATTTTAAAAATTATTAAAATACTCTCTCCTTTAAAAAATTGGGAGAATAGGGATTTCCCTGGTGGCACAGTGGTTAAGAATCTGCCTGACAATGCAGGGGACATGGGTTCAATCCCTGGTCTGGGAAGATCCCACATGCTGCGGATCAACTAAGCCCGTGCATCAGAACTGCTGAGCCTGTGCTCTAGAGCCCGTGAGGCACAACTACTGAGCCCACGCACTGCAACTACTGAGCCCATGTGCTGCAACTACTGAAGCCCGCGTTCCTAGAGCCTGTGCTCCACAACAAGAGAAGCCACCCCAATGAGAAGCCCGCGCACCGCAATGAAGAGTAGCCCCCGCTCGCCGCAACTAGAGAAAGCCCGCACACAGCAACGAAGACCCAATGCAGCCAAAAAACAAACAAACACATAAATAAAATGTTTTACAAAACATGAAGGTGAAATAAAGCCTTTTTTAAAAAATTGGGAGAATAGAACATAATATGTTAAGAGTTTGATTTTTCTAATCCACTGGTTTAGGAAAAAAACTGTAAACAAGATTCACAAGCTTAGATTCACTGCAGGCTTCACCAAAGTTTACATGCCACTGAGGATCCATAATGTATATTTCAGAAGAGAAAATACTTTTCCTTTAAGAGATGACATCCATCCTGAGGTTTGCAAGAAAAACACCCACCTCTTTTCATGAGAAATATTTGTCGCCCCCCTTCATTGAAGGCATCATTGGGCTCTTGAGTAGAAGCAGAATTTACCATTCAGAAGGAGATTATACTTTTGGTTTCCAAGAAAGCATTTGGATTGTAACAAGATCTGATTTTTTCGGATAAAGTCATGTAGCAATTTACAAATAAGAGTTTCTGAGACATTCTTGGCTGTCTAAATGCATAAAGAAGAAAAGGTTTCTAAGGGTCATATATATGAATTTAATAGCACTATCCTGTTTGTGTACCCAACCTGGAGCCTCAGGGATGCCACAGAAGCCCCAGCCTTTATCCATCCAGCAGGTACCTACTGTGGTGGAGCTTAGGATCCCACTTAAATGATGGTTTAAGACAAATTTTTACTTTTGACTTTTCATCAAACTGCCTCTAGCTGACTGGCATTCGCTGCTTCAGAAGGTTTTCAAATTCGAGCCATAGGTGGAGGTGGTGGATAAAAATGAGTGAACTGACAGATCTGTGTGGGAAAGCACATACTACCTGTCAGACTATCTTTATAAAATGGGGAAAGGCACTTTACAAAATGGGAAAGTCTGATTCAACGATGTATGGATTAAACAAAGGACTCAAAATGATGCTTTAAAACATTCTTATCTAGATTCCAATCTAGAAAAATGGTACAGATGAACTTGTTTGCAAGGCAGAAATAGAGACACAGACGTAGAGAACAAACGTATGGACACCAAGGGCGGGCGGGGTGGGATGAACTGGGAGATTGGGATTGGCATATATACAGTAATATGTATAATATAGAGAGCTAATGAGAACCTGCTGTATAGCACAGGGAGCTCCACTTCACTTCACTGTACAGTAGAAACTAACACAACACAGTAAAACAACTATACCCCAATTAAAAAATAAATGAAAAAATAAAACATTCTTATCGTCTTAAAAGCTACTCTCAGCTTTTGATTCCCAATCCTCTTTGAACATTTTGCTGTGATGCTGTGGCCGAGAACCTATTTTTCATAGTATCTGCTGCATGTAACTGGCTGGAACATGTACAAGAGAAAGTCAGGTCCTGTGTTATGGGCACCAGCTCTCTTACCAGAACACTTCCATAGACTTTCAGCACCTATCCAAAAACTGACCACAGGAATCTAAAATAGCACTCCAAAGAGAATCTGGTTCAATTTGCACTGAGTATAGTTATGCCCTTTCCATGGCCTTCCTGTCATTCATTGAAGCGTGAAAGGCTTTTAGGAAGGGGATTTTTTTTTTTGCAGGGCTGGGTAGACGGAGGAATCAGTAGTTTTGTCTTGGCCAATGTTAAGTTTGAGATCCTATCAGAAATGAAAATGGAGATGCAAGGTAGGCCACTGAGTCTGTAAGTCTGGAGCTCATGGGAGAAGACCAGCACAGAGGTGTACATTTGAGAGTCAGCAGTGCAGAGATGGTATTTTAAGCCATGAGCCCAGGGCGTGTGTGAAAAGGGGGCTGAGGACAGAGCTCTAGGGATCTGTACCCTTGAAGGGCTGATGGAGGAAGAAGACCAGCAAGTAAGACTGAAAAAGAATAGCCAAGAAAGCAAGAAATTAAAATTAATTAGTTAATTAAAATTTTAAACTCATTATAGTTCACAGAGGCCTAGAGATGAAGTGGTTCATGTAGGGGGATACTGTCAACCGTGTCAAGTGCTGGTGAGATGGGAAACAGGGTACTGAAAAGAATGGTGTAGTGTTTAGAGAAGAAATTCTGAACCAGACCGCCCAGGTTCAAATCCTGGCTCTACCACCTACCAACTTTTGTCAAGTTATTTAACCTTCCAGTGTCCTTATTTGCAAAACGGGTCTTGTAGTATTGTTATGGACAGAATTGTGTCCTCCCAAAATTCACATGTTCAAGCCCTACCCTCCAACTTGATGGCATTTGAAAATGGGGTCTTCAGGTAGGTAATTAGAGTCAAATGTAATAATAAGGGTGGTGCCCTAATTTGAGGGGATTGGTAGCCTTACAAGAGGAGGAAGAGACACCAGAGAGCTCTCTCTTTCTCTGCGCGTGCACAAAAAACCATGTGAATACACAGAGAGAAGGCGACTAGCTGCAACCCAGGAAGGAAGTTTGCACCAGAAACCAAATGTGCTGGCACCCTGACCTTGAACTTCTAGCCCCATAACGATGAGAAAATAAATTTCTGTTGTTTAAGCCACCCAGTCTGTGGTATTTTGTTATGGCAGCCCAAGAAGACTAATACAAGTATATATTTGTTTACTTCCAGATATGTCAATTGCCTAGTTTGAGTTTTGATGGAACAGTTTTAAATATATACTGCTATATAGAGGATAGAGCAATAATATGATCACAAGCTGTCTCTCTGCTATTAGATAATTAACCTCAGCTGCCACCTGAGTCGCAGAACCTTTGCCCCGGATGACCCCTTCATTTGGAATTTATAGCCCTGGATCTTCACCAGGTTGGCTCCTTGTCTTTTAGATATCAGCTCAAACATTGCCAATTCAGCGAGGCTTTCTCTGGCCATCTAAGTTTTCCGCAACACCATGCAAAGATACCATAAAATCAGACTGTCCTGTGTTACTCCTAACACTCATTACTACCTGAATGCTTTTCACTTATTTCTTTATTGTGTTTTTTCTTAATAAAATATAAACCCCATGAGGACAGGGATTCTGTGCTACTGACTGGTGTATCCCTAGGGTTAGAATAGCACTTGACACATAGTAGGTGCTTAATAAATACTCAGTGAACAAATAAGTAAATGAAACAATATACATAGGCTATACCTGCCCTGAAACTAATGTTCACAACTTATCAGGTCTGGAACCCCCATTTTGCATTGATCTAATCTATGCATACCAAATGTCTAATTATTCAACAAAATCTCCTGCACCCAACGCCAGATTACTCCAAATCATGTCTCCTTCAATTCTTTACCTTTGAAGTCACACTGAACATCCCAAACCCCAGAATAGAAATAACCCAGACTGGGCCTCAAAGCAGTAGATGTATATGACTGAAGTCCAAAGATTGAGCATGATGTTTGAGGGGAACCAGAGCTACAAGGTGCTGCTGGGACCTAAAGTGGGAGGCTGGGAGTGGAGCAAGATAAGGCTACAGAGAAGGGTGGCGGGCAGATGCTGGGGACTCAGACACCTTGTCGCCGAGCGCTTGCACTCATCCAGGTGATGATGGACAAACATGGGACGGTTTTAAGCAGGAAAATGATGCGATTAGATATGCCTTTGAGACAGTTCACTCTGGCCTCTATGCAGCGTTTGGTTTGAAGAGGAAAAGGCTGAAGGCTGGGAGGCCAGATAACAAGTGTGGTCGGAAGTGAGTACCTTGCACTTGTCTGAAGCTCCAGGACCATCACCACAGCTAGTTGTGGCCGTTCAAACTACAAGAGTAGATGAGAACTTTGGAAAATATTCTGGCAGTTCCTCAAACCATTTCTCAATGGTTAAATGTAGTTACTATATGACCAGCAATGCCCTTCTTCGGAATTCCCCTCAAGAGAAAGGAAAATAGGTGTCTACCCAAAAATTGATACATAAAGGTCCACGGCAGCATTATTCAACTGGTGAATGGATAAAATGTGGTATATCAACACAATGAAATATCACTGAGCAAACAACAGAAATAAAGTACTAATAGATGTTACAACATGGCTGAACCTCGAAAACATTATGCTAAGTGAAAATAAGCCGGTCATAAAGGACCACATTTTATAGAATTCCATTTATATGAAATATCCAGAGTAGGAAAATCTACAGAGACAGAAAGTAGATTAGTGGTTGCCTAGGACTGGGCAGGGTGGGGTATAAGAGAAAGGATGGAGAGATTCGGGGGGTGATAATTAAGGGGCACAGGATTTCTTTTTGGGTTAATGAAAATGTTCTAAAATTGATCATGTGATGGATGTACAACTCTGTGAATACATTTAAAGCCACTGAATTGTATACTTTAAATTGGGTGAATTGTACAGTATGGGAAGTATATCTCAATAAAGCTATTTGAAAACGGAGAGAGTAAGAGTCCCTCCAACAGCAGCAAAAACATTGTAAAGTGGTCCTATAGTGGTCACCAGGGGAACACCAACATATAAGTACCAGGTGGAATAATACGGAAAACCCCCCAAAGAGACAGAAAAAAGGATCAGAAACATTTCAGAATTGAAAGTTAAAGGAGTGAAAGATGCCTAAAAAAATGATGACTCAAGTTTATTCTGTTGGGAATATGAGATTATAACCATACTTATGAAGCACTATCAGGAAAACAAAGCACTATCCAGTTTCCTCAAAACATCAAGGACTCTTTACTAAACCATACAGAATTAAACTAAACACTAGCTCAGGAACCTTTTACAAGAGAGGGACAGCACAGGAAAAGAAAAGAGCAAGTTATTTGCCTGGTATTTTTCAGCTCATTAACTTGCAGCATCTTCTTTATCTGATGCAAGTTTCAGAGCTTTCATCAAGTGCATCAGATCAATGTAACTCAACAAACTATCTGACTAAAGTGTGTTGTCCTGGTAGACGCATCACAATTGGTCCTCACCTAACCTCCACCGGGAGCAGTAGCCTCATCTATAAAATAAGGGGCACGAAGCATACAGGGGTCTTCAATCTTTCCGTGAGGAAAGTGTCTTTTTTTTCCCTCCAGAAACTAGGAGGTAACTGAGGAGGGATGGGTTGCTGATAGCAAGGCCATAAGCAGAGAACAGGTGCTTAGTTTCCACTGGGAAGAGACTTTTTGGCCAAGTACAAGGAAGTAGAATTTGAGGGTACAAATCAGTCACTCAATGAATTATAATATTTTTAAATTTGTCTGAGGAAAATCCCAGGTTCATTTTGTTGTTATATTTTGTTTTAACTGAAACTATTCTTCCAATGCTCAGAAACTGGAGGCTTCACATTCTATATTCAACACAGTCTGGCAAATGGCTGGTGGCCAAAATTGGTATCAATTGATTTCCCTTTGCCCTACTGAAAGGCTCTCATGCTCTTCAGGGATAGGAGAGGAACAAATTAGAGCTGCTTTTCCAGATCCTGATGTTGTCAAAGAGTTGCCTCTGGAAACAAGGAAGGAAACCCCACCTTTCTCACACTACTTCTGCATAACTCTCAGACCTAAGATTCTGTAAACAGGAGCAAGAGAGAAAGGGCAAGGCTGAGCACGTGAGAGACGGGATTATTAACGCAGCCAGGCTGAGCTCCAGAAAACAGGACTTAAGGGACTGGATTTGAGCCAACAGACCTGTTTCTGTTCACGAGGCTAGGTTTTGATGCCAAGGACTTTTCCCTTACTCACTGGATCATGAAATTTTGTGAGCTGCTAGTATAACCCTAGAGTTAGACTAATTAGTGGCCAAGGTTGTGATCATGAATTGGAATTTAGGGTAAGGACTTCAAACAGGATCAAGCTTTTTAATAATAAAGAGAAATTTAAAGAGTAAACCTCATTATTTACTATGGTTTAGGTCTCATTTTTGGTTTTACAATGTTAGGCACATGGGTCTGGGTACATTCCCAATCCCCTTACTCTGCTCTACTTTTTATTTTTTGTCAGAGTAGTTATCACTTGCAACATATGACAATTTACTTATTTTATTTCATTTATTTTTTAAATTTTATTTTATTTGTTTATTTTTGGCTGCGTTGGGTCTTCATTGCTGCGTGTGGGCTTTCTCTAGTTGTGGAGAATGGTGGCTACTCTTGTTGCAGAGCATGGGCTCTAGGCATGCGGGCCTCAGTAGTTGTGGCTCACAGGTTCCAGAAAGCAGGCTCAGCAGTTGTGGTGCAGGGGCTTAGTTGCTCTGCGGCATGTGGGATCTTCCCGGACCAGGGCTTGAACCCGTGTCCCCTGCATTGGCAGGCGGATTCCTAACCACTGCGCCACCAGGGAAGCCCCATTTACTTTTTATTATCTGCTACACTACACTAAAATGTAAATTCTTTGAGGGCAGAAGTCTCTGCCTATTTTATTCATTGATGTATTCCAAGCACCTAGAATAAAGCTGGTCCTATAGCAGATGTTCAATAAACACGGACTGAGTAAAGAAATGAATGAGTATATGAGTTTTAATAAATGAAGTAAAATGATACATATAAACGTGCATTCCAGAATGCATAGTTACATCAGTGTGCTGTCTCTTGAAATAGCCACCCTAAGGGACTCTAGCCTTATTCCAGTTACGCCATTACTCAAAAAATTTTTGATAGTTTCTTAAGCTTTGGTTATGAGCCACATAATCATCTATTTTCTTTATCAAACTTTGTTCCAAATGACTTTTAGTTCTTACCCCAAGTCAAATTCAATCTGAAAGAAGACTTGTGACAATTTCATAGAGAATTAACAACAAAAATCTCTCACTACACAATCAACAGAATTGAACAAAGAGCACCCTAGTAACATCCTATAATGTTGTTACTATCAGTACAGACTGCATATTACAATTTGGGCTGAATGCATACCTCTCGTTTCTCAGAGGCATTTAGATAATCACCTTTGACAATGTGTTTGTTCTTTTGTACCTGTGTGTTTCACCATCTCTCCCTCATTTAATTAAATTGTGAAAATTAAATACGCTGAGCTGGGTAGGACATTAAGTACCACAAGAAGAAAGCCATAAAAAATTAGCAAACTTATACTTCTTTGTAAGATTTTCCAAGGGACTACCTTTTGCCAACAACTTTTTTTTCCCCCAATACAAAAGTATCCTGTGCTCAATGGAGAAAACTTGAAAGATGCATAACAGAACAGAAAAGTGTGCAGGAAATGAATGTGAGGGTGGTCTGATGGCCACGGCTTTATCTCAGGTCCCACTCTCTTGCTCTCTGTGCTCCAGGCACGTCAGCCTTCCTGCAGATCCCCGGCCACTTACTCCAGGGTCCTGCTGCCTTGACACCTTTGCCAATGGCTCCTCCTCTGCCAGGTTTGCTGTCCCCCATGGCCCCTCCCTTTATCTGGTGGCACCATCTCACCCAACAGACCCCAGCTCTAACACTGCTTCCTCAGGGGAGGCTCTTGTCACTTCCAGGTATGGTAGGTCCCTCGCACTGTGGCTCTGTAGCACTGACTGCAACATAAGGTTATACATACAGTGACTGATTCATACCTGTATACACAGTTACCTAACAAACACGAGGGCAGGGGCCACGGTTATTTCACTCCCCACAATCCCTCCAGTGCTTCCTGCTGAGCCCAGCAAAAACAGGTGCTCAAGAAATGCATTCATCAATCCTGCACACATTGCTTGGGTGATGAACACCTGACAGAAACCAGATGAGGTGCTGGGAAAACTGGAGATGACTGTTTATGAATACTGACCAAGCTCTTGGACTCATATGAAAACCATCACATCTAATTACGTTGTCCCTCTCGGGAAGTCCTGAGCTGACGTAAGAATTGATCATATGTACTAAGCTTTTTACAAGAGATGATATAAGAAATGTCCATTAGAATAATATTTTTGTATCTTTTGCAAAACAAGAGTCAAAAATTTATTGTCTGCAACTAAGGTCCATGTAGTAAATTTCTCCTCTGGGAAAAAGAAAAAAAGGTTTGTTCTTTGGCTGAATTTGTGTGCTCCCTACTAGAATAAGAACTGTTTAAAACCAAAATGTTTCACTTTTTCTTGGCTAACAAGAAAGTCAGACTGAGGCTGAGCTCTTGATAACAGGGATTAGTGCACTCTGCATTTACTTTTCACCTTATCTTTCTGATTGATTATTCTACCATTCTTAATTACCTTGAGTCTGCATGTTTTCACACCATAAAATGCTTCAAGGCTATTCTGTAAATAAGTGAGATTATAAATAATAACTAAATATTAGAAAACTATTTTTCCAAAGTCAAGTTTTTTAAGTATTTTAAGTTTATGCTGTCTAAACTATTTGTCATAAACTCTTGAGTTATTAACTATTATTCCACTTTAACCTAGTCTCAATTCTCATATCTGTATACTCTCGTATGTTACAGGTGAGATTACATATAAAAGAATGGCATACAGTACACATCAGTATTATTGTGTAACAAGCCTCTCCAACTTAGTAGTTTAAAACAACAATCACCTTACTAGCTCAAAATTCAGTGGGTTGGCAATTGGGGCTGGGTCCAGCTAGGCAGTTCTTTTGCTGGACTCACTCATGCAGCCGCAATCAGATAGCTCTATAGCTGGGACTGGATAGTCCAAGATGGCCTCACCCACATATGCTGGTGCTTGCTGTTGGCTGGGCCACAATTCTCCTGCTGGCTAGCCAGGGCTTCTGCACATAGCACGTGGATTCCAAAAACAGCAAGAGCTCAACTGCTTTTCCAGCCTCTGTTTGCAACACTTTGCTAATATCCTAATGGTCAAAGCAAATCACATGGTCGATCTCAACGTCAGAGGGGACACAGATATAGGGAGGAGTGATTAATTAGAGGCTATCATAATAACAACTTGCTATAGAATATAATAGATTAATTAAGATTATCTTTCTTCTCAGTTTTCAAAATACCAGTGCAGTTACTATCTTTGACTAAATAATATGCAATCTCTGGATAGCAACTGTGGTTTATTATAACCTCTATGTTACATTGCTTTCCTAGAGGCTTGATTCACTTTTGTCTGATGGCAAAAGAAATAGCCTCTTTTTTCCAAATTAGAAAAAAGGTCAGACTCAGACACTGAGGCATGTGAAAAATCAATATTTCATTAGATCACCACAGCTCCAGTACCACTGCAGAGACATAAAACTGAAGAAAAACTTTATGTTTTCAGAACAAATATGGAAGCAGTTTTTATAATTTCGGAAAAATATAGTGAATAATAATACATATTCTCAACTTTTCAGTCAGGGAGCAGAAGTAGAAAGAAAGAAAAGAAAGAAAGGAAGGAAAGAAAGGAAGGAAGGAAGGAAGGAAGGAAGGAAGGAAGGAAGGAAGGAAGGAAGAAAGAAAGAAAGAAAGAAAGAAAGAAAGAAAGAAATAAAAAAAGAAAAAAAGAAAAAAAAAAAGAGAAAGAAAGGAAGGAAGGAAGAAAGAAAGAAAAAATATACATATAATGATGGTAAACTGAGGATATTGACAATTACGACTGAATTTTAAAAGTCCTGTGAAATAAACAAGTTCCTAAGTCAAATGAAATCTTATTGGGTTCAGTGAATATTAAAGTATTCTGGATCAATACACTGAGAAAAATTATAGCCTGGTTTACTGGTTCAAGCCAGTTCATTAAACATTTTCTATTTCAGAAAATAACAAACTTATTAAGAGTCAGACTAATTTTGCAATTGGAATAGGCTTCAATGTCACTGGAGTAGGTTTCAAAAATCTGTCCCTGAACTACTTTATTACCCTTCTCTACTACATTGCACAAACCTCCTACCCTCCAAGTACATTAAAACACTTGATCCTTTCACATGTACAGGTCCTAATAATCATGATTCTATGCCTTGACATTCATTCCCTCTCTTTTCAATTTCATCTATTCTTTTTCTTTCTGAAGGTCCAGAGAAATGGCACCTTCTGTGGGAATGTCCCCAGGCAGAGATAACTGCCCACTCACTTCTGTGCTCCCACAGTGCTGGAGGTACTTTGTCTTCCTGGACAGTTTTTGTTACCCCGTGAGCTGTTTCCTGGGGGTTTGCCCTGTCCACTCAGGAAGAACCTGGGTTATATAACTCAGATTCATGACAAGGTATCAGCTCAAGCTATCTGTTCAACTGAAGACAGGAGGATGAATTGGGATGGTGGGGAGAGAAGATGGAAAATGAGAAGTTGATGAGAGAGAAGGAAGTTAGGGAGGAAGAAAATCAAGGAGGGGTGAAGTGGGGAAGGAAGACTGGGAGGAAGGAGTCAGGGAGGAGAAGAGGGAGAAGTGAGGATAAGTAGCAGTACCAGCTCCTGGAGAGCTTACAATGGGCCCTGCTCGAGGTTTTACATACATTATCTTTTTTAATGTTTACAATAGTCTTATAAGGTCAATACTATTATTACCCCTATTTTTACGGATGAAGGAACTGAGGCATACAGATGTTCAGTACCTCATCCAGAATCTCACAATTAGGAAAAGGCAGGGCAAGAGAATTAATAAAGGTCTAGACAACCTCAAGCCAGAGCAACAGCCACTAAGCCTTCCTGATTCAGGCTGATGTGCCCTTAAATCTAGCCTCGTGCCTGGAACTGTCCCCTGATCAATTTCATCAAGACCACAGGTGGAAAAATTATATTTTGCAAAGATTATTTGTGAAAAACTTATATTTTGCAAAGATTATTTCCTTCTATTCACCCAAATAGTCTAGATTCTAAAACTCAGTCAAGAAAAGCAATTACTAAGCTCAGTATTTAACTTCCTTATTCTCCGTTTGTAGCAGATATTCTTCTCCTGAGTTCCTTCAGTACAATGCCCCAGCTTACCTTCAGAGACGTTATAAGCAACAGCCCTATGAAATCTAATGCTGTATTTGTTGCTGGCTAGTTGTTTAAGACCTTGCTCCCTGCAAGAGAAGGCGGGGAGCACTGCAGAGAGGAGGTATAACTAGTTATGAAAAGGACAGACTGCAGTTGTGCAAGCCCTGCCTCAACTATTACTATGTGACATGTAAAGTTTATTAGACTCTTTAAGCCTAGTTTTGTCACCAACAACATGATAATCCTGAATGAGAGGAGGGATCAAGATGATGGAATAAGAGGACACAGTGCTCACTTCCCCCACAAACACATCAAAAATACATCTACATGTGGAACATTCCTCACTGAAAATTAACTGGAAACTGGCAGAAGGACTCCTGTACAACAATAGCTGTAAGAAAGATACATAAATAATTGGGTGGGAAGGGAAGAAAAGCAATTGGGTTGGGACCTGTCCCCCTAGGAAGGGACTCAGAGGAAAAGGGAGATTGCACAGGTGGACACCTGCCCTGGGGAATGAGCAGCTTTAGCCACAGACTGGACAGCTAAGTCCTAGGGTCCTACATGGGAGAGACAAGCCCCTTAGTTGGCTGGAAGGCTGCTGGAACAGACAGAAGGGCTGTGGGAAGCCTAAACTCCGTTCACAAGGAGCACAAGCTCACCGGCTTGCCCCCAAGGCAGGGCAGAGAGATGTCTGCTTTACCAGTTGCCAGGTTTCCTGCAACTGCCTTGCCAGACACCCTAGCACAAGCCAACCAAATGCTCTCACCCCACTCACTCCACATCACAGTGCAGCACTGGATCTGGGGCAACCACTACTGGGGAAAAGACTCGACCTTAGGAGACAGAAGCAACCCATTTCTGCAGTGGAGCCTGGGTGGGGCAGCAGTGGCCACTGTGGATGCTTGTTCAAGCAGCGGTCCAGAAGAAGCCCAGATCTCTGACCTCAGCCACTCTATCACGGCTCACCTCCCAATACACATGGGGCCTACCCACCCTGTGGAGCATTTCTAAAACAGGGTAGGGATGGCAGAAGTTGGGGCAGTGATTGGCTGTGAGGGACAAAGGGGACTTGCAACTGAGGCTACATCAGAGTGGAGGAGCAGGAACCTGAACAGGCAGCGCGTCAGACCTCTGTCTGTGCATGGGCCTCACCTGCTTCAGCACTCCCCCAGCTCTGCTGCAAGGGTCCCAGTGTGGGGAGAGGGAGAAAAGGACACTTAAAGAAAACAGAGCCAGCTTGTCCTAATCCTCAAGGCTTCTTCTCCAGCAACTTGGGATTAGACTCTGCCCAAAAGGGTGGTGACAGCCAGAGAGCAGAAAGGAAGCCCTGCCTCCCACCTGGTGCCAGCTCTAGCCTCTCCATCTCCAGCCCCACCCTCTTCTGAGGTGATAGCCACCAGCATATCCTGAAGAAAGATGTGACTTGAGCCTATGTTAAATCCAGCTCTCCCACCAAAGGCACTGGGAACATGCAGTCTGTATAGGGATGCTCAAACATAAGAACACCCCTTCAAGACCACAATAAGTAACTGTTTCACCTAAATTCAAATAGGCAGAAAAAGTTAAACAAAATGAAAATGCAGAGGAACTATTCTCGATTGATAGAGCAAGAGAAAACCTCTGAAAAAATAACAAAACAGAAATAAAAGAACTGACTAAATAATTCAAAACATTGGTAATAAAAATGTGAACTGAATTAGGGAAAAGAACTGATGCAAACACTTTAATGAGGAACTGAAAAATATAAAAAATACCCAATCCAAAATGATGAATTCAACAGCTGAAGTAAAAAACATACTAGAGGAATGAATAGCAGACTAAGTGATATAGAAGAAAGCATAAGTGATCTGGAAGATAGAATAATGGAAATCACCCAATCAGAACAGCAAAAGGAAAAACAAAATTAAAAAACTGAAAGCAATTTAAGACATCTCTGGAGTAACATTAAGCATACCAACATTCACATTATAGGGGTCACAGAAGGAGAAGAGAAAAGGAAATCAATAACGTATTTGAGGTAATTATGGCTGAAAACTTCCCAAATCTGAAGAAGGAAACAGATTTCTAGGTACAGGAAGCACAGAGGGTTCCAAACAAGATGAACCCAAACAGACCCATACCAAGTCATATAATTAAAATGGCAATAGTTAAAGATAAAGAGAGAACTCTAAAGGCAGCAGTAAAAAACAAAGTTGTATACAAGGGAATTACCATAAGGCTATCAGCTGATTTCTCTGCAGAAACTCTGTAGGCCAGAGGGAGTGGCATGCTATATTCAAAGTAATGAAAGGGAAAAACCTGCAACCTGGGATACTCTACCCAGCAAGATTATCATTTCGAATAGAAGGAGAGATAAAGAACTTCCCAGACAAGCAAAAACTAAAAGAGTTCATCAATACTAAACTTACCCTAAAAGAAATGTGGAAGGACCTTCTCCAAGTGAAAAAGAATAAGAATCTATAGGAAAGACAAATATATAGGAAGGACTGAGCATCAACCACTTAAATAAGCCAGTATGAAGATTAAAAGACAGAGAATTATAAAAGCAACTATAACCACAATAAATAATTATAGGATAAACATGAAGATGTAACATATGACATCAAAAACACAAAATGCAGGGGAGGGGAGTCAAAAATGTAGATCTTTTAGAATGTGTTTGAACTAAATGACTACCAGGTTAAAGCCAAGTAGGTATAGTTATAGGTCAACATACAGGAACCCAATGGTAACCACAAATCGAAAACCTAAAATAGCTACACAAAAAATAAAAAGAAAAGGATCACAAGGATACTACTAAAGAAAACATCAAACTACAAGGGAAGAAACAAAAAGAAGAAACGAACACAGAAGAACTATAAAAACAACCAGAAAAGAAGTAATAAAATGGCAATAAGTACATACCTATCAAGAATTACTTTAAATGTCAAAGGACTAAATGCTCCAGTAAAAAATACAGGGTAGCTGATTAGATTAAAAAAATAAGACCTTTCTATATGCTGCCTACCAAAGACTGACTTCAGAACTAAAGGCACACACAGACTGTAAGTGAGGAGACAGAGATATTTCATGCAAACAGAAATGACAAGAAAGCAAGATTAGCAATGCTCATATCAGACAAAACAGACTTTAAAACAAAACTAATAACAAAAGACAAAGAAGGGCATTTTTAATGACAAAGGGATCAATAGAAGAAGAGGAGATTATACTCATTAACATATATGCACCTAATACAGGAGTACCTAAATATGCAAAGCAAATACAACAGATATAAAAGGAGAAATTGACAATGATACAATAATAGTAGGGAAGTTTAACCCCCATTTACACAATGGAAAGATCATCCAGAGAGAAAATCAGTAAGCAACAGTGGTCTCAAATGACACAACAGACCAGGGTCTTATTAGATATGTACAAGACATTACATCCAAAAACTGCAGAATACACATTCTTTTCAAGTGATAATGGAACATTATCCAGCATACACACATGCTAGGCCACAAAACAAGTCTCAACAAATTTAAGAGGATAGAAATTATATCAAGCATTTTTTCCAACCACAACAGTATGAAACTAGATATCAATTACAGAAAGAAAAATGGGAAAAGAACAAACATGAGGAGAATAAACAACTTGCTCTAAAAAAATAAAAAATGGGTCAATGAAGAAATTGAAGAGGAAATCAGAAAATACCTTGAGACAAAGGAAAGTGAAAACAGCACTCCAAAATCTATGAGATGCAGCAAAAGCCATTCTAAGAGGGACGTTTATAGTGATACGGGCCTTCCTAAGAAATGAAAAATCTCAAATAAAACCTAAAAGAATTAGAAAAAAAAAAGAATAAAACCCAAAGTCAGGAAGGAAGGAAATAAGAAAGATGATAGAGGAAATAAATAAAACAGAGATAAAAAAACAAAACAGTAGATCAATGAAACCAAGAGCTTGTTTTTTGAAAAGATAAACAAAATCGATAAACCTTTAGCCAGGCTCACCAAGAAGAAAAGAGAGATAACTCAAATAAACAAAATAAGAAATGAAAAATAACAACCAATACCACAGAGAATCATAAAAGAATACTATGAACAGTTATGTGTCAACAAACTGGACAATCTAAAAGAAATGGAAAAATTTCTAGAAACATACATCCTGCCAAGATTGAATCAAGAAGAAACAATTTGAACAGACTAATCACTAGTACTGAAATTGATTTTGTAATTAAAACAAAAAAACTTCCAGCAAACAAAAGTCTAGAATTGGATGGCGTCACAGGGGAATTCTACCAAACGTATAAAGAACTAATACCTGTCTTTCTCAAACTATTCCAGAAAGTTGAAGAGAACAGAACAAACTCATTCTATGAGGCCACCATTACCCTATACCAAAACCAGACAAAGACACTACAAAAAAAAGTAAATTACATACCAATATCTTTGAGGAATATAGATGCAAAAATCTTCAACAAAATATAAGCAAATTGAATCCAACAGTATTCAAAAAGAATCGTACACCAAGATCAAATTGGATTGATTCCAGGGACACAAGGATGTTTCAATGTTCACAACTCAATCAATATGATACACTACCTTAACAAAAGGAAGGACAAAAATCACATGATCATCTCAATAGACACAGAAAAAGCTTTTAACAAAATTCATTTTAACAAAATTCACATCCATCCATGACAAAAACTTTCAGCAAAGTGGGTATAGCACTTTTTACAATAGCCAAGATATGGAAGCAACCCAAGTGTCCATCAATAGACAAATGGATGAAGAAATTGTGGTATATATATATATATATATATATATATATACACACAATGGAATATTACTCAGCCATAAAAAAACAATGAAATTCTGCCATTTGCAACAATGTGAATGGACCCAGAGAATATTATGCTTAGTGAAATAAATCACAGAAAGACAAGTGGGCTGGCCAAAAATTTCATTCGGGTGTTTCTATAACATCTTAAAGGAAAACCCAAAGGAACTTTTTGGCCAACCAGTACTATATGGTATCACTTATATGTGTAATCTAAAAAGTAATACAAACTAATGTATATAGCAAAACAGAAACAGACTCACAGATACAGAAAACAAAGCAGTGGTTGCAGTGAGGAAAAGGAAGAGAAGAGGGAAAATTAGGCATATGGGATTAGCAATACAAACTACTCAAAGTAGATAAGCAATAAGGATATACTGTATAGCACAGGGAATTACAGCATTATCTTGAAATAACTTTTAATGGAGCATAATGTATAAAAAATACTAGGGCTTCCCTGGTGGCGCAGTGGTTGAGAGTCCGCCTGCCAATGCAGGGGACACAGGTTCGTGCCCCGGTCTGGGAAGATCCCACATGCCGCGGAGCAGCTGGGCCCGTGAGCCATGGCCACTGGGCCTGTGCGTCTGGAGCCTATGCTCCGCAACGGGAGAGGCCACAAAAAGGGGGGGCCCCCGGACCCCGAAAAAAAAAAAAAAAAAAAAAAATACGGAATCACTATGCTACACACTTGAAACTAATATTATAAATCAAATATATTTCAATTAAAAAATGATATTCCCTAGCTCCTAGAGCTGTTGTGAAGATTATATGAGAAAATGCTTGTAAAACACTTAGGAACACGTCTAGTACATAGAAAGTGCTCAATAAATGTCATCATCAAACAGTATCCCCCAATACAAAAGTTTCATGCAATTTCTTTAAGACGTTCATTCTAGGAAAGGCTTTGCCTCTCCAGAAGAGTTGACACACTTGTTTTTACGGACACTGAACTTTTTTTAGCCGTTACTAAGATCATAGCCAAAATTTCACCTCAACTTTAGCAGCTTTGTGGAATTCTGTTGTTTGCTGATCTCCTGTGTTACACTGCTTTCCATTCCATCTATATTTTCCTTCTTCCTGATTGTTTGTATTGGCATATTCATTATTGTAAGATGCTTCAAATATTTGTGGAATAAAGCAAAAACAACAAATGAATAAATAATTCTGTTTATGTCTGCTAACCCCCAGGAAAGACCATTCCCTTCAAGTCAGGAAAGTGTTGGTTCCCCCCAAATTCAATTTGATGATTGGTATGCAACATGTTTTTAAAAAATGTTCACTGAATTAATACATGAATACTGAATTATAGGGAATATGATACTTACTGAAAGTCCTACCAAAACCATTAAAATTCTAGTTCTAGATAACAATCATGGTAGCTTAAATATTACCTCAAGTTTATTTTTTAACTAGAAGTGTTTTTCCCCATTTTTGGCCATCTTTCATAATAATTTCAATTAATATCCCTTTCTCATTCTCCCAGGAGAAGAGCTGTATTATGTCTCCTAGTGAACAGGCCGTGATTATAGTATACCAAAATGCATTCATAGACTTTCCCGTTATAGCCCTATTAGAATGATAATGTTTTTGGAACTGGTTAGGAATGCAGAGAGCATTAAAGCCAGTTGCGTCATTTTTCAGGAGAGAAAATAAGGTCCAGAGGGATTATATGCTATGAAGATAGTGACAGCAGAGTTGAACAAGAACACAGATTTCTCAAGCCTCATCCAGGGTCTTACTATACTCACCTGTAACTTCCTAGAAGAGCAAGAATCATAATGACAGAACACTAAATTAGTTACATATACACAGAAAGAATCATCTGTTCTTTCATTTCGTTTGCTTTCTAATATGTCTTATATAAACAACAAACTATTTAAATTGAAATGCCATGTATTTTATCATGTATTGGAACTCATGTATTGGTCTGGCAGAGCCTCTGAGAAGTTTAGGAAAAGGTCTGCTAACAAAAGGAATAGTCAGCCTTCTCACCTCTCAGCTCATGAAACAAGTGTCACTTCTTCATAGAGACCTTCTCTGACAATCCACACAAGCAACTGTCCCTCCTGCTGCCCACCCCCTACCAGCTGTTCCTTATCCTATCACCCTTTGGAGTCCTTGTCACAATGTACAATTATCTCTATTTTCACTTCTTTTTTTGGACTGGTACTACCTCTAGAATATAAAAAGTAGACCTTGCCCATTAGCTGGACTGGTAATTTTTAACTATTATCTGTCATGTATCTGGACAAAGTAATGTGTATTACATTATGTTTTATATACAAAATAATATAGTGTGTCTTGACAATCCCATTATCAGTTATTTTCATTGGATTCTTTTCTGAAGTGTTGAATTGGTCAGAGTTTTCATTTATATCTACTCTTACATGTTTATATGTATATGCATTTTAAGAATTTTTTATAGTGTGATATTGAAATTAAATTTAAAAAAAAACAGCATTTGTTCAGAACCTTTAGAATTTTTTCTTTCAATACTCACATTAGTTTAACATCAATTAAGAAATATAAATGATTTAATACACCCACCAAAAAAGTTAGATTTTCATGTCAAAGCCTGAAATATAAACGCCAAGAATAGAAGAATTAATGCATACATGCTAATAGCCAGAAACACTTGCTACTCAAAACAAAGAAGATAGAACTAAATTATACCATTCCAAATGTCTTTGTAATCTAGGAAGCTTTATGAGAATACACCCAGCAAGAGGAAACAGGATTAGAGATTTATAGATATTTGCATGATGTACTTTCTGGCAGATGAAAACTTCTTAAGGAAATAAAAAGATCCAAAAATTGCAGCATGTCAAATGAAAATGAGTGCAGATGAGAGCAAGATTCGCCTATTGCAATATCTTTGCCTCTCACTCTTGGAACGAGAGTTTCTTTTTACATTTATCTCTTTTTTTCCAAAACTATTTTAGTCAAAGGAATTTTAAAAGGAGTCTTAAAATCAACCTTATTAAAATATTAAAAAGTTAATTTAAAATGGTATTTTGAGCCGGATACTAGATACGAAAAAATCTTGCTACTCACAGAAAGATCAGTTTCTAGACCAAATGTTTCTACGTGTAGCTACTTATGCAGGAACAAGGGCCTAAAGCTGAATAACTACTGATCTGCAGAAGCTGTCTCCCTATGGGCAACATTAAGTGCTATTAACCCTGCTCCCCACTAAACTGTGAGCTTCTTAAAAGTGAAAGTCGTCATTAATTTGTTTTAATATCGAGCATGTAACCTGACACCTAGTAGGACTTAATAAATTATGTTGTACACCTGATACTAATATAATGTAAAAAAATGGTTGAATAATAAATGCATAAGGGAATATTAGTCAACTTCCAAAATTTAAGCTCCACTTAAAAATAAGTTGATCCAGAGAAGGATGGGCAAATTTTTTAAATGACAATTTAATGTTTAAAGGGAACTTAACTGTCATCCTGTCCTGGCTCCTCTTCAATGCAATCTCTTCATCAAGAGCTAAATCAGCTTTCACTTCAGCCTGACCTCCTGTCTTCCTCTGACCCTCATGCTCGCAGATGCAGCTATGATTTGGATTTAGAGAAAATGTCTCATTCCTAGAGAGGATTGATAGGCTTTTGCCTTCAGGAGAATAATCACACACTCCTTCAAAAAACTGATATTTGCGGGGCTCCCCTGGTGGTGCAGTGGTTGAGAGTCCGCCTGCTGATGCAGGGGACACGGGTTCGTGCCCCGGTCCGGGAAGATCCCACATGCCGCGGAGCGGCTGGGCCCGTGAGTCATGGCCGCTGGGCCTGCGCGTCCGGAGCCAACGGGAGAGGCCACAACAGTGAGAGGCCCGCGTACCGCCAAAAAAAAAAAAAAAAAATTGATATTTGCAAAAATTGTGTTTTGGGTAACCTGTTCCTTTTTTTTTTTTTTGGTGGGGCGGTACTGCGTCGGTTCTTAGTTGCGGCACACAGTCTCACTCTTCGTTGCGGCACAGAGGCTTCTAACTGTGCCAGGTGGGCTCTCTAGTTGTGGCGCGAGGGCTGCAGAGCACGTGGGCTCTGTAGTTTGCAGCACGTGGGCTCTATAGTTGAGGCCCTCGGGCTCAGTAGTCGTGGCACGCGGGCTCAGTTGCCCCATGGCATGTGGGATCTTAGTTCCCCGACCAGGGATGGAACCCACGTCCCCTGCATTGGAAGGTGGTTTCTTAACCACTGGACCACCAGGGAAGTCCCAACCTGTTCCACTGACTTCAGTCCCAAAGTGCCAGTTATCATTCACGTCCATCTGCAACCTTGAACTTTGTCACATGATATGGAAGGTGTTCTGGGCCAATCAGTAACATGAAAAGAATAAATGAACACAATTGATTCTTCTATTCCTTCTCTATACTCCAAAAGAAACCTTGAGAGGACAAAAGGAATCTTTCATCAAACACAAAATTATTCTATGTAGAAACTTTCAAAGCAGACCAGTATTTTAAAGATTTGAAATCTTCAAAGGGTAAAAACACTTTCTTTTTTTCATTACTCTGAAAACCAGTTGTCACAATAAATGTATGGACTATTATTTTGCTTTAAGAACAATTTAACAAGAATGTACTAGAAAAGACTATGGATCCCTTCCGTGATCAGCAGTTTCAGAATGGAGGTGTTTTCCAACAGAGGAGGCACAAAATAAACCCAAGAGACTTGGTGTGTCTTTCCTCATCAAGAACAATATTCACTGCCCTTCACACAGGGCAAAGTGGTTTACCCATGCCTTCTCTTTCCTAAAGACCTTAAAAATGGGATTGTACCGAGTTGAAACTTTTTTTGTTGCAATTTACTTAGGCTTGCTAACTACGATACATACATTTCAATGTTTTGATAAAATCTCAGTTTCTTTCCTATAAATGTAGACTTTATTATCAGAAAGTTAACCTTTGTTATGGACATTTAAAAGGATCTGACCAAACGAAAAGTGTATAAAGATTGCAATGGGAATATGCTGGTTACTCAAAAAAACAATCTTCTTTAAAAAAAGTTTAGAAACCCACTACTTACCTACAGTCACTGTGGGAACTACATCAAGGGTATCTGTCTTAGTCTTAACACCCTCACAGTCTAGCACTTATTCACGTGGTTGGGGGACGCTCAGATCCTGGCTCAGCTGAGAACACTGCTGTTAATACACAAGGACCTGAGAGCTTGGCCATTTTTTGGAAAGCAAAGGCCCATATGTCTTGATTGGGTTTTACTCCTTTTTGCCATCTGATTCCAAATTGTCAAAAGAGAGTGGCTTTACATGCCAGTATCAGGTAGTCCTTGCTTCTGCTCATCCGCATTGTCTCCTTGATTTCTCTTTTCTTTTTCCTCTCTCAAACTCTCTCTCATCTTCCCTACTTCCCTTCCTTTCTTTTTTTTTTTTTTTTTTTGGTGTATTAGTGCTAGTTTTCATATAAAAATATAACTTTTACCTTTATTTAAATAAGAATGTTGATTAGAGCAAGTTATACACCTATGTTAGGCAGTAAGATGCCTGCCAAAATGTTTTTCTTTAGCGAAATTATTGGTGAAGACATTAAGAAAAACTAGCTGAAAAGCACAATAAGACTTTACTTAATGCTAGTTTCCTTTTTCAACAAAACATCATAGTCACTTATCACATGCTTAGAAAAGTTCTCAGTAGATGAGCTACTATGAATTAAAGGAAGTAAAACTTGATTCCTTTTGAAATATATTCAAAATTTCTTTTTTCATTATTGACTCAGACTGATTTGACATCAGAATCTTTCCCATCATTTTTTTTATAAGTGTCTAAAATTTCTAACGTAGGTCTCATGAAGTCCATACACATAGTTAACTTCAGTTATTAGGAAGTTTAACACACACACTTTAGCTTGGTCATTGTCTACAGAAAGACACCATGGGATTCTTCTTATTGCCAAGTCTCCAGTTAACAGGAATCATGGCTTACCTCTATTGTTAGTACTAATTTGAACTGCCTGCAAAGAAACAAAGCGAACAGGAAAAATAGTAACTTTCAAAATTAGAACGTGTGCTTATTATAATTAGGAATCTAACATAATATTTCTACACAAGGAGCAATTCTTCAGCATGCTTGGAAATTTCATTCCAGTTTAGGCCCTGTGTCACATTTCCTTGCAGACATATGTGATCAAAGCCTTCAGTTCCCAGAAAACCGAAAATTATAATTGCTTTTTCCATTATGACAGTCATTGTGGGTAAAGGAAAACATAAGTATAATATAAGCAGGGGTTGTGAACCAAGGACACAGTCATGAAAAGTTGTAAATTTAACTTCTGTTTAATGAAAAAACTTAACAAAAGCCTGTTTCCAAGTCAAAATTCAGAGTCTATTTGCATAGAACCAATAGGAATGAAAAGAGCTCATTGGGCTCTAACCAGTGATTGCTCTGGATCTTTCACCTTGGGCCCAGTGTGTACACCCTGATTATCTATTAACATAAAATAACATTTAAAAGGGAGAAGAGCCAATGGCATGGTAAGAAATAGCAACTATCCTACTTGAAGTCATGGAGCGACTCAAGCCAGTGAAGAAAAGGCTATAAGTGAAGGGCTATAAGTGATGATAGACATGAAAGAGAAATATAAACACTACTGTGGAAATAAAAGGTATTACATTTCCTAATGACAAGAAAATTAAAACTCTAAAAGGAAAGACAGAAATGCCAAAAAATAACAAAAGCTACGGGTTACTGAGAAGCTTCCTCTTCACTCTGTGTCACAGGCAGTCGCTGCTTCCACAGGATACCCACCCACCATGATGCTGTCTCATGCTGGCAGGACACAGAGGAACAGGATGCAGCTCTGGGCTCTTTCTCAAATTATTCATGGGAAATCTCACAGGCTCCATCCTCACCAATGGGCTCATAGGTTTTAATAAAAACTTTCCCCTACTTAATATGTCCCCAATTGGCCCACTTCTCTACAAACAACACATTTTGCTATGAAGTTGTAGAGTGAACTGTTCTATACAAATAAATTTCCAGAAAACAGAAGCTCAACTCCCCAGATAATGAAAGTAATGTTTTTATATTTTAACAATTTTTGATGAAAGATTGTATCCATTCTCCATATTTGATTTAAGGATATAACCTAATAATGATAATTCAAGCTTTTGTTGATGGCTGGGATGTTATAAGCATTTTTATTTTATGAGTTAATGCAGCAATTATGTCTCTGCTTTCTAACTTCTTTACCTTTGCTCTTGACATTGGACTGAAAACTCATGCTGTCATGGAGCTACCCTCTAGCAGAACAACTGTCCTTCTTAACTGCTGTTTCTGATCAGCTAATTAAATTTTGTACTATGGAATCCTAAGTAAGAATCAATGAATTATATTGTGAGGTCTAACAGTAAAAACTTAGACTTTAGCAGACAGGTTTCCTCATTAACAGTCTTATCCAACTATTTTTGGATTAAAATAAAGGCAAAGTTAACAACAACAACAAAATCTAATTTATGAATAAACTGAATCTCTTGCTACTAGGAAATATGGCTATTATATCATTTTCTAACGCCACAAAAATATAAGGATTAGACTTATTTAGCATTTATTCTCAGGAAGTAAAAAGAATACTCAGGTTCAACTGACTTTCTGTTTCATGTGTCTAAAGGCTGTAACATCTAAAAATGATACCATGGGAAGAATACATATTTTTAAATATTATTGCATTAAGCTTATTATTATCAGGTGATAACATCTGCAAGGGCCATTATTTTACAGCTCTACAAAAGAGAAGGACCTAATAGATAAACACAGCCCACTACTGACACCATCTTGGACTCTCAGTAATGCTATATCACCGTGTCATCCCATCTCCCCACTTGCCTGCCTTCCTCTCTGACTTGGCTATTAGGATTAGGAGATCCTACCATTTGCCACTTATTTTAACTTTCAGGCAAAATCCTTCTTTCCACAGACCAACAGTAGTCTCTTACCTGGCATCTCCTCTCTGCTCCATCCTTTGACTCAATGCCTCCAACCAGGGAGGCCGGCACTCCTGGAATAGCCCCTGACTACTGCCTTTTACACACACACACACACACACACCCCATCCTAGGGCTTCCTCCCTAGACAACCAGCAGCTGCAAATACCAACACTTGTTTAGGTCTTTCCTGATGAATATTCTAGGCTATAGCCAAAGATAATACTTTGCCATTTATCTTTCCTTTAAACTAGTTAAACAGTATGGAAAAGAGAGCTTTAGATTATGAATGCAATTAACACAAGTTTTTAAAATCTAAAAGTCATTTAATATACTCAAAACAGTAACTAAAGAAAAACTGAACTAAAGCCTAAAAATAATGTCACTTGCTCTCCACCACTCAAATAAGATGCAAATGGGAATTCAAAAATGAGAGATAATTTGGATTTATTCCTAACTTAAATCCAATCAAAACACCAGGATCATTCCAAATTCTATTCCACTATTTTTGCATTTTCAAATTAGGCGTGCAATGAAATTGAGCTTAGGCAGGAAGCCTCAGGCACATCAGACTGAAAACCAAAAGCCAGAGAAATGCATTCTGTGTAGGGCACAAGATTCCTCTTATATGCTGGGCCTTAACTCTCAGCTCTTCTTTTTGGAATTTCATCAGAAAATATATGAATAATATCTATAATAATTCTCTATTTAAAAACTAGGGAATGTTACCAGATATGGAGAAAAATACTAGCTCTAGAAAATGGATATGGTTGGAAAAAAAAAAAAAAGAAAATGGATATGGTTGGATCCAGGAAGTGAATCTATGTCAATTTAGCTTCACTAACGAGGATTGTAGTTAAATTCTATTCCTTTGTTTTGTTCTTTTGGCAAATATTCCTGCAGGGCAGGGTACCAGGGGAGAGATAACTTTTGGCTTCATGCTTTATTTATATTCCTATGTTTGTGTGAAGTTTGCCAAAGGGAAAACAATCTCACATTAACTGATTCGATAGATTAGATACAGGAACACGGGTCCACATAGGCTTTGTGGTAGTTGGCTCAGCTGCCTAATAATACCTGATAAGGATACCAAAGACATGAACTTGATCCCAAATAACCTTTCATTTCCAGCAGAATACACACCTCCCTAGTCCCAACCAGTCATGTGATAAAGGGAAGACAGACACACATCCCTGGGGATACAGGCATGTGGTCTTCTAAATCCACCATGTCCATTAAGGGAAAACAAAAGAAAACATAACCGCACCCCTTAACCGACAACATACCATTATGGTAATCGTTGTATACATACAAAAGGATCGATGAACCTAAACTGAATCCTGGCCAGTTTTGACTAACCAGCTCAGCAGTCCACACACATAATCAACTATGCCCAGGACAGCAGGCTCAGGCTCTGTGGTACCTACACTTCTCCCTCTGACCCTGAGAGATCTGTGTGCAGTGACAAAGGTACAGAATGAAATCAGAGAAAATGCTTGTAAGCATTAAAGTCTCCACTGAAGTTTGAAAGCTCAGTGTAATGGCAACAGATGGACAAAGTTTTAAAGTAATAAAAAATATGTCCCTGAATCTGCTCTGTGGTTCTGTCTCTGAGGAGTGATCAAGAGGTAGTGAGGCAAAATGCTTTCCCATAAAGAGGATATAGAGCGCTCTCAGTTGCCAGGAAGGGCTGCAGGATTCTGAAGCCTCATTAGGAACAGTCTTTGTTTTTTAGTTTAGTTTTTTTTTTTTCTCTCCAAAGAAAATGAGTAATTAGAGGCCTTTGAATTACCCATGCTCATCTTTCTAAAATCAAAGACTTTTTTATTGCACTTCTAAAAAGTTAAGGAACTATATTTTTATCTCTCGAACCTGAAAATCATGCTTGAAAAAAACTGCTAAATAATTTTTAATGCTGAAAGAAATATTCCTTCCTGATAAAATACATTTTAACCCTCTTAGAATCTGATATAACAGTGACGCTGCCAACAGAAACCTTTGAGTTGTTGGTGATCGTGGTGCTGTTGTGTTGCTGTATTGGTCATGTATTTGTGCTCATCTGGTCACACTGGGTCACTCAGCCACCAACAGATATTTGACACACTGTGTCCTCCCTCAAAGGTGAATTAGGTGCATGCCCAGGGCTCAGTTGTTTCATACGAACAGCTATTAAGTGAGCTTCCTTCTATGAAATGAAAGAATTAGAACAGCTAATAAAAATTAGAGCTACAGAAAATTAGAATACTGGGAAAAACTGATTTTAACTATGATGTATCCCTTTCATAATAGAAAGAAGCTTGCCAGGTTTAGGGTAATGCAATCAAAGAGTACAGCACACTCATGCAGCAAAATGAAGCTTTTATGCCAACAGAAACCTGTTGGCATAAAACCTGCTGTAGGCCAGGGAACCATTCCCAGCTTCTGAACACATTTCTACTAGGTGTTAGCTCCCTTGGTATTCGCTTCTTCATTTGTGAAATAAAGGAATAGAATTAGATGAACTGTAAGTCCCATTGCAGCTATAAAATTCTAACATCCAACATAATGAACAAGACAGCTGCCACCACATTTACATACTAATTAAGAATTTTTTAGCTTACATAAATTAACTTCCTCAAAATGAAATGATGCAGGATCCCAACTGAAAAACCAGGACTGGGGCTCTGCGTAATTACGGCAAACAACTTAATCAATCCTGTAACTAAAATTTTGTAATACTTCCCCAAATTCCTGCATAGAGAAATTTTTTAAACGAGTGAAACAATAAAGAAAGCTAATGAAAACGAGATCATCTAGAATATTGGAAAAATTAACTTTTAGTATGACGTACCTTTCGTAATACTAAATATCAGAATTGTTTTTATAGGAGTGAAAAGTGTGACCACAGTACATAAATTTTGTGATAACTTTGTTCTTTCCATGGTTTATTAGAGTTAGTTACAGTGAGAATACGATGAGTTGTATGACTTATAGAGAAGATGGGGATTATCAAAATTTAGGTATTATGCTGGGTATCTATGTTTTGTAAATAGAAAGTACAAGTTTGCATAATTTTATAGTTAACATACCCAATGAATATGAACAGAAACAAAACAGATGGCATTAGGAATATAAACACAGCAATAATTATTGGCGAAATAAAAATTTCCTTCTAGTCCTTTGCTGTAAAGAAAGATATTAGCTAATTAGCATTCTACTCATATCACGCAGTGTGCATAGAAAGAAGAATGATTAGAAAAGTGAGAAAGAATTGCCTTATTAGAATATAAAGACACAGGTGAGGAGATGTTGAGCTGACATTAAAGGCATATTGTAGAGGGACATGTTATAAGAAGGGAAAAGCAGGAAATCGTGAACACATAATTAGTGGAAAATGGGGCTTTGGCACATTCCTATACTCTAAGAAAGGTTTTGGCAAGATTGTTGAATTCTTGTTTACTTAATCCCTTTGAGTATAAAATTCCTTCAAGTATACATAAACTTTCAAAACTAATCAGCATGTGTATAATTGTTTTGCTTTCTAGTAGCTAATAAAAGAGGGAAACCAAGGTGGAAATAAGTAAGTTTTTTTGCATCCTGACACCCTAATCTTTAGAAATGTTTAAACCTAAGACCCCCAAATGGAGCCTGTAACAAAGACAAAGAGTAAAGGCTGGCACTCAAGTTTAGGATTTTAATCATATTCCAAGATAGCAACCTACAAACAAGATGGCTGGAACCCGTTAAACTGCACAGCCCTCAAAGCCGTGTAAGGAGACCTAAACTGCACATTAACTGTAGAAGTCAGAATCCCAAGACGGCCCCCAAATTCCTGGCCCCTGGTGTTCACAGCCTGTAAAATCCCTTTCCCTTCAGTGTGGGGAGACCTGTGAATATGATAGGATAGGCTTTCCCTCGCTTAGGTTCCACCCTCTGACAAACCTAATGGAATCGTCACTCCCTTGTTCACATTACACTACACAGACCTCCCAGCAGCAGACCAGAGAGAGCTTTCTCCAGCTAACTTTGAAGACCTAAACCGCTATATCGTGAGACTGCCATATGGCTAGGCCCTGAATTGTCCTTTGGGAGCTGAGGGCAACCCCTGGCTCACAGCCAGCAAGACAGAAGGACCCCCAGTTCTACAGCCACACGGAACTGAATTCTGCCAGTAACCTCACTGGACCTGGCAGAGCAGCCCGAGCTTCAGAGGAGAACCACAGTGCGGCCCACATCTTGATACAGTTGGTGAGATTCTGAGCAGAGGACCCAGAGAAAAGGCAGCCTGATTCCAGTCCCATGGAAACTGTGAGATAATAAATTTGTGCTGTTTTAAGTTACTAAATTGATGATAATTTATTACATAGCAAGAGAAAACTAATGACCAACTTGGCTGTCCATGATACATTTCAGGGTCAACAAACACACCTCATAAGTGATGATCTGAACTGCAGGGTGAATTAGAGTTATTCTGAATCAAATGCCCAAACCACTTTGGAAACCTCTTTTGTGGTTTTTACTTATGCTATATATACATTACACAGTAGTGTGCATAAGTTTTAATTTATGCAGTAATCCCTTTCTCTATCTACCTTATCTCAAACCAGTCTTGTTCACAAACACTACTTCCCCAGCATGTGATATTCTATGGTTTTTTAAAAACTCTCAACTGCTTTCTTCACAGATACACTGATAATGATTCTAAACATAATGAACAAAGAAAAGTAGACTAAATGACTCACTAAAGAACACATACCGATTGAGATTCCAACATGAGCAATCTGGGCTTATATCAATATCTGTATATTTACTGTAAAATGTCTTTGCCTCTTTCTGTAATTAACTGGAAATATTTGTACAAAAATATGGAGGTTTTCATATCCAAGCCACTGGTCAACTAAAGCCACAAACCAATTTTAAAACTAAATATTTCAGCACACTGATTTGGCAATAAAACATAATTTCCCCAGTATCTGATACACAGGTAAAACTTTACTAATTCATATTTTATCCTGCATTCATGGCTGGCCCTTTGAGTAGACAGAGCAGCCACGTTCACTGTGAAGTACGATTTGAGGAGTAACTAAAAGCTTCACCCCAAAGCTCTCACATCACCTTAATAAGGTACCCAATATTGTTATCATTAAGATTTACTCTGTGCCCCAAATACTTTTTTCAAAGGATGTATGAGAAAATTCTAAATAAGTAAGAAGAAATAGGGACTTCCCTGGTGGCACAGTGGTTAAGAATCTGCCTGCCAATGCAGGGGGCACGGGTTCGAGCCCTGGTCCGGGAAGATCCCACATGCCACGGAGCAACTAAGCCTGTGTGCCACAACTACTGAGCCTGTGCTCCAGAGCCCGTGAGCCACAACTCCTGAGCCCATGTGCCACATCTACTGAAGCCCGTGCACCTAGAGCTCGTGCTCTGCGACAAGAGAAGCCACCGTAAAGAGAAGCCTGTGCACCGCAAGGAAGAGTAGCTCCTGATCCCTGCAACTAGAGAAACCCTGTGCGCAGCAACGAAGACCCAACACAGCCAAAAATAAATAAATTTATTTTTTTTAAAGAAAAAAAAATATATATATAAATATATATACACACACACACACATATATATATATATATAAACACATACACATATATAAATGAGAGTTTCATCTTGGAGGGTTAAAATTATATCTTAAGAAAGCCTATGGAAATCCAAATACATTAAAAAAGTGTTACGTATTGGCATATACTAACTAATTGGCTAGGTTTTCTCTTTTGATAGAAGATGCTGCCATAAAAGGCCCTGGAGAGCTAAGAGAGAGGATAAAGGCACTGGACCCTAGGGTGCCCTACAGAGAAGCTGAATACTTCATGAATTTACTTGCACTGACTCTAGATATAGACATGATATTGAAAGTTATTTTTCTAGTTTATACTATTCTAGCAAAGAAATTCAACTGCCCATATAGAAAACTGGAGAATAGAAAACTTGAGCAACTTGCCCATGGTCAGCTGTATAGATGGGGTTACGGCAGGCAAGAGATTTGCATTTAATTTATTTTTCAAATCAAGGAATAACAACTAAACATATCATTGAAAATACTAGGAAAAAGATTTAAGATGTCTAGTTATAAACAAGAAGACAGTGCACAAAGTCACGTGCAATTATGGCCTTTCTAGCTTCTCGTTTTTGGAATCGAAAGTATGATTATGTAGATCAGGGATCAGCCAACTACTGCTCATGACCGATTCAGCCAGCTATGGGTTGTGTGAATAAAATGGTTTTGAAACATAGCCACACCCTTTCCTTTATGTATTGTTTAAGGCTGCTTCCCTGCTACAATGACAACACTGCACAGTCATGACAGAAACTGCATGGCCTGCAAAGCCTAAAAAATTTGCTATCTGATTCTTTAGAGAAAACATTTACCAACCCGTTTCTAGTTCATCAAAAATCAGTATTTAGTCTAAGTTTATACTAGTATATCTACAACACCTAGAAGAAATTATATATGACCCTATTTAAAGAAAGTCCTTGGTTAAGTAAATAAATGGAATCGGCAATAAACGTACATGGCCTAGATACTATATATACTGAGCCTGGCTCAGATCCGTACAGTATGAATTGTGATGACATCTTGTTCTTTTTCGTGAGCAATCATAAAATGGCAAACAAGTTCCCTTGGTATTTTTGGTCATTACATATCATTCATTTATTGCAAAATCTCATTTTCTTAGTCAGAAAACATTTTTTGATGCATTTCACTTCTCTTGTAGACCCTTGTGTAATACAATGCTGCAGAAAAATTTTATAACCCTCTGTGTACAAACTAATTCTAGAACCCGGCTCAGATGGAAAATAGAGTGGAAATGAAAAGAAAAAAGCCACAATAGCTTTTGAAATCATAGGATGCGTTTTTGCAATAAATATTAAATCTAGTATATTTTAAGGACACTATTTTAAGAGATCCAGAAAAAATAATAGCCAAGTTAAAGCAAGCCTATTCCTAGAATTTTCCAAAAGGCATGTAATTTAAATGACATATGTAATTTTAGATAAATAAACGCAAAAGCAAATGGTTAAAACTCAAATATCTTCTTTCTTTATGGTACAGAATTGTTGAGTTTCTAATTAGTATTTAACATATTCTTGAGATGATTATTTTTTGAAAACATGTTTTTTTTTTTTTTTTTTTTTGCGGTACGCGGGCCTCTCACTGTCGTGGCCTCTCCCGTTGCGGAGCACAGGCTCTGGACGCGCAGGCTCAGCGGCCATGGCTCACAGGCCCAGCCACTCTGCGGCATGTGGGATCTTCCTGGACTGGGGCACGAACCCGTGTCCCCTGGATCGGCAGGCGGACTCTCAACCACTGCACCACCAGGGAAGCCCATGAAAACATGTTTTATGTAAGCAACCATCCCAGTCTATGACAATGAGGAAGTAGAATGACATCATGTCTAGAGAAAAATTCAAGTCAGGGTACCTGATTTTTATGGAAGGCTGTCAACTTTATAAAAGGACGTATCTGTTCATCTAGTATAAGAAAATCCAAACCATAATATCTTGTCTCCAAATATGCCTTCAGAGAGCTCATCCACTGACTTTAAAATTCAAATACCCAAAGTTCAGATAACATATCTGAACTTTGCAATATTTGAGAGGTTCAAGGGACCATGTTAATAGTTTCCTCTAGCTTCTTTGAGCTCTTTTCATTTGTTTATTCATTCAGTCATTCATTTAATCACTCATTTATATGTCCAAGCATCACGAACTTTCTGATGACCTCCTACATGCCAGGTACATTAGCTGTTCTATCACCATGTATGATAGCTCAACAGAAACAGAATGCCATATTTTACTTCCAACAAGTGTTTGCTAAGGGCCCATAATATATACTTTATGCACTGTGCTAGGTTCTAAGAATCAAGAGATAACTAAACAGAACAATGGTGTAAAACATGGACATGCAGCAGATATACCTGGGGATTTCAAAATATGTAGAAGCTTAGGCTCCCTCTTGATCCAGTGGATCAGGATTTCTGATGGTAGGAGCCATAACTTTGAATTTTTGCAAGTTCAACTCTTGCTTACTAGGCACATTGAAGTTTGAGAGTCATTTTTCTGGAAGATGCACTGTATAGCACACAGATAAGGAAAGTGTCACGAATAAAATGGAAACACCAGGAAAGAAGCATCAAGTTCTACCTGAAGAGATCAGAAAGAGCTCTCTGAAGAGACAGCCTTCAAGTTGAGTCATAACAAATGAGAAATTCACCAAGCAGATAAACAGATAAACATAACTCATGTGCAAGAGGTAATCCATGCGGAAAGAAACGAAGTCATGAGAACAGCACAGTATGTTTGGGGAATTGCAAATAGCTAGGTATGGATGGAGGGGATGCATGGGAAAATCCCAGGAGAAGAATTTGGAAAGGTAAGCAGGAGAAGTCGGGCCATGAAGGACCGTGTATGTACTATCAAAAATTTTGATACTATCTTGTGGGCCATAAGGAGTTACTCAGGTTTTATAATCAAGTAAGTGATATTATTAGACAAATTGCAACTAGTAAGGGAGAATTAGATGGAAGCAGGGAGAAATACTATCTTGGGTGAGAAATGATGAGGACCTGAACTAAAATAGTGGTGTCAGGGGGAAAAAGAAAGGAAAAATAAAATAGACTTTTAGGGCTTCCCTGGTAGCGCAGTGGTTGAGGGTCCGCCTGCCGATGCAGGGCACACGGGTTCGTGCCCCGGTCCGGGAGGATCCCACATGCCGCGGAGCAGCTGGGCCCGTGAGCCATGGCCGCTGAGCCTGTGCGTCCGGAGCCTGTGCTCCGCAACGGGAGAGGCCACAACAGTGAGAGGCCCGCATACCGCAAAAAAAATTTAAAAATTTAAAAATAGACTTTTAGAAAGTAGTAATGATATGTCTAGAAGATAAAATGAATTGTGAGAAGGAGGAAAATTAGCAGTTCCTAATTTGAGAGACTGACTAGATTGTGCACATACTGGAAACAGTAATAACAGTTAAAATTTATAGAACATGTGCCATGTTCTAGGACTGTCCTGAGATCTCTGTCCATTCAATTCTCATTTACCACCAAGAGATAGATATTATGCCAGTTTTAAAGATCAGGAAACTGAGGCACAGAAAGGATGACTTCCTTGCCCAAGATCACCAACTAGAAAGTGACAAAGTCAGGATTTGAACCCAGGTAGGCTGGTCTCATGGCCTGTGCTCTTGATTGCTCTGCTATATAGGGGAATTCAGGAATTAGAGTTGGGTTTGTAGGAAAGACACTGTAGTCCATGTGGGAGACTTGAGATGTCATGTGGGCAGTTGAGAGTGTGGATCTGGAAGTAAATAGAGCAGTTAGTCTCCGGGCATTTAGAACTGGAAGTCATTAAGTATGTAGACAGTTTGACACTACTGGTGTAAAGGAGATACCCAGGAAAAACATGTGAAGTGAGAAGAGAAGTAGCCTACGAAGAGCATTGATAATATTTTAGAGGGAGACAAAAATAACATTTACAATGTAATGTTATATTTAGATATCTGTAGATTTCAATCTATTTATCTATTTACGCATTCCATTACAAATAGAACTTCATTTTTTTGAGAGAAGGCTTCTTCTTCATTTATCAGAAGATACTAAAAATTATATTTTTGAAAAAGAAATGAAACAATTACTTGACAGCATTTTTCAACACTTCTCTGTTGGCTTAAAATTATAGGAGAGGAAAGTTATGGGGGCAGGGGACACTGTTAAATGAAAACAAAGCAATATGACTTCCTCTTTCAAATTATTTATGGGCTGTGAGGGAAACAGTCAAGCTACCACACATGCGGCTAAATCTATAGCTATCTTATACCAGTAAAATTTTACCAAACTATTTTTTAAAGTGTTATTCCAATAAGACTCACGATACTGCTCTGAGACATTTCAACCAATATATTAATGGAATGCCGTGATCTAATGTGAAACTGTGAAAGGTGCACACACACCATTTTAGTGGCAAGGAAAATTCTGGATTACTTTCATATTTCCCAGCTTCGATAACAGCCTACTTCATTCTGTAACAATGAGATTGCATGTCACGATCATCATTAATCTGTCAAGTATGAACATTACTTAAGCTCGTGCTTTTCCCTGAGGATTTACATATAAACCTGACAGCATCATTTGGCACCATTTTCTGGCTCTACTCAGCAAAGGCACAATATTGGCAGGAATGAGGATTAAATATTAAGTCACACCTTAAAGATGGTCTAAACTGGAAAGCAGTATTAGGAATATCATTCTTACTCTTGAACAAGTCCATGTGATCCAGACCTTCAGAAGTTTAATTTTATTGACCATTAAAATATATTTAAGAATTTTTTTAAATTTATACATCAAAATTTGTTTTCTTTATATATGAACTACCTAAAGTACATTCTTATAATTACTTTTACCCAAAATATCTTAACTTTGTATTTATTTTTAAAGAGCTAAAGATTTACTATAGTGAAGTAGAAAGAATCAGAAAAGCCCAAGTTTGTGCCAGGGCCTGGCCCCATTCCTGTCACCAGGTCTAGGATCAATAACTACTGAATGAAGATGGCCTCAGCTGCCAAGGTGTTAGATAAACTGTTAGATAGATAATGTTTGTTAAGTGTGCTGTAGTCCATATATATATATGCCCTGTACTGATGTTTCCTGGTTGGCATTAATATTAAAAATTCATCCTTTATTATGAAAGTATTCTAAATGTTCTTCTGGTTCATTTCTGCTGAGAAAATCCCTGTACTGTTTCAAATGAAAGGGAAAAAATAAAACATTGACTGATAAGACATTATCATTAGATAGAGAGTAGTAGTACTGCTCTCTATAGTACAAGTGTTGAAAAATACTGTACATTCATTAGTGTATAGACCACATAAATGTCTTAAAATTTTTTTGATTTGCTACTCTTATTGAGAGTCATATCACAGAAGTTCTACTTTTGTTCTTCAAGCAGTTAAATGAAGTACTGTCCTCTTAATGATGAAACAGAATTTGGTCTTTTTATTCTCCAAATTTGCTTCCATTATAGAAAATTCTCTGTAGGAGAAAGAGATAACATAGAAAATACGTATGGCTGGGATTTGTAGAACTAATTAGCTGTGCTGTCTTGGGGGCATATTCATAACTTTTCTGGGCCTCAGTTCTCTCTGTTAAAAAAGGGGGGTATTTAATTAAAAGGTAGTACAGAATCACTAATTCTCTTAATTTAAATATCACATTAATTATGTCATGCTTTTATTTTGGAAAGGCATTTTTCTTACAGCTTTTCTAGTTTATGTGAAGGGGTATTAAATTAAAACACTGTAATGTCAATCAACTACATTTTCTCTAATTGGGAACTGTTTGAAATTCTTTGTACCTATGATTTATTACTTCTGCATCTGAGTTCATATATTCTATGACTTCACAGGCAGGCAGAAAAGGAACCAGCCCTGTATACAGTGATGGTATTCCTGAGCTCTGCATAATTCCTTTTGAAAATACACTGAACTTTTTTCCTTTCTCTCCATCAAAAGAGTATGAAATTAAAGTGTTAGAATCATTTGTCTCCATTCAAAATATTATCCCTCTATGTAAAACATTTAACCCTTTCTTCCTTCCTTCTTTTCTTCTTTTAACCACTTTCCAGTCTTACTCATTTTTAGGACAGGTTTTCAAGCAGCCCCTTAGCAAATTCTCACCTTAGACTGTAACAGTATATGTCTTGGGATTTCAAACTCTACAATTCATCACAGAAGGAGAAATTAAAGAAAACATTTGCTCAGAAACAAATCTCTTCCAAAATAAAATGCTTCATACAACAAATTAATTATTAAACATAATTATGTCACCTACTCTAATTTGCTTACTCATAATTCTAGGGTTATCAGATAAAATACAAGATGCCTAGTTAAATTTGGATTTCAGATGAACAGTGAATAAGTTTTAGTATAACTATGCATGCAATATTTGGAACATACTTATGCTGAAATTCATTCTTATACTAAATGATTAATATATTAAAATTATTTGCTATTTATCTAAAATCCAAATTTAACTGGATATCTTATCTTTTTATCTGCTAAATCTGGCAACCCTTCTTTTCTTTTTTTTTAACATCTTTATTGGAGTATAATTGCTTTACAGGCAACCCTTCCTAATTCTTATTTGTTAAAGGAATTAGGGTGATCATAGATGCTGAACATAAACTCCAAGTGGCCTAACTCAACAGAAGTCTGTTTCTTACTTTCTAATGTGAATGTTCCTAGTTGGCAGGTGGCTTTTCTCTAAATGGTCATTTAGGGACCCAAGCTCCTCTCGTGTTGTGGTTCTGCCATTCCAAGGCCTTAACAGGAGTCCCTGCATCCACTAACAGAAGGAGCAAGAAGGATAGCTAAGGCACACTCACTTAACTGCCTTGACCCAGAAGTAACATAGTTTCCACTCACAAATTATTGGTGAGAAGTAGTCCTATGGCCCCATGTAGATTAATCACAGGCTGAGAAATTTAACCCCTTGCTGGGTAGTGCCTTGCCAGTCAACTCTACATAACGAAAAAGAGAGATGACATTTTGGTGAAAAGTTAGTCATTTGTGCCTTAGCTTAGAACAAATCACCTTATGTCATTTTACTTTGTACTTTGGAAAGATAAAACACTGAAGACACTTGGGGCCCTCCCTCTTTGTATTAGCGGTACACAACCTGTGATATTTAGTGAACAGTAGAGATGAAGTTGACCTAGTTGATGGTTTTGTGTGGAATTGTTTTTCCTGATACTGAAAAATTGTGATATGTATCTATATTAATGTATGTCAAGGATCTATCATAAGAATCAACAAGATAACAGATGTGAATTGTTTTGAGGAATTCAAATGCCATTCACAGATCAAATCAAATCAAAACACATGTTGCTGGGGACCTCTCAGAGGATCTGTCTGCTGCAAAGATCACAAACAAATTCTCCTTAACTCTCACATGTTACACTTAACCATTAGCCCTGAAAACTGCCTGAAACTCAACCACAAAAATTAACCAAGACTTATGTGTCCTGATCTGTGAGTCTCCATTTTTCCAACTCTGAAAGTGTGAAATGCCTCAGTTCCTTACTTGCTTGTTCATGCCTGGTCTGAAAGGAAATGAAGACTTATACTTTTGCACTTTCTGATTCTGTCCAGCTGCTTCCTGTGTCTTTGTCCATCTTAAATCTCTATCCATTCTCTCTGACCTCCCCAGTTGGTCCAGAATTCTGCATTTTACCTGCTGTTAGGTCTACCTCATTTTCAGAATTTGTAATGACCACAGTAACACCCCTTTTCTTGTAACTGGGCTCCTGGCCAAAGTTTCTGTAACCCCACTGTTACCATTTCACTTGCTGGCTTCAGTTCCTGTGCGTACTGATATTAAATCTGTGGCCACTATTGGTAAGCGGTATCCCCTGAATTAAGTCTTTATGAAAGAATTTTCCTGACATATCTGAAATGACACAAGGCTACTTCTTGCTTTTCATACACTAACAATGAGCTCCAGCCCTATATGGAAGTGAAAATTGCTCAGACTGCTTGAGACCTGGCTTTCCACACCTTTTCCCCCGCAAGGAGAAAGTGGAATCAGTGTGTTTATTTTTTTCTATGCCGCTCAAAGGAATTTCTCTCTCATTTTTCTGCTTTCCTAAGAGCTTTAAATGCTCCAAACAGATGAGCCTGCTCTATAAGCATTTATTAGCTCTTCACGTCAAAACGTTCCTCCCCGACGGCAATGTAATCAAAATGCAGGTAAGTGCGCTTTGCATGAAAACCCTTAGGAGCTAGATTCTTAAACATTCCACTGTCCCTTAGCTAGATCCTTACCTCTCTTGTAAAAAGCAGCTCATAATTCATGTCACTTGTAAGACTCTTCCTATACGGGAAGCTTCATTGAGGATTCCGCTCTACTTAACCGCCAGAGTGGTAGAAAGCCTTCCCTGACCTTCTTCACAGGCATAGATGAATTACCACATCCTTCATCATCAAACATTTATTTGGTGCCTGTATGATATCTGCTACTACATGAGGTGCTGCAGTTACCAAGATGTAAAATTTGCTTTTGGTTAGTGGTGCCACATTCATAATAGATGGACAATATTTGCATAGGAACATATTTGCTGAATGAGTAAAGCAAAGTATGGGATCTCTTGTGCTGTTGTGTGCCATTTCCATGCTTTAAGACCAATGACCTTTTGTTCAAGGGTAGGGGCAGTATTAATCACCACAGGGCAAATCTCCAAGAGCTCATGGGTACAAAGGACTGACAGACCACAGTAAACACTCTCAGAACCTAACAATAAAAAAGTATATATATTCATCGAACATGTTCCCACTTCGTTCACACACGGTAATTTGTACAAATTATAAACCAAATAATAAAAAAGACTTCAGCCATTTCTTTATGAAAGGAAATTGGTTTTTGAGGTGTTTTGTTTGTATAATTTGTTGAACTGGACATTGTAGTTTATTTACTTGGAATTGCTTACAACAGATAAAAGTTATTATGTACTATGGAAAACAAAGACTCACAATGTTACTTTAAGTAGTTACTATATCATGTACCCTTAAAATATACACTTTTGAATGACTGATGTTGGGATCAATGAGGTTACAAGTGATTTCAATCAATTAGATCTCAGCTATTCCCTGGACAGCAAGAGAATAACTGAGTAGAGTTGTTACCTGATACTTGTATTCAAAATGCAAGAATTAAATTACGTTACTATGGATATGGCCATTGGAAGCAATAAATTAATGTTTAATCTCTAAGATTAAAATATTGTAGCCAGAGGAAAATGTTTATGAGAAAATGGAACAAAGACAGGAAATTTGCATCCTTAGGACTAAAGGGAGTGACTGCAAAAGACCTGCCTCAAGTATGACCATCACCTAGATTCTCATTGTTCACAGGATAAAACTTAAATTGTGTATCTAGGTACTCAACACAGGCTACACTCTGACCCAGCAATTACGTCCAGTCTCAGTTTCACTTTCTCCTCTTTTGCCTTCTGGCCACATAATTGACCCACAGAGCAAGTTTAACAGGGTGTAAACTCACAGGCGCAGGCAGAACATCTAATCAGCATCTTAGTGCTTAACTCTTAAATACTAACACATCAACAAGGGCCATCACATATTTAAAGAAAGCCACCAACGTGAAGAGACCCAAATAGCAAGACCATGAAAGGAGTTCAGAGTAAATAGAGATTACGCAGAGGACAGAATACTAAAAAAAAAAAAAAAAAAAAAGAAAAGAAAACACCCATTTAGTTAATTTCCTCAGCGAAAGGTAAGAAACAAAAACAGGATACTATTATAAAGGAATAATCAGAGAATAAGAAGGAGCAACTGGAAATGGAAACAAAACAACCGAAATTAAAAATAAACTAGTAAAAGATTTGAAGGATAAGGCCATGGAAATTTTTCAATAAGCAGAACAAAGTAGATGACTAGATGGACTACAGGAAAAATAAATTAAGCAAATTAAAGGCTGAATCAAGAAGGCCCAATATCGGACTAATCAGGTCAATGAGGGCAGTGTTTCACTGCTATAACCTCTAGCACAAAATCGCAATACATGGCATAGAGAGGGTACTTAATAATTATATTTGTTGAATGAGTAAATGAATGTCCCCAAAAGAACAGAGAGCTAGTGATGGAAACAAAAGAAAACAGAATATTCCCGAAAATGAAGAACATGCCTATGAAATGGTCACCAAGGGTCCAGCACAACAATTAAAAAAAATTCACATCAATGTTCAGTATCACGAAATTTCAGAATCAGGGATAAAGTAAAGATCCTAAATCCAATAGCAAAATCAGGTCAATTACAAAGAATTAGAAATCAAAATGGCTTGAACTTCTCAAAGAAATATTAAAAGCCAGAAGTCAAAAGTATAATGTCTTCAAATATTAAGAGAAAATCATTTCTTAGCCCAGAACTATCAATTAAATGGTAGGGTGAAGACATTTTTGTATGTAAAAAGTAACAGAAAATTTCTGTCTCAAATATTTTTTCTCAGGAAACTACTGGAGGATATGTTCCACCAAAGAAAAGAGTAAACCAAGAAAAAGATTCACATGGACCCTATGAAATGGGATTCAATACAAGAGAGATGCAATAGGAATTCCAGGATGTCAGCAAAAGAAGTCCCTAAATGACAAGGGATCAGCAAACCTAAAGAGCAATTAGACCAGATGGAAGCCAGGGGACGGAGAGTTCCAGCAGGAATGTCTCCAGGAAAAAAAAAACAAAACGGGAGCAGCAGATCTGACAAGTTTGACCATGTGGAAAATTATAGAGTTATTGGAGAATGTGGAAATACCCAGCATAGATTCAAAGGGCTTCGAGGCCCCTGGTGGCTTGGCCTTCCGTACAGCTGCTCCCCGTTCTCTGCCTCTGGAGTGGAGAGTGGCTCCTGAGCGCTACAGCCCGGGCAGCTGGTACGGGGACAGGGTTGGGGCGTTGCCCTGAGGAGGCAGAGGTAGGCCTTCCCTCCAGCGAGTAATATTTTTTTTTTTTAATCACAGGAGAACAAGTTATACATGAAAGGAAATTCATCATGGCTCAGCTGTGAAATGTATTTACACAGTCATAAAACTAAAAACATTGACAATGCATTTAAGGAAAATTTAACCAAAGTATATTGGGGGAATACACAGAAGAAATAAGAGAGTTAAAATCCTCATTTTAGGACTAGAAAATGGAAGGACACTGTGGAGTAAGCTAGGAAAGAGAGAGAGATCTACAATTTTTTATTCTAAGCTATCTATCATTGCTTGACCTTTTAATCTACGAAAATGGATTACTTTTATCATAATGTTTAAAGCTAACATACTTTTCTTTAAGTGCTATAATGCAATTAACAGACTGGCAACTCATTTTTTAAAATCATATTTAACCGTTGAATTTGGTATCCATTGGATTTAGAAATTAGAAAGTTCATTAAATTTAGTCAGAAATGGCTTAGCAGAACAATTTCAAAATAGCTGTTTGTTCCCATATATAGCCATCTGAAAAAGTACCAGTGTGATAAGCAACAACAGCACCAACCACGTCAAAGTTGGGCATAGTACCGTGCTTAACAATGTTCCGTTTGGAGCCCTGCTGCCTGCCTTTGAACCTTGGTCTCACCACTTAACCAGCAAGTGGATGTGGCCCGAGGATAAGCGACCTCACCTCATTCAGTTCATATGTAAAATGTGGACAGTTTTGGTTCCTGCTTCACAAAGGTTGTTGTGTAGATTCTGTGAGTTACTTCATGGAAAGTACTGAGAATAGAGCCAGCATAAAGTAAGCACTCAATAGATTGGCAGTTACCATTTTTTAATTATTCTAAAATACAAAAAAAAAAAAAAAGCTTCTCAAACCAACAGGATATTTACAAAGTTCACGTACACATTTTATTCAGTTATTAGAAAGCCATCTGGATTTTTCTACTCCCATTGCATTAGCCATACTTTGCACTCTCCTTTATTTTTTCCTATGTTGTCTCCCTGTCTTCCTTACTTCAACATTTATTATCATATTGGGATAACTGTTAAGTTTTGGTAAGTGAGGAGAAAAGGGCATAAGATCCATGGTTTGGTAAAGAATTTTCATACCACTGCAGAAAATAATACAAGAGAACACTTGCCCTTCAGACATAGTGGGAAAAATATAGAATTAAACTCATGTTGTGCTTATAAACTATTTTTTTCATTAAAATTCTGAGTGAAAAATTTTCCTGTGAGATCGTAATTCATTCCTCAATGTTGAAGACAAGCACTTGGTACCCCTTCAGCTCTTAACACCTTCCTCAGCTGACACGATTCATTACTGTCAGGTGAGTTTTAAACTAAGAGGGATAGCTTTGAGCACTCACTGACTTTCAGCAGAGAAAACATGCAGGAAATGGCACAAGAAGCTTTAAACCAACCTCCTGTTCTTAGACTCAGATTTTCATTTAGTGTGGCTGCTTAGTACCTGTGTTCAACAAATACCGGTCCCTTTCAATTTTATTCTTTCATGAAGCTATAGTTTTAGTTGAGGAGAAAACAGAAGATTTCAAATTGGTGGCCCATGGAAGAAACTAGAAGAATCTCCAAAGCAATATCCTCTTTCTACCACACCAAAAATCCCCTGACTCCCATATCATAGAAAAATCTACTTTCAAATCAAATTCCAAAGAATTCTCACGGATGACTTTTGGTAAAGACTACTTGAAATAGCTTCTGGCTAAGTCCAGACTTTCAGTACAATTGCATTTTAAGCTAAGGGGAAATGCCTTCTTGAGGCCACATTTCCTCTACATAAATACAGTGTCCTCAGGACAGCCTCAGAGGCCCCACCCACTCCTACCTGATGGGATGGTGCTGGTCTACATTTCTTCTCTGTAAAGTAGTGGTGACTCTTATTTACACACCTTATTGTACCCTTGAAAAATCAAGTGAGCTAGTTGATGTGAAAGGACTCAGAAACTTTTTTATGTCAATTAATAAAATTTGTATTTTTCACAAATATTTGTTGAGCATGCCCAGCTCAACATTCTAGGTTTGGGGCACACAGCAATGAGTAATGAAAAGCCCTTGTCTCCACTGAGCTTTCATTTAAAAAAAAAAAAAAAAAAAGAAGATATACATACACATATAATACTTGTACATAATACATATATAGTACCTGTATTAGCCAGAGAAACAGAACCAGCAAGACGTACGTGTGTGTGTAGTGTGAGTGTGTGTGTGTGTGTATTATAAAGAGAGAAAGAGAGATTCATTCACTTCAAGGAATTGGCTCATGTGATTGTGAAGGCTTAGCAAGTCCAAAATCTGATGAGGTAGACTAGCACACTGAAGACTCAAGGGAAGAGTTGCAAAAGCTGTCATGATCTGTGGACTGGAGGGGTAGCTGCAAAGTCTGTACTTTCATCTCAGGTAACATACTGTGGCAACGGAAATGTGAACCATGTTGTTGAAGGTCTGGTGTTGCTTCACTAACCTTTGGTGACTAAGCTCATGCATACAAACATAATATTCTGAAATGGAAAATATATATATACATATATAACCTCTCCGTAGACCTAACAAAGAGCACTCCATTTTTCTTTTCTCCCTTTTAGAACAAATCTCATTGAAGAGGTGGTTTATACTGTTGTCTCCATTTCCTCACCACCCTGTCTGTCCTCAGACATTCCGGGTGGCCTCTAGGCTCTATTAATACTACAAGACAACCCCGGTTAATACTACAAATTCAGTGGTTAACTAGTCCACGTTCCCTGACCACTTAGGAGCATTTTGACAAAATGGGCAACTTCGTCTTTCTTGAAACACTATCAAAATTTAGTTTATGAGCACTATGCCTTTTTGGTTTCCCCACTGCCTCACTGGCTGCCTTTCTGTAATCTCTTGCTGGATTTCTCCTCTCTATTTCACAAGGTACAGTCCATAACCATCTCTTGTTCTCCAGTCACTACTTATATGATCTCATCCAGTTTGGTTTTAGATAACATCTATATATCGATGAATCCCAAGTTTGTATCTCTAGCCCCCATCTCCTCCTTAAGTTCTAAATAGGTGGTAATAGGCATTTCAACTTATATCTGAAAGAGAACTCTATATCCTCTATTCCTATCTATTGCCTCCTCATCTTCCCCATCTGTGCATGTGATGCTATCATACCCTCACTTGTCCTAGCCAAAAACTTAGGAATGATCTTTAAGTCTTGTCTTTTCCTCATAGCTGACACCCAATCCAATAACAAGGCTGCTCAGTCTGTCTTCAGGATATATCCTGGAGCTGACCTCTTCTCCCATATCCATTGCTAAGACCCTGATCCAAACCATAAGTTTCTCTCACAAAAGCCTCTCAGGGCTTCCCTGGTGGCACAGTGGTTGAGAGCCCGCCTGCCGATGCAGGGCACACGGGTTCGTGCCCCGGTCCGGGAAGATCCCACATGCCGCGGAGCGGCTGGGCCCGTGAGCCATGGCAGCTGAGCCTGCGTGTCCGGAGCCTGTGCTCTGCAACGGGAGAGGCCACAGCAGTGAGAGGCCTGCGTACCGCAAAAAAAAAAAAAAAAAAAAAAAAAAAAAGCCTCTCAATGGGTCTCCTTGCTTCCACTATAGCTGCCCTGCAATCAGTTTTTACTTCAGCTGCCAGAATGACCTAAGAATGCAGATAAAATTACATAACACCTCTGCTTAAAACCTTCTGGTGGCTCTCCATTATACAAAGCGTAAAGTCCAAACTCCCTATCATAGACTTTACTCTCCCTGACCTTAGCAATGTTTTATTTATTTATTTATTTTGTAGGTTTGTTTGTTTTTTTTTTAACATCTTTATTGGAGTATAACTGCTTTACAATGGTGTGTTAGTTTAGTTAATCACTTCACTCAGGTCTCTTTGCTCAAAAGTTAGCTCATGAAGAGGTCTTCCGTAATGATATAAAACAGCACTTCCCACTCACATTTAATATCCCCATTCCCTCTTCGTTTTACTTCACAGCAATTATCACACATCTTGACATTATAGACACACACACACACACACAGAGGCAGTCCTCACTTTGCACAGTTCCAACATGCATGGGGTTCAGTGATCATGGTTTAGTTAAAAACAGCAGTTCCTCAATAACATAGTTCACACTTCAGTTACCATGATAGATTAACTGTAAGTAATTGTATAAAGCACAAATTTTGCTGCCAGGCCCTCAGGTCACAAATCAGTGTAAAAGAACATGTGCGTCGTGATCAGTAACTAATCACATCACTTCTTTTTATGTCTGTTAGTGACTGGTCACTGTGTATCTGCTCTTCAGTTCATCCACAGATAGGAAAGAATGTACTTTTGATGCCTCCTAGTCTCCCACTGGTCAACTCATGTGACATCTTACAAAAATGAGTAAGTGGAAGAGAGACTTGGCCAACAAAGATGAAAAGGTATTAGAGAAACAAACAATGGCATCATTGGAAGTGAAACTTTAATCAAATATAAATGAGATTATAGAAGAAATAGCTGACTGTGGAAATGTTGACACTGCCACCACTGGGGAGACTCTAGACAGGCAGCTAGAGGAACTTAGTGAAGTACAGCTATTGACATAAATGAGAAAAGTGGTTGTGATGGAAAGGTGAAGATGTCCCAGAGGTCACACTTGCCGAAAACTTCCCCTTAAAGTCACTCTCAGAAGTATTTTATGACACTGAAGGCACAAAGGATAAAACATTGGAAGCTGATCCAAACTTAGAAAAGAGTATGACAATTTGTCAAGATAAAGAAGCTGCTCACTCTGTATCACAGGTTATACAATGAGAAGAAAGTGGCAAGCACTGTTCAAAATACTCTTGACACATTTTTTCAGGAATAAAACACTTTAATTCTGAACGTTTCTAACGCTTGCAGGGTTGCAAGGATACAAGATCACTCACAGAAATCCATCACATTTCTAACAATGAATCTGCAGAAACTGAAATTAAACCATAATACTAATTGGAATCACTTCAAAAAATTAAATATTTAAGTATAAAAATAACAAATCATTTATGGGATCTTATGTTAAAAATTGCAAAATGCTGATGAACCAAAACAAAGACAAATAAATGGAGAGACACACCTTGCTCATGGATTGGAAAACTAAACAGAGTAAAATGTTATTCTCCCCTAATTGATATATAGGTTTATTCCTGTCAAAATTCCCATCAAGATCCCATCTCTGTAGACATAGACAAGCTTATTCTAAAATTTATTTGGAAAGGCACAGGCCCTAGGATAGCTAAAACAATGGTAATAAGAATAAAGTGGAGAGAAAAATCACTCTAACTGATAATAAGGTTTACTATGTAGATACAATAATCAAGTCAGTGCACGATTGGTGGAGGAATAGAAAACAGATCAATGGCAGAGAACAGAGAACCCAGAAATAGACCCACAAAATACACTAACTGATTTTTAACAAAGATGCAAATGAAATTCAATAAAAGGACAGCCACTTCAAAAACAGTGCTAGATCAATAGGCCATTTTTAGGCAAAAAAGAAAAAAAATGAACCTCGACCTAAGGCTTAAATACCTCATACAAAAATTTATACAAAATGGATCACAGATTAAATATAAAATGTAAAAACATAAAGCCTTTAGAAAAAACACATTTTAGAAACAAACACTGGAAAAAACTTTGAGATCTAAGGCTAAGCAAACAGTTCTCAGATGACACCAAAACCAAGCCGAGTAAAAGGAAAAACTGATAAAATGGACTTATGCAAAATTAAAAACTTTTGCTCTGTGAAAGACCTGTATAAGAGGATGAAAAGACAAGCTGTGGACAGGAGAACATATTTGCAAACTTCCTATCTAATAAAGTTCTAGTATCTAGAAAATATGAAGAATTCTCCAAACTGAACAGGAAAGAAACAGACAATCCAAACAGAAAACGGACAAAGGACATGAAGAGATATTTTATCAAAAAAGATAAGCAGATGGCAAATAAGCACATGAAAAGATGTTCAGCATCTTTAGCCATTAAGGAAACAATTAAAACCACAATGAGATACCACTACAAACCTTTAAGAATGGCTGAAGTAAAAAATAGTGACAACATCAAAGGCTGATGAGGATGTAGAGAAGTTGGGTCACTCATACACTGCTGCTGAAAATGTAAAATGGTACAGACACTGGAAAATAGATGGGCAGTTTCTTTAAACATACTGTTCCCCTATGACCCAGCAACTGTGCTCTTGGGCAATTTATACCAGAGAAATGAAAATGTACGTTCACACAAAAACTTGTAAGCTGATAATTGTGACAGCTTTATATATCGTATCCAAAAACTGAAACAACCTTCAATGGGAAGGCACCATTGGCAGATGTAAAATTTAGGTAAATTTAGGTATGATCTATCTCATATGTGGACTCTAAAAACTTCAAACTCATAGAAACAGAAAATAGAATGGTGGTTGCCAGGGGCTGAGGCAACCCCTCAAATTTCTCAAATGGGGAGATGTAGGTCAAAGGGTACAAACTTTCAGTTACAAGATTTGTTCTGGGGATCCAATTACAGCATGGTGACTATAGTTAACGATACTGGTATACTTGAAAAATTCTGTAAGAGTAGAGCTTTAATGTCATCACCATAACAACAACAACAAAATGGTAACTATGTGAGGTAAGTCTACGTTAACTAACCTTACTGTGGTACCCATTTTGCAATATATATATGTGTATCAAATCAGCACACTGTAAACCTTAAAATTACACAATGTTACATGTCAATCATATCTCAATAAAACTGGGGAAAAACAAGAAAGCCTTGAAATCACTGAGAGATAAAGCCCCTTTTCTGTTACAGCATCTCTCCACACCATAGGGTGTGTGGGGAATAGGAACCCTAAAGCTTACACTTCGGTAATACTGTTGATGATGATGTAATTTGCACAAGCTATAATTTGCACTTTTCCACATATGTGTAATTAGTGTTTAAGGTTTAAATAAACAAACTTGTCGGTTCAGAAAACACCTAACTTATCATGTCCTCCCGACTGTGCACTTCCAGAGAATCAACAAATAGACTGGGAGATTAAATGATATGGAAAATATTGATTGATGGCTTTAATATCCATGCTTGGCAGGAGAGACATAATACACAAAGAGACTGAAGTATATTCCAGAGAACAGTAAGCTTAGAAGATGAAGCTATCAGCCTTTTATTAATGGCCTTCAACTGCCTCAATTTTGCTGTGTTTTAAAGCAGAGTGTGATTCTAACACAAGCATGCCAGTGGCACACTACAGCCTGGAAGGGAAATCTGGAAAGGATACAACCAGCTCTCCACCATTTATGTCTTCTGGAATTGCCACTGAATTTTGATGCCCAGACATTTAGAATCTCCAATTAGCCTACAGAGAAGTCACTTCTAAGAAATCACGTCATTAACTTAATTAAAAAAAAAAAATTAAGACATGAGAAAAAGATGTCTGAGGTGCTGAATATAATGACAGAACTGCTATCCAGAATCCCTATTTAACTATTGCCTGGTAGATGATCATTTATGTTGCATCCAGCTTTTGCTCTTACCACTAGGTACACTGCATTGAACCTCCCTGTGCGTGCCTCATTGTGCCCACCTGTGTGGGCATTTCTATCAGGTAAACACTGAGTAGTTAGACTGCTCTGTTTTAGGTTATACACCTTTCATGTTTTGTTAGATATTTCCAACTTGCTAAGTTAATTTGTGTAGATCTGGAGCTATGTTAAAGATACAGGTTTTCATTCTCTAGACACATTCCAAACTTTAAAATCAATTTCTTTTCATTCAACCTTACTTCCCAATTGTTGCGACAGCTAGTTACTATGAAAGTCAGAATCCTATCTATACGGCCAATATTCTAAAAATTAGATACACTCAAAATTTTCACTCTTTTCTCTATGGCAAAATTTTCCCTATCACCCATACCCTTCTGCTACCCAAAATTGTGTGCACAGAGAAAGTATGCCCAGGGAATGAAAAAACTTTTCACATTACCCTAAGCAAGGTAATTACAAATATAAATTTAGTAAAAGAGACACATGTTTTGCGTTAGTCTTTTCCAATGTGTGATAAATCATGTATATAAAACCACATTTAAATATAATACATTAAGAATTTGACTTTTTTTTTTCCTTTATGATACTGAGAATATATAACTCAGACTACTTCCATTTTTTTCCTGGCTTCCAAGAAGCTAAGGGTCAAATAAATCAGCTGGTCATGACATAATGATATTAGCCTCTTTTTGAGCAAATCTATTTCCTTTTCTTTTCCAAGTTCTAGAGTATTGTCTAGTAGAAATTCATGAGTTTTATTATGCATATGTTATTTATCTTAACCTTTTCCAAATCTCTTTTAGGGAACTGGTAGGATACAACGAAAGTATAAATATGTATACAATACAATGAAAGTGTAAATATGTATACATATATCTGTATATGTACATGTAAAGATGTTACAATCAAGGGGGTAAGTTTTGATTTTAATAAAAAATTAACAGAAGTTGACAAATGCTTTTATACATCTTGAAAAATCATTTAAAACCATATACCATAAAATAAAGCAGATTTTATTTTAGCTTACATGTTTGCCATTATCAGGCTTCCTAGGATACTTAAAGGGTGTCAGAGGATTTAAGAACACAATGGCTGTTTGTGTCAACAGTGAAGCCAAAGTTTATACAGGCCTATTATGGTTCCAGTGATATTTCCTTCCTATTTTTCCATATCAGCAGAGACATCTTGAGGGAATGCACTGCTATTTGCTGGTGAGATCTTCTGATAGTGAATAGGCTAGGACTTCACTGGTGGCTCAGTGGTTAAGAATCTGCCCCCCCAATGCAGGGGACACAGGTTCGATCCCTGGTCCGCGAAGATCTCACATGCCGCCGAGCAGCTAAGCCCGTGTGCCACGAGCCACAACTACTGAAGCCCGTGTGCCTAGAGCCCGGGCTCCGCAACAAGAGAAGCCACCGCAATGAGAAGCCCGGGAGCAGCAACTAAGACACAAGGCAGCCAAAAATAAATAAATAAGTAAATAAATTTATTAAAAAAAAAAAAAAGTCGCTCGCTTGCCGGGCGGGAGTACCTGCGCGCGCAAGGGGCAGCAGGGAATGGAAGCAGAGAACGTGGGCAGGTAAGGTTTTTTTGTGGGTTTTTTTTTACGACAGAAATCTTTATTAAAATGTGTCCTTCAGTAATATCTTAGCATACATACAATATACACACATACATCTGTACACTCTTCGACACACCTCACGGATTGCCACCATCAGTTTAAACAACAAATTAAAACTAAAAAAGGGTGGGGGGCAAAGGGGATGCAGGGCGGAACTAAGGGCAACGTTTCCATGTTTCATCTGGTAAGAAATTGCAAAGTTCTCAGAATTCCCCTGGGGAAAGCCTGTGAGCAGAGAATCTCTGAAATAAAATACGTAAATCCCTGCCCCTAGAAAAGATTCCAAAAGATGCAGTTACAAGTGTGCTTCTCAGAACAGGAGCATTCATTCCACTTCATACTCTGGCTTCTGTATCTTCCGGCTTCAAGACATTGTCCCCTCAGCTGGGGCAGAGAGGTTCATAGGCGCACTTGGGCTCGGCGCACCAGAGGCTCTGGGTGTTGAGGGGCTGCGGCTTGGCAGCCGGGGGAGCCACGCTCATCTGAGGTGATGTCTGGCACATCGTCGGACTGTGTATCGGAGCCCTCCAGGCCACTGCGGATGCTCTGGGCTGGGCCAGGCTGGTGCCTCAAAGTCTGCTGGCCTGGCAGTCTTTCTGTTCACAGCTTTGGTGTCTGCAGGGGGGGCTCCTCTTCACCGCTGCCACCGCCGCCACCATCACCACCGTCACCGCCACCACCGCCTTCTTCTTCATTCTCCGCCATGTGCGCATGAACGTGGAGTGAGTCCTCCGTGCTGCTTCCACTCACCAGCTGATAGTGGCTTGGTTTGGCTTCACTGTCCACTTGGATTTCCATATTGTTGCATTCTCTGTCCTGTGGGTTGTGGGAACTGATTATGGAACCGGCCAGAGCACGAGTACTTGCGTTGTCACTAATAGCACCAAGACTGGCTGTGTCTTTGGGGAAGATTTCCTTTAGGACATCGGCTCGGACTTCTAACCTGCTGTATTTTCCCTTGCCACTGGAGAGAATGCCACCACTCAGTGTGCCCCCTGAGAGGGCTGCAAAGCTGTCTGTTTTGCTGTATGGACCTTGCGTAACACTGAGTCCATCTGTAGGGCTTCCACTCGTGCTCAACATGCGAGTTAGACCTTCAATGCTACTTTCCCCAATGCTGGGATTCTTGAGGCCTCTAGTTTCTTGAGAAACTAGAATTTTGAGAATAAAGTATTATCAAATGTAAAGCATGTAACATTTCACCTGTCATTTAAGTGGATTTACCTTGAGTTTTCGAAGGAGAGTAGTCACTTTCCTCAAAACTTTAAAATGAGTTCTACCCGAATAAATGTTAGAGGGCAACAAAATTATGCTCTCCTAAACTTGATACATTTAAAAAATCACGTCAAGCATGGTTAAAGTTAAATATCTGAAGATATTTACAAGCAAATAAGTAATCATAGTCATTGATCAACAAATTAGAGGCAAACTTCATGCGCTTTTTATCATCTTCAAGGCTTTTATGAGTACATGAATCTAACCACATTTTCAGGTGAATGTGAATTTCAGGTGAATCTATTTTCACCTGAAGATAACTCATTATTTTGTGAGTTCATAAGGCTATTATTAATATATTTTATATCTGCATAGCATGTTTCTGTTTACAAAGGATTTTCACTCATAGATGACCTCGCTCAAGCCTCACCATTCTGGGAGAACAGATTATATTTACATTAAAAGCATTGGATGAAGTTAACAAATAGACCAAATACACAGAGTTAAATCAGGCTGATTATGACTATAGGATTTAAATATTCTGAAAGCCTTGCAAACCCAAGACTATGTGCACTTTATCACCAAGATCATTGAAAAGCCTTTACGAAGTAATATTTATATGGAACATGTTCGCCATCCAATGTTCTCTAGGATAAACTATGAGCTGTTAACATGGACAAACACAGAAGGAGCATACAGGCAGAGAATAAAAGATGTGATAAATGTACATAACTTAAGAAAAAATTTTAGTCTTTTATCAGCTACAGCCCAGATACTTAGGAGTGCGTTTTCTTATTTCAGTTCAAGATAATAATAAGGTAGATTTTTTTGTTGTTGTTGTTTTTGTTTTTGTTTCTTGTGGTACGCGGGCCTCTCACTGTTATGGTCTACTCCTGTTGCGGAGCACAGGCTCCGGACGCGCAGGCCCAGCGGCCATGGCTCACAGGCCCAGCCGCTCCGTGGCATGCAGGATCCTCCCGGACCGGGGCACGAACCCGTGTCCCCTGCATCAGCAGGCAGACTCTCAACCGCTGCGCCACCAGGGAAGCCTGGTAGATTTTAACTTATATAAAATCTACCTAAGAACACTCTGAGGTAGGTAATATTATCATGCCCATTTTATTCATGGGGAAATTACGAAACAGATTAAAACATGTCACTTGAAATCACACACCTAATAAGTAGCCAAGGTGAGATTCAAACCCAGGCAGTCTGGCTCCCTACAACTTGCCTCACCCACTCCACTGCCTTGAGAAGTTATCTGTTACTGTGAACGGGAACTTGAAGCTGTATGAAGGAAAGGGGAGGGCAGGGGCTTATATTATGATCAGGTGGTACCCATAGGCATGATTTGAGGGAAAAACAAGTAAGACACCCTTTAAAATACTCACTTCACTGGCTTTCCATCATTAGAGTTTCCTTCTTAGGATCTGTTATCAAAAATCTCCTATCTTATGAAGGTGTTCAGGAATATGTACAATCACTATCCAATACCTTAGTTTTTAACCAATATCTTGGAGATAACAATGACTCTTACGGCACCTACATGAAAGAAAATAAAATTCCACGTTCAGGGTCATGCCTAAGCCGGAACCCTCCAAGAGGAAAAAGCAACCAAAATAGCCCGCTCCACGTTTGGGCCTCGGATCAGGGCAGGAGGTGAATGGCATGGAAAGGAACTTTCTGAACACATAAAATAGCACCCAAAGAAACTGAGACCTAGCCATGAGGGTGGTCATTGATCAAATGAGGCCAGATGGATGGAAGGGAAAAGGCAAGACTTCTAAGGCTTTCAAACTGGGGGCAGAGACCTTGGCAATAAGAAACAGTTGGAAAGCTTTCAGAGACAGTTCAAAATAGAAAGCCAGGTTGGTTCATTTGTCAGCAGCAGAAGTATGAGGTGGAGTCTGGCCAGGGCTTCGAGACCTTGAATCTCAAGACTGAGAGATGGCAGGCAACCAAAGTACAGGGAGTGGCACCAAGAGTGTCCTTATTCACAGCACACCCTAGAATAATACAGTCCAGGGATTCGGAATGATCAACGGCAGAGAAGTTCTTGCTTATGACATTTCCAGGACACAGCGGCCTCACAGAGTCTCAAGTTTTATCACAGAGACAACTTGACTGGAGATGACAATTTCGATATACAACATCTGCTTTCTTGTTACCACTACCCACAAGAGCTCAGAGGGGATGTGAAAATAAAAATTCACTCTTCTAAAAGAGATAATATTTCATATCTATTCCTAAAAGAATAAAAAGAGAGACACTATTGTGACAGGAGACAAGAGAAAATAGAAAGCAGGAGATATTTGGCAATGGTGGAGAGCACAGGAAATGGAGCTCCCTGGGCAGAATGCTTTTAGAAAGGGGTTCTGTTGGTGACCTGCGTTTTTCTAGAAGGAAAGAGAGAATTAAAGGATGCACATAAAATCAGAGAAGGAAAGGAGGGAGGAGAAAGGGTTTCAGAAGCAGTACCAATTTGACAGGCAGACACTATAAAAGGTATAGGTTTGAATCCAGATGCCCTGTTAAAAGAGCACAGGGGCTGTCTGAAATAAACAACATGGTGAAGAGTAGGCAAAAAATGCCTAAGCTAAGAGGTAAATCATAATTCCTAGACCCAGATTTCCATGGTAGCATTATAGCTCTTGGTGCAAATACTACTTTATACCTATAGAAACTAGAGTGATATATGAGTTAATTCCCAAAGGAGAATTAAAGATCTGGGAAGGTGAGTACGCCAGCTAGGAGGGCGCATTCTAAAAATGTTCATTTGTTTTCTTTAGATGTGATCCCTCACCTTTTTGAAATTGCTACCTTGGGCCAAATAGGAGACCACTGAGGTACTCAGGGTGCTTGTTCATTCCTGAATCTTTTCATCATTATTAAGAGTAAGTGTCAAATTTTGAAGTGCCTGATAAAACATACATCTTGGAAACCTAAATATATTTTGCATTGAGAACCCTAAGTCTGTGCTAAATAAATGCAGAGAGATACAGCTTATTCTAGATGAAAACGAAAGTAACTCATATCTACTCCTTTTATTAGAAAATAAGAGAGACTGGGAAATTTGCGTTACATTTTTAAAATACATTAGCCCTCTTTTACATAACCTTAAGAGTTTTTCTTACTTAGTTCTTCTTAAACTATATTTCAACAATGACAATAATAATAACAGCAGTTATCATTTCATTGTTTATACTGTGCCAAGCACTCAGATATTAAAATGAATCCTCGCCAAACAATCTCTTAAGGTAGACAAGCCCCAATTTACAGATAAGGAAGCTGAAGCATCACTGTCGCAAGCAACTTCCCCAAGAATACACAGAGCTGGAAAGTGGCAGAGCTGGAGTTTGCACACGGGTCTGTCTGAAGTTCACATCCTTCACCACTAGGTTCCTAAGCTCAGTGCTGCCAGCTGGGACTACAATAATGGACAATTCATGGTTCAGTCCTCAAGCAGTCCAATGACGAGTGAAGAGAGAGGGGAAAAAGAACAGATATAATCCGTAAGAGTAGGAAGGAGTTCTGTAAGAAACATAGACTTAGCACTAATAGTCTGAGTATGAACAGTGAAGGCGGGTATGTCTGCACTGGACCACAGAATGAGGAGCCAGGTGGAGAAGGGTTGGGAAGAGCTGGGGGCGGAAAGTATCCGGCCAGGAGAGCCAGTTACCTGCTGATTGAATTCAGTCTAAACATAAATGAAATGAATCACTGGATGGCATCACCAATGAGGAAGATTCTACTTTTAATGGTCACTTTTTCAAAACAGCCCAATGTCCCCATTATTCTTAAGAAATGTTCAGTTTTATTAAGCTTGCTTTTTATTCTGTTCAATTTTTTAAATTAAGAGTAAAACCAGAGGAACTTCAATAACGACCCTCAGATTGATGCTACTTTATTGATTACTGGCTTTGGGTTTGGGCAGTCCAGCTAACTGGGTGTCTGACCACTGTATATTTCAAAGCAGTTTTCTAAATCTCACTAGTAAGAAAATTATTAATTCAAATCCAAAGCTTCGCTTCAAATATATTGCTTTTCTTTCTCCCCCTCCTTATCTCCAGGGCTATGGTTTGTTACTGAGGAAATTAAACTGAGCAGGAACAAGTTGTTTTTCAAAGACCACTTTTAAGATTTAATACTTTGCAATATCAATAAGATTAGATCTACACAAACTAACTTAGCAATTTAGGAGTATCTAACAAAACATAAAAGGTGTATAACCTAAAACAGAGCAGTCTAACTACTCAGTGTTTACCTGATAGAAATGCCCACACAGGTGGGCACAATGAGGCACGCACAGGGAGGTTCAATGCAGTGTACCTAGTGGTAAGAGCAAAAGCTGGATGCAACATAAATGATCATCTACCAGGCAATAGTTAAATAGGGATTCTGGATAGCAGTTAGAAACAACGAGGTAAATCTTTATGGACTAACACAGTAAGATCTCTAAGACATGTTAATGAAAAAAATCAAGTTGTGGAATATGTACAGTATAGACACTAATTATGTAGAAACATCACACACTCACACCCACTCATGTATGTATTTATGTAGCGACCTCTTTCTCAATCTATCTGTAATGTACATTTATACATACACATGCATACATATATACATATATATATTTAATGCATAGTGACTGGGGTTGAGGGAAGTATTCAAGAGACTTTATCTGTCCCCATTTATTTACTTAATTGCTATAAAAACAATATCTATGTTACTTGTAGAGTTAGAAATAAAATAGAAAGTTTTAAAATTTTTTAAGTAAATTAAAAACTAAATATACTTTCAATTTATCATAAATTAATCTACTGCATTCCATTTTTAACCAACTTACTAAAGTTAAATAGCCTGTAATTCTTAGAGATTTTCCCCCTCTTGAAAAAAAACAGATCAAACTTTTGCATTTTGCAGACTTGTACGTCCCAGGCTCGTGTCCTGATAGAAATTCAGTTTTATGGGTGTCCAGGCATGGTTGGGAACTCAGGGAGCAGCACATGCTCTCTTCCTTTACTCAGCACCACAAAATGGGTGTTTAATAAATATAAAAGAACAAAGGAATGAACCAACCAATAGATAAATGACAACATCGGTAAATATTATACTCATGTTTCCCAGCATCGGTCAGGATTGAAAACCCGGCAATTTTCAGAGAGGAATTACAGAATATTCAAGAAAAAACTAAAATCTCTTTTATTCTAAGCTACACTGTTATATTGATCTTGTTAATGATGCTAAGTATTGATCTCCAGAAGCAAATTAAGACTCATGTCATAGATTTTCATCCCTCTCCAGCCCTGGACATTAAGTCGTTAATTTTCTTGTCAGGTTTTTTTTTTTAATCCAAGTAGTACTTAATTATCATAAAATGACTTTTTAGGGATAGCTTCTAAACCCTTGTTAGCCATCAAGTATAAATAAATTTTTTAATTCAACCACTGTTTCAATTTAATTATTTTGGTTTAAAAAAACTATTGCGCCCTTCATTGGACTTACTGTATACCTTTTGCTACTCAAAGTATGGTTCTAGGACTAGCAACGTCAGCTTATCATGAAAGTTCTTTAGCAACAGACAATCTCAGATATCACCCAAGACCTACTGAATCAAAATCTGTTTTTAATAAGATTCTTCAGTGGTTCATATACACATTAAAGTTGGAGAAGCACTGCCATATACTACTCTCTTGTTATTATTGAAATTAACTTTTTAAATTATAGAGATAACACATGTATATGTTTTTTTAAGTATTAAAGGACCCTACAACCAAAAGCAAAGACAATACAAGAAAACTACAGACCAATATCTCTCATGAACATAGCCACAAAAGTCCTTAACAAAAATATTAGAAACAGAATTAAAGAACATATTTTTAAAAAGAATTATACACCATGACTGCTATGGTCTAAATGTTTACACCGCCTCAAAATTCACATGTTGGAATCCTAATGCCCAATGTGATGCTGGTAGGAGGTGGGACCTTTGGGTGCTTAGGTCATGAGGGTGGAGCCCTCATGAATGGGATTATTGTTCTCGTAAAAGAGATCCCACAGAGCTCCCTAGCTCCTTCACCATGTTAAGATACAATGCGAAGTCTGCAACCCAAAAGAGGGCCCTCACCTGACCATGGCACCCCAATGTCAAACTTCCAGCCTCCAGAACTGTAAGAAATAAATTTCTACTGTTTATAAGCTTCCCAGTGTGTGATATTTCATATGGCAGACTGAACAAACTAACACAACAGCCAAGGTATACGAAGTTGGTTCAGCATTCAAAAATCCATTAATATAATCCTACATATCAACAGAATTTTTAAAAATCACATGATCATATCAATAGACACAGAAAAAGCATTTGACAAAATCCAACAATATTCATGATAAAAATCCTCAGTAAACCAGAAATAGAGGGGAAGTTTCTCAACTTGATTATAAAAACCTATAAAAACAGACAGTTAATATCCTACTTAATGGTGAGAAACTCAAAGCTTTCCCACTGAGATGAGGTACAAGGCAAGGATGCTCCCTCTTACCACTCATTTTCAACAGCATGCTGGAAGTCCTTATTAATGCAATGAGACGAGGAGATAAAAGTTATGCAGACTGGGAAGGAAGAAATAAAACTATCTTTGTTTTGCAAATGACATGATTATCTATGCAGAAAAAGCCAAAAGAATCAATTTTTTAAAAAAATTCCTGGAACTAATAAGCAATTACAGCAAGGTTGCATGATACAAGAGTAATATACAAATGTCAATTGCGTTCCTATCTACTAATGATGAATAAGTGTAACTTGCAATTAAAAACACAGTACCATTTATATTAACACCCTCCAAAATAAAATACTAAGGTATAAATCTCACAAAATAGGTGTAAGATCTATATGAGGAAAACTACAAGACTCTGGTGAATAAAATCAAAGAAGAACTAAATAAATGGAGAAATATTCCATGTTCATGGATAGGAAGACTCAGTATTATCAAAATGTCAGTTCTTCCCAACTTCAGCTATAAATTCAATGCAGTCCCAATCACAATCCCAGCAAGTTATTTTGTGGATATTAACAAACTGATTCTGAAGTTTATATGAAGAGGCAAAAGACCTGGGAATAGCCAACACAATATTGAAGGAAAAGAACAAAGTTGGAAGACTGATGCTACTCAACTTCAAGACTTACTATAAAGCTACAGTAATCAATATAGTGTGATGTTGGTGAAAGAATAGACAAATAGATCAATGGAACAGAATAGAGAACCCAGAAATAGAACCATATATATACAGTCAACTGATCTTTGACAAAGGAGCAAAGGCAATGTAATAGACTGTTGGGAAAATTAATAGTCTTGTTCAGGCTTCAGAGGCAACAATAGGCCTTTGATTAAACAAAGACCCTGAAAGAAGCTACATACTGAACTGCTGGACTATGTGCAGGTCAGCAGAAATGGTGCTAGCAAGTCTTGGGAACGAACAGATAAGGAAGGGAGTAAGTCACGGAACTTCCTGGGCCTTGGGAATCTGGCCAGTTCCCAGGATCAATGAACACCTCGAGACTTATGACTAAAGTATCAAAGCATTTATGATAATAGCCAGAGCTGCATATTTGCACTTAAGCTGATGATTATGAGCTCACAGCTTGGCGTTAAAAACAGGACTCCTCTGGGCGACACTCTGAAGTCTCACCTGTGGGGTGGACACACTGTCCAGGACCTTCCAATTGGGATTCCAGATTGCTGTTCCAAGGACTTCCCAGCATTGCTTGGATCTGGATGTAGGTGTTTCCCCAATTGGTGATGTATGCGCTTTTATCTATATCTATCTAGCTAGCTGTATATTTATATTGCTTGTTCTCCCAACTTGGTGATACAAATTCTCCCAGGTTGGTGATATTGCTTGTTTTCTCAATTTGGTGATGTTGCTAGTTCTCCCAAAATTGGTGATATATGTACATTTACTTCTCTCTCTCTGTATATATACATATTACTTGTCCTTATATTGCAACTTACTACTTATATAATAAATTTCCTTAATTCTTGCTCATTAAAGTGTGGAGTGGTTATTTTGCTGGTGAATACTCTGAACCTGAAGCTGAAAGTAAGTCTTTCAGCAAAACATGGACAAAGATAGTCTTTTCAACAAATGATGCTGGAACAACTGGACATCCACATGCAAAAAAAAATTAATCTAGACACAGACTTTACATCCTTCATAAAAATTAACTCAAAATGGATTATAGACCTAAATGTAAAATGCAAAACTCTAAAACTCCTGGAAGATAACAAAGGAAAAAACCTGGATAACCTTGGGTATGGTGATGACTTTTTAGGTAAAATACCAAAGATACAATTCATGAAAGAAATAATTGATAAGCTGGCTTTCATTAAAATTTAAAACTTCTGCTCTTTAAAAAACAATGTCAAGACAATAAGAAGACAAGCCACAGACTGGGGGAAAATATTTGCAAAAAAGACATCTGATAAAGACTATTATCCAAAATATATAAAGAACTCTTAAAACTCAACAATAAAGCACACAATATTTTTAAATGGGCCAAAGACCTTAACAGACTCCTCACCAAAGAGGATATACAGATGGAAAATAAGCAAATAAAGGAAATGCAAATTAAAACAACAATCAGATACCAGATACATCTATTAGAATGACCAAACTCTGGAACACTGACAATACCAAGTTCTGGCAAGGATGTAGAGTAACAGAAATTTTCATACATTGCTGGTGGGAATGCAAAAACAATACAGCCACTTTGGAAGACAGTTCGGCAGTTTCTTACAAAACCAAACACTCCTACCATACGATCCAGCAATCATGATCCTTGATACTTACCCAAAGAGGTGAAAACTTAAGTCCACACATAAACTTGTACACAGATGTTTACAGCAGCTTTATTCATAACAGCCAGAACACTGAAGCAACCAAGGTGCCCTTCAGTAGATGAACTGATAAATAAATTGTGGCACATCCAGACAATGGATGGGTAGAGGCTGGAAGACAATGGAATGTTATTTCATTAAAATATTATTTAGTGATAAAATTATATGAGCTATCAAGCCATGAAAAGACATGAAGGAACTTTAAATGCATGCTATTAACTGAAAGAAGTCAATCTGAAAAGGCTACAGACTGTATGATTCCAACTATTTGATATTCCAGAAAAGGCAAAGCTATGGAGATAGTAAGTGGTTGCCAGGGGTTGGGAGAGATTAATACGTGGAGCGCAGAGAATTTTTAGGGCCATGAAAATACTCTGTATATTATAATGGTGGATGTATGTCATTATGCATATGTCCAAATCCATAGAACGTACACCACCAAGCATGAACCCTACAATAAACTATGGACTTTGAGAGATTATGATGTGTCAGTATAGGTTTGTCAAGCTTAACAAATGTAACCACGCTGGTGGGGGATGTTGACGATGGAGGAGGCTATGCATAGGTGGGGTAGGGAATACAGGTATGCCCTGCTTTTCCAAAGTCCACTTTATGGCTTTTATGAGAGACCTACATTAGTACATGTTTTCATTAACTGAAAGAAACCCAAAGAGGACTTTTGCTTTTACCAAAAAAGGCAAAAAGCAAAATTAGCACTCAGCCTTTGTTCTGCAGTGAGGTGTTACAAAGGCAGCTCGCACCCTGAGCAGCGAAAGTGGCACCTCCAAGCTCCTTCCCTGGTAACTACTCAGCATCTCAACATCAAGCCATCATAGCTTTGAACTGTGTCTGTACTTTATCTTGATTTATTTTGTGCATCCATCCAAAAAGATGTGTCTTAAGGTAATTGCTTCTTTGCTTTAGGACACTTCAGTTTAGAAAGGGTTTTATGGGAACACTCTACTTCCAGATAGTGGGGGAAACCTGATATGGAAAATCTCTGTGCCTTCCACTCAAATTTTCTGTGAACTTAAAACTGTTCTTAAAAAAAAAAGTACAAAAGGGCATAAAATGAAAATGAAGAGTGTTTCTCCCCACCACCTACTCCAGTTTCAATGCCCAGAAACGGTGAATACAAAGTTTCTTTATTACTGTTTTTTCCTAATTTTTCAGATAGTTGGTTGAAGATGTTGCTATTTTGTGTTCTAGCACCTGGAATTAGGATGAAAAATCTGATTCATATTTCTAACATTGCTTTGTAGGTAACCCATTTGTTTTCACTGGAAACTTTTCAGGTTTCCTCTTATCCTTGGAGGGATGGAATTTCCCCTAGAAAGTATCCAAATTATTTTCTCCTAGAACTTTTTTTTTTCATTTATCTTACTTGACGTACTTACCAGACTTTTTCAATATTAAGAAAGAACCTTTCTTAAGCCTGAAGAAATTTTCTTCTACTATGTCTTTGATTATTTCCTGTGTTTCACTGCCCCCTTTCTCTGCTTTGGAATCCTGAGCTAATATTCAGTTAGCATCAATTCTGACTGGATAGCCTCCATTTGATCAGTCTATGCCTATGCCATATCAGTGGTTAAATATCTTGAATGGTACCTCCAACTAGATTTATTCCTTGGGTCCTTAAAGTCTTTCACTCTCATATTTTCCACTTCTGTGGTATGTTTCTGTAATGGACTGAACTGTGGCCCCCAAAAGATATGTCCATCTCAAACCTCAGAATATAACCTTATTTGGCAAAAGGGTCTTTGAAGATGTAATTAAAGTAAGGATCTCTAGATGGGACCAACCTGGATTAGGGTGAGCCCTAAATTCAATGGCAAATCCTTAGAAGAGGAGAGAAATAGTTACACTGGCACACAAGAGAAGGCCATGTGAAGATGGAGACAGAGATTGAAATGATGGGTCTACAAGTCAGGGAACACCGAGGACTGCCAGCAGTCACCAGAAGCTAAGAGAGAAACATGGAACAGATTCTCCCTCAGAGCCTCCAGAAGAAACCAGCCCTGCTGATACCTTAATTTCGTACTTCTGGCCTCCAGAACTGTGAGAATATAATCCTGTTATTTTAGCACCAAGTTTGTGGTAGTTTGTTAAGTCAGTCCTAAGAAATTAAAACAGTTTCATTTTATCTTCCAGATTCTTACTTTATTTTCAACTACAAGCATCTCATGATTTAGCCAACTCAAACTTTATTACAATTTATTATTATATATTTAACTTCCCAGATTATTTTCTTAATTTTGATTGCTCATTTTCTCATATCATGTTTATATTAATTTATGGATGCAAAAAATTTAGAATCTTCCTGAAGATACTAATTTAAAAACTTTAATTTCTATTTTGTTCTTTTTTTGGTCTAGAATCATCTCTCCTGGTTCAATCTTTCATTTTGCTGGGTTTTCTCAAGTATCTGGCAATATTTTACATCCATTTATGTTTATGAATCACAGACTACACTTGTTGGTATAAATAATAGGCTTACATTTCTTCTATGGTTTTATAAGTCTGTTTTCCCAGCTTGTCTCCCCTTTGTGTGCGTGCATGTCTGACATGTGCATATATGTTAGGGCAAAGGGAAGCTGACACATGTACCGAGGCTGCTAACTTCAACTAGAAGTCTGTATCAACTACTTCACATTATATTCTTTTAATTTCTCTAATAAAATAAATTCCTGCAGAATAGGGATTTGTTTTTATTAACTTTTCCTATAGAAATTATTATAAATGAACATTTTTAAATTAATTGGTGAGTTAGTAAGTAAATGAGTGAGTGAAAGAAAGCCAGCAAAATATGTTAAAAGCTAACCTGCTCAAGTGAAGGCAAAACTCGATGCTTTCACTATTTGGAGAGAAAAGTGGCAGAAGTGAATTGTGATTTAATATACATTTAAGTAAAAATCATTAATCTTCAGTTTTCAATTAATATGCCATTTTAATGAAAAATTCATTTCACTGGATCAGATAGCTCACAATGTCTTTTCAATTGCAGAATATTCAATATTTATCATTTTAGATGTATGTTCAGGACACATTTTATTAGATTTTTGCAAATGCATGGATTACTAACTATACAGACAGATGTGCATCAGTTTGTACTTTGAAAATGTATTATGCAAATTCACTGTCCAAGTTTTGTGCCTGAAAATCAGTCCCTCGGCAGGTTAAATGGAATGGTCTGTGAGGGCTCTGATCTTAGTGCCTTGAATTAATAATTGGATATTTTCCAAATTGAAAAACATTTTTAAAAGTGACTCAAAGTCAATTTCTTCCATTCCTTTATGACTTATAACCCTAAAGCCAGAAGTAGAAAGAGGGAAAGGATCAGCTTTGTTGACTGGAGACATTTAAGCTGGTCTTAGAGGATATGAGGGTATTCACCAGATATGAGAGAAAAGAAAGGGCACTCCAGGCAGAGGAAGCAAAGAAACCCTCAAATAACTAGGATTAAAACATCTTCACCATGATAAAGGGCATCTATGAAAAACCCACAGCCAGCATCATACTTAATGGTGAAAGTCTGAATACTTTCCCCTAAGATTAGGAACAAGCAAGAATATCTTCACTTCTATTCAACATTGCACTGGAGATTCTTTCCAGAACAATTAACAAGAAAATAAAAAGCATCCAGGTTGGAAAGGAAGAAGTAAAACAATCTCAATCTGCAGATGACATGATCTTAAACACACAAAATCCAAAGGAGCTCACTACAAAACTATTAGGAATAATAAGTCTAGCAAGGTTCCAGGATACAAAATTAATACATAAAAAAATCAATTGTATATAGAGTAGCAATGAGCAAACTGAAAATGAACTTAATAAAGCAATTCCATTTACAATACCATCAAAAAGAATTTTAAAACTTAGGAATAAAATTACAAAATAAGTGCAAAATTATATTCTGAAAACTATACAACATTCTCAAAAGAAATTAAGAAGACCTAAATAAATGAAAAGATATTATTCATGGATCAGAAGGTTTAATATTGTTAAAATGGCAACTCTCCCCAAATTTATCTATAGATTCAATACCATTTCTATCAGAATCCCAGTTAGCATCTTTGCAACATTTGGTAAGATAATCCTAAAATTAATATGGAAATCCAAAGAAATCAGACTATCCAAAACAATTTTGAAAAAGAAGAAACTTGTGGGACTCACACTTCCTAATTTCAAAACTTTTCTACAAAGACACAGTAATCAAGACAGTGTGATACTATTATGAGGGTAGAAATAAAGATGAATGGAATAGAGTTGAGAGTCTAGAAATAAACCCTCACAATTATGGTCAGTTAATTTTTGACAAGGGTGCCAAGAAAATTTAAAGGGGAAAAAATAGTCTATTCAGTAAGTGGTGCTGGGACAACTAGATATCCACATACAAAAGAATGAAATTTTACCCCTACCTCACAAAATTATACAAAAATTAAGTTGAAGTGTATCAAATTCCTAAATGCAAGAGGTAAACCATAAAACTCCTAGAAGAAAACATAGGTGTAAATCTTCATGATCTCATAATAGGAACAGTTTCTTAGATAGAACATCAAAAGCATAAGCAACAAAAGAAAAAATAATTGTACTTCATCAAATTTTAAATCATTTTGTGTTTCAAAAGATACCATCGAGAAAGTGGAAAGATAACCCATAGAGCAGGAAAAACATTCACAAATCATATGTTTGATATGGAACTTGTGTCTAGAATACATTAAAAAACTCTTGCAACTCAATAATAAAAAGTAAATAATAAAAAGACAAGTGTGCCAATTAAAAATAGGTAAAGGATCTGAACAGACATTTCTCTAAAGAAGATATACAAATGGCCAATAAGCACATGAAAAGATGCTCAACATCATATCCAACAGGGAAATGCAAATCAAAGCCACAAGCAAATACCATTTCACACCACCAAGACTGCTATAATCAAGAAGACAGATGATACCAAGTGTTGGCAATGATGTGAGAAATTGGAATCCATATATTACCGGTGGGAATGCAAAATAGTGCATCAACTTTGGATAACAGTCTGGGAACTCCTTGAAAGTTTAAACACAGAGTTACCATATGACCCAGCAATTCCACTTCTAGTTATATACCGAAGAGAAATGAAAACATAAGTACAAATAAACACAAATGTTCACAGAATCATTATTCATAAGAGCCAAAAAGTGAAAAACCCATTCATTAATAAATCAATAAATAAAATGTGGTATATCCATATATGGGAATATTATTTGGCAATAAAAATAAGGTACTGATACATGCTAAAACATGGATGAACCTTGAAAGTGTTATGCTAAGTGAAAGAAACTAGAAACAAAACACTACATATTGTATCATTCCATTTGTACAAAATATTCAGAACAGGAAAATCTATACTGACAGAATGTGGATTAGTGGTTGCCTAGGACTCAGGAGATTGGAAGGAAATGGAGACTTAGTGGTAAGGGATATGGAATTTATTTGTGTGTGGGGGGGTGATGAAAATGTTCCCAAATTGTGATGACAGCTGGACAACTCTACGAGTATACTAAAACCATTGAATTATACATTTAAAATGGGTGAATTTTATCGGATGTGCATTATATCTCAATGAAGCTGTTTTAAGAAAAAAAAAAACTTTAAAGAATCCCTAACCACTCAGAACCCTGGAATTTCAGAGATAAAAGGACATTTACAGCCTTTATTTTATAGATTTTTTTTAAAAGATGACTGGAGAGTTTTATATTAGATCACAGAACTTGAAGAGTATCTACACCAGCCGCATAGCACAGAGAGATCAGCTAGGTGGTTTGTAACCACCTAGAGGGGTGGGATAGGGAGGGTGGGAGGGAGGGAGGGAGACGCAAGAGGGAACAGATATGGGAACATATGTATATGTATAACTGATTCACTTTGTTATAAAGCAGAAACTAACACACCATTGTAAAGCAATTATACTCCAATTAAAGATGTTAAAAAATTGAATTATTTCATGTATTAAATGTTGATATATATATATGATTTCAGAAATCGGTTTATCAATATTACTTTTACCATAACTCATGAGCTTGATTGCCCCACAAGGACATCCCACTAATTCTCATGTATAATATGACCAAAGTGGAATTTTTTATTTTCCCCATTGTCTTCCAATATTCCCAACTTTAGCTAATAGCGTCACCATTTTCCAAGTTACTAAGTCAAAATATTGAGGGGAAAATTTTTTACTCCTTTCTTTCTCCCTTTTCCCCTTCCCAGGTCAATCAGCCATCAAACCCCAGCCATATTATTCAGAAATCCATTCTCACTGTGATCTTCTCATTGCAGCCCATTGTCTCTGAACTACCGGTAGCCTGCCAAGAAATATCTCCATGTGCCAGGCCCCTCCTTCCCTCCCTCTGTCTCCTTCTCACCTACATCCTTCCTACTGTCATCAGTTACTGTCCTTAAAGATAACTCTTCTACTCAAAAGCCTACAGAGAATCCCCATAATTCACAGAATGAAGTCCAGATTCCTCAGCACAGCCTTCAACCCCTTCCATTGTCTGGTCTAAATTTACTCTTTAAGGCTCCACCTAAAAAATGGATTATTTGATATTTCCAAACATACCTAAGACTCATCAATCTTTAACTATGTTTTAACTCATGTTAGGCCACCTCACTGCCAACCGTGGAATGTTCCCACCCCCGTCCTAATTATCTTTCAAGGCCCTGTTTAAACGTTACTCCCTCTAGGAACCTCTTTTTAATATCATCTCTACTCCAAAGCCTCAGTCAAAATTAATGCTATCTTTCTTAATAGTTCTATTTCATTTTACCTCTCTTATCCATTTAATACATACTTACTCATATTATTGATACAGTCAAAAATATAGGCATTTCCGCTGCTAAATTACAATCTCCCATTTTTTTTATTACACACAGCTCTTAGCATATAAATGCTGAACAAATGTTTATTGAATTGTGGCATCACCACATTTAACTTAAAAGATAAAAAGTATTATACTGACAGGTAGTATATAATATTATACAACATAAAATTGACTCTGACAAAAAAAAAGTGTACTTTTTACCTTTCTTGCCAGATACAATGCCTAGCGTAGTACAAGTTATAAGGAAGTAAACATATTTAATAGAAATTCTTAAGGTTATATTTCGGTTAATAAAACAAACAATAAAATTGTTTCATCTCTTTCTTTTTTTTTTATTACAGCACACACATATACAAAAAGATGTAGCCATCTTTGTTCTATTTTTAGATCCTCATATAATCAGAATGAAGTCTATAAGGAGTACACAAGGGTGAGGGAGTAGCTTGAGGGGGTAAAAGAAAGCCAGTATGATGCTTCTTCTATTTAAAGTCCCTAACCATGACCCTCAGCTCTGATCAGCAGTGACTTAGAAGCTTGACTCTGACTGCTCAGTTTCCCTCAGTGACTTGCAACTTCTGTGTACTGAGGGCTATTTTCTAGTCCTGCCACAGACCCTATATATGTGAGTTTAAATTCTCCTATTTTTGCCACTTTGATGCTGCAAAATACTAAGGATTTTTCTGAAGAATAAAATGAGGTCAGAAAAAAATAGCTGTGCTAAGCTAATTTCTCCCTTTGCCAAAAGAGCTCAAGAAAATATATTCACAGTGGATGAAAATGAGAGAGCATAAAATATCAAACAGGAACATCCTGTCCTGTAAATGCTTGACTCTCCAACGTAAATAAATTCAGTTTATACCAGTTTGGAGAGAGGAAGGACTAACTGCCATTAGTTTGAGGCCACTTGGAGGATCAAAATCCTCTGTTATATCAAATGATATTATAAAGTATTACCATATAAAAAGTGAAAAAACTCTTTGTGTTACTTTTCTCATTAAGAAATCAAGTTTATGAATTTCTGAGATATCACTGGCATTAATTCCATAAACTCCCTTTGAATCAATGACCACCTCAATTATCTCTACTAATAACTCGCCACCAGAGAAAAATTAACTCTCCAAGGAAGTAATTTACACTAGATTATCTATTGTACATTTCACAGCAGAGTTTTCTTTGAATTACATGGAGTTCATTGGCTTGGGATTACCTTTAGAGTTTTTGTCAGAGAAATAATATGTTATTCATCTATTTGTCCACTTTCCAAATAACATATAACATAAACATATAATAACATAAAATAACAAACTGCATTGTTATATAGTAATTTTCTCATGTGTAATAATTTTTAATCTTCACATGGAAAACCAACATCACTTTCCTATTAAAAATAAATCTAAATACGTATCCTTATCTGTCATAAATTTCTCTCAATGCAAAGCAAATAGCTAGAATATCTGCTCTCTAATAAAAAAATAGATTTTCTTGGGTGCATAATTAATTCTCTCAACAAAACACATTAATTTTGGGGGGGGGTTATTTCAGAACACTTAAAACTAAAGAAAATAAAAATGATAAAATAGAGTGAAAATAATGAGCTAACATTGGTAAAATTTTACTTCATATATTACTTCTAAGGGAGATAATTATCTCACAATAATTTATGTCTAGTAAATTACAATAAATTTTAATAAAATACCTGAAACTCTCCAATAAAGTTCTTTCAAGTTTTAAAAGCATAACTTAATTCAATGAGTAATGCGATTTATCTGTTATCTCTAAGAAAAAAGATTTATAATAATATAGACTAAAGATGAAAGCTGATCTCTCCCAAGAGAAGATAACTGTCCCCTGTTCTCAAAGCAAACAAACTAAACAACTAATTCCTATAATCAAATAACTCATTCACATTACATGCAAAGGGACATCACACATATCTTTTAATACAAAGTTAGAACCCCTATGGCATAAAACTAATTATCAACAGTTCATCCCTCTAGGTTGCAGAAAACAGACTGGATGCATGTATAAAATACTGGAACTACAACCTGAGAACCACTTGTAATATAAAATTGATGATTCTTGTAAAGCCACCAAATGTGATGCTTGCTAGTGTTCGCTAGCAAAATAATTTTCAAGTAGTCAGCTTTCCAGACATTCATTCTCTCTCTGCCTCTCTTTTGAAAAAAAATACTTGGAAAACAAAAAATAAATTCAGTATAAACAATCAAAAATAAATGTACCCAGACACAGAAAATGACAACTTCTCTACATGTTATTTCTATGTCCTTCTAACAGATATTCCTTTTCTGATTCCACAGTCACCTGAGTGAATTTTCACCGATAAGTTGACAGTTTACACTAATTAGACTACCATGGACCACTTCACTATGCAGAGTTTTCCCAGGACAGTTGGTAGATTGGTCAGAGTTTGGACATGAAGTGCCTAAAGCAAAGCCTGGTTTGTAGCAGCTGCTCAATGCACAATGATTCATCATCCCTCATTAGCAAAACAAGCAGAGGACAGTGGGGGGAGGGGAAATAAAAGGGTTTTGTGAGTAAAGAGGATTTCTTCCTGTTTCTTGAATTCCCATCTACTCAATACAGCTCATGCCCTCACACATGCCCCATCTCCCTGAGCTGTGGCCTCCAGAAGCTCTTTGCCCAGTCCAAGGGTAGCCCTAGGTCCTTTCCTTATCCTGCCTCATTTCTTTTTTTCTCCCCCCAAAATAAAGCTCCACTAATGTGTTAAGGGGTAAAACACTGGAGGTTTGCATCCACTCACCCTACTCTTTATAACCTCACCTTTCCAAGGCCTCTGACTCAGACACAGGTACAGGTTAGCATAGACAATATACAAGCCCTCCAAAGGAACATCTTCTAAATTAATCAGAATTCAAAACAAGTCCTTTCCTTCTAAACATCTTTATTCCTATTAGAGAGGACTTCCGTAAGACGAAAACAAACCAAATAAAATTATATGACTGATGCTTCTGACACTTGCTATGGTCTGCCAACCTTCATTCTTCGTCTCAGGCAGCGGCTTAAACAGAGCGGTGGTAGCTATACCTTTGCTTGTAATCAGTGCTTGCTTTGCAGCATCCCTGGATTCACTTTGATGAACCACTTAAGGTCAAGTTTGGCCCATTAGGTAATTCTCATCCAACAGATCAAGGGGATGAATGTAATGTCTGTGGTAAGACCAAAAGTGTCACAGTAGGGACCATGGATTTGTGGTCTTTTTATTAACCACACTTCTGAATGGCCCCTGTAGAAGCTTCTGATTTTCCCAATAAAAATGTGGAAAATCCACTTATATCCTTCCTATCCTATGTTATTAGAAGTTCCATCACTGAATGAATTGTGATAATTAACTGGACGAATACATAAATAATAGTAGATTAAGACAATCTGCATTAACTTCAGAGATGACACGGACTTTCATTTTTAAAAAGACTTCACTATCCACCCTACAATTTTCAAAAATGAGTAATGATGCTCACCATGCAAGAATAAGATGGTTGGAACGTGGTTGCACCAATTCTTATGCTGTCATTTAAAAAGATATAATGGGGCTTCCCTGGTGGCACAGTGGTTGAGAGTCTGCCTGCCGATGCAGGGGACGCGGGTTCGTGCCTCGGTCCGGGAAGATCCCACATGCCGTGGAGCAGCCGGGCCCGTGAGCCATGGCTGCTGAGCCTGCGCGTCCAGAGCCTGTGCTCCGCAACGGGAGAGGCCACAACAGTGAGAGGCCCGCGTACCGCAAAAAAAATAAATAAATAAATAAAATAAAATAAAATAAAATAAAAAAATAAAAAGATATAATGTATTAAGAGTGCCTCCCTTTTTAATGCAATCTCATCCCTCCAATAGGGATATATAGGAATATTATTCAAATATATTTCTGTCCTTGTTAGGCATAACTGATAACAAGAAAGAGAAACCTATACATACCAGTCTAAGAAAATTTACTGAAGGGACACTGTAGGTATTATGGAAGGAAAGGTGACGTCAAGCCAAACCTGAGAAATGGAAAATTTGATGTCTTTGGAATGATGATGCCTTACCCTGTACTTTTCACCATGCAAAATAGCTTCCTCTGATTACTCAGGGATTATGGCCTCCCCTCCCCTTCACCACTTAGATCTGGTTGTCAGTGACCCCATTTCCACAAGAGCAAATATATTTGGCTCAAATCATCAGCTGTGAATGAGCTTCCTCTGACTCTATGAAAAAAAGACATGTCTGGAGGAACCAACATGACAGCTTAGGCCTGACCCACCAGCAGGAGCTATGGGCCATTCCCAGGAGTGTTGGTGAGTAAGGCATAATTCAATGTAATTTGATTCTGCAAACATATGAGTACTTCCTATGTTCTAGGAAGGCGATGGAATGTAAATAACCTTAAAAACTTAGAAAATTCAAGGTAGCTGCAAAGAAGGTGGGCTACAGAAATGAAGAATACATATTAAATAGCTATTGACAGAGGCTACATTTAGACAGGAGTTTCTTTTTCAGATCTTAAGGATTAGAGCTTCCCTTGGACTATAATTTGGATTGCTTCATGCTTCTCCATTAATGCTATACAACAATCAGATCTGAGTATCTGACTTAGTTCTCCCCATCCATTCTACTTTTTAAAGAAATAGCTATAAGATTTTCCAAATACCTCAGCTCAAGCATGTCTAATTTCCTAATACTTTCTTTGCCCATAACCATAATCACACTCATACGTATTATAATCATTTCCATTTTGGGGCTTTTATCCCTTCTTTCCTTCTGCTTAGAATTTCCACCCCCTTTGCTTCTCCAAATTATAGTTAAACTTCAAGACTCATCTTTAAGTCTCACCTCCTCCACGAGACCCTCCCTGATCAATCCAATTAACTGATATCTTAGTTCTCATTTGTTAAATATCGTGTAAATGGAAATACAGAAAAATGAATAGATCTGAGAATTATGTGAGGTAACATTAATGATGAATATTTGTAACAGACTAACTTCCTACCCTTTCCATCTTCCTTCCTAAGAGAATAGCAATTTGGGAAGTGGAGGACAGTAATGTTCTCATATAGAAAACAATAACCATCCTCTCTGGTAGAGAGAGGATACTATGAAAAATACAATTCTGGGCAAGAAGATATAAGTTGATTGAGCAGTTCATCAAAAATGGAGTAAAATCATGTTGCCTTAGTTTTTGCTCTCCCTTTTTTTCTGCCTAGAATATGGATGTGATGTTGGAGATGGAGCAGCTACCTTGTAACCACAAGAAGACCACAAAGAAAAGGGCAAAAAATTCAGGACATAGACTCTGAAATCCTTGAGCTGGCAAAACCACCTACCTCCACATTAAATTTTTTAAATGTTTAAGCCACTGTTATATTTGGGGTGGGGGGGAAGAGGGGACAGTTTCTGTTATATAGAGAAAGCCCTTCTTACTTATATCCCTGTTGGAATAGAGTAGGCCTAAGTCAGCACAAACTACCTGGATCTTTCCCTAAGTTAGTGGAGTTATTTGAATGTTCTTTCTATTTATTTATTTTCAGAGTTATTTTATTAGAGAGTTGAGAAAGGGCAACTCGGATGCTAGTTAATTTCTCCACCATCAGACTTGCGCTTAAATAGGGTTTCTACCTCAGAATTCAAAGTCAAAGCTCAGGAGTGGTCTTATATACCCTTCCAGGAATATCAGCTATCACAAAGAAAAATGGAAAGCAAGGCTTCAAGTCCAAGGCAATGGAACAGAGTCTTTGGCTCATAATAAAAATTAAAATTGCCTTAGATTTCATTTATTTCTCTTATTCTTCAACCAGTTCCCTCACTGGTGATTTTTCAAGGACAACTGAAGGATTCTTTGAAAAATCTTTGAGGCAAGTGACAGGGATAATCCCGTTTGTTTGCAGCCAAGGCCTCTCTTTGAGTCCAACCTGGCAGCACCTTCAGGGCAATTTAGCCCCAACTGCATCCAATCAACAACGACCATCTCTAACACCCCAAATTTTAACTTTTATATGCTCACAATATTTATTTGTAAATAAAGGAGGTCATACACTGAGAATTCCTCAACACCTTGACTAATATTAGCCTGTTTGCACTTTTAATATCTAAAGAATCAGAAAACAAAACAAAACAAACAAACAAAAAAACCCACAGGGCTTCCCTGGTTGCGCAGTGGTTGAGGGTCCGCCCGCCGATGCAGGGGACACGGGTTTGTGCCCCCGTCCGGGAAGATCCCGCATGCCGCAGAGCGGCTGAGCCCGTGAGCCATGGCCGCTGAGCCTGCGCGTCCGGAACCTGTGCTCCGCAACGGGAGAGGCCACAACAGTGAGAGGCCCGTGTACCAAAAAAAATAAAATAAAATAATAAATAAATAAATAAAAAACCACAAACAAAAACCTTTATACAACCTGAAGGAATAAAATTTGTGGAACAATTCAATACTTTCTTGACGTCTTTGAAATTTAATATTTCAAATAAATTTCAAATTAATGTATTTAATTTAATAGATTAATATTATATTAATTTAATGTAATTAATACATTTTTCAATTTGATAAGACAAGAGTTTACCTTCTTTGATTTAAATGGAAACAAATCACCAATAAATTAACTCTCTGATCTCTGGCATTTGTTGTAAACATTTTTTTTCACATTACTCTAAGGGAGCCTATGACAGAGATTCCTTTTCCAATTAAAATTATATATACTAAATGTTATCTAAACAAGAGCTGTGACTTTGTCAATACCCTTGTGTCAATGTCCTTCCTATTGATAGATGCCTCTGTAAGGTTGTGCCGGTACAACTGGAGATACTACTAGGTTGCCAGGAATTCTTGCTATGATATGTCTATAGGAAGTCTGGGCTTTGGTCCAAGAAACTAGAGCTGGGAAAGTCATTCCCTCCCTTTCCAGAAAATTCCTAAAAAACTACCCCCATCCTGTCGGCTGTGCTTTTTCCACAGCTACTCATAATGGTAATATTTTCTTGGCATTATTCCTGATATACTGTGTTCTACTGGCACTTCTCCAGCTCAGAGGAGAGTAAGGCTCCCAATCCTGACAGGTACCTGCTGGTATGGCCCCACAGAAATGTCTACAAGAGTTTCTCCTAAAGCATTTAGAGGAAAATCCACCAGATGTCAAAATCCCACCAACATCACAGCACCCTCAAAAGCAGCCACTTACAAGAGACATAGGTCACACACACTGGGGAGTGAGATGGCAAATTATAATTTCTTATTATAAATACACTGTCATACCAAAGTGAGGAATTGCAGAGTTGTATTAAGCTGATGGATAATCTAGCAGCAAACAAACATATACGTATTGTCTTTTCAATCTAAGCTGTATAACTGTTCTCCCCTGTCTTGCATGCCAAGCTTTTCAAAGACTTCATCTCCAAATTAGTATCATTAGTAAAGTACAAGAGGGCAGCCAGTATCATCTCTCCTGAAGGTTTCTCTGGGAAAAAAAAAGTCAGCATGAAAAGGGAGCAATTCAACTCTTTTCAGTTAGCATTTTTATTGACTACCCGAGGGGTACATGACTAGCAGATGCATAGGTTATGTACAGCCTTAGTGGAACCCACAGTTGAAGGTACGCACAGTAAAGCTTTCAAGAAGCAACAAGATAAATTCACTTTCAAATCAGACCACAGATATAGGCTCACTGATGCCATCGCAAACTTTAAAAGACACTTATTACTCATCCATTCTAGCACATTCATATTTCCCAGTATTGTTTCCAAATATTCCTAGCATACTCTGTAAATAGCTTTTTTTTCCTGGAATTTACCATTGAAATTACTTTTTCAATTTGTTTGTAAATTTGCTTTCATCAGAGTTTTCAAGATTTTTCTTCCCCTAGAGGATGTCAAAATTTATCACAGCTAAATTTAGAAGGATAATGGAACAGGTATACCCCCTTCTCAAAGCATTTTATATAGTCACGTTGAGGTTAGGTCAGAACAACAAATGGAATTTGGAGGTTCCACACTCTAACAATAGACAACTCTTTATATTTCTTCTGATAAGATAAAGGGGGGCCTTATTAGCACAGCTGGTCTTGGCCACAACTGCTTTCCTCTGGCAAATGGAACATGAGACCATAATCTTTGTTATTAAACTCTCATGACATCAGATAATCTGCACTGTGACTAATTTCTATGGGGATAAGGAAGAGTTAACTGAGGAGTTCATAGGTATTGACCCTGAAGAAGTTCTGAGGCTTGGTAATAACACCAGAGGCGAGGTTTTACATGGAAACCTAGAAAAGCACTTACTAGTATACTAAATGAGTAAAATAAATATCTTTTGTATTAACCACCTTTAGTGAAGTGGTTTTACCAGGCAGTATTGAGATAATTGATGTGACCTGACTGTATATTCAAGGCCTCAGAGCACATTTTGGGATTAAAACCAAGCTCACTACCAAACAGGAACACAAATGCAAAGAATATCCAGGACCCTGAACCTCCTAATATTAGATGTGCCTCCTGGCGTTCTTACTCCTCTGATTGTGCAGGAACTGTGGAAACTGCGTAAGACACTTGAAATACTATTTAAATTTGCTAGAGGTCTGGAGAAGTTCTGCCTGTGGGCAAGATCATGGTGCATTCCAAGGCTGAACCTTAGACAAGGAGACCCAAATGATGTCAGAAGAGAACAAGGACCCTTTGGAGTTTCTATTCCCCACAATAAGTTACACTGGACTGGGGTGGCAATGAGAGAAGAGCTGAGAGAAAAAAAAGAGGAAGTAGGACTGCATGCATGGTAGAAGAGGTTGGAAGGAAAGATCCATACTTGATGGTAAGTCCACAGAGGCAGGGATTTGCGTGTTTTGTTCAATATTGCATACCCAGTTTGGGGGCATACAGTAAGTCAAATGAATGAATAAGTGAATGAGTTGTTTAGGCTATTGGATCCATTTTCTTTATTTGTTTTTTTAATCCATTATTTCCCAAAGCATGGTCCAGGATATCATTGTAGGTGGTAACAATACATTACAAACCCTAACTCAATCGAGATTGACAAAGTTTTCCATTTTTGATTTTCTAATAACAAGGAGAAAAATCTCAGTTTAGTGCTAGTAGGTCTTTAACATCTCTCTATTGTTGTTTTAACAGAACAAAGATGTTCTCAGGCACTGAGCCTCCAGGTAACATCATCTAACTAGAACTGTATACTTTTTTGATTTTTCATCCTATTTTATAGTTACCATCTATTTTAGAAGAGGATTTTTTTCTGATTTGTGGTAGTAATATAATATTCTGTTTTAAAATAATTTATTTAAGTCCCTAAACTGCATTGATTTAAAAGCAAAACATTAGATAAATAATGAAGGTTGTGGGTATATAAGGCAAAAATGAGAGGATGATACTCAAATGAGTTAAATTTGGGAGGCTCTGTTCTAATCGCCTTGGGTCTCATGTGGGCCTTAGATCTCATCGCTGTTCTAACAATAGAGACCTTAATGTCAACTTTGGATGGCCCTCCCAGCTGAGCCATGGGTCTAGAAGCCACTCTCTCAATGCACTGGATGAGCTATAGCTCTAGAAGCCACTGCCTTGCCCAGAAGACACAGCAACCTGAGACAAAAGCCCATCAAACAAATCCACATGTATTCTTCAGTCTCCTGGTGAGCAACTTAAATGCAAATATTACAAAACTCCACTACCCAAAACCTGCCATAAAGGTTATATTCTTATTGAGAGAGTTGCCTGTAACTGCCCCTTCATATTTATTCGACTCTCTACCATTAAGCTAATTTATAAATAAATCCTAAGTTAATTAATTAATGAGTTTAAGAAATAAGAGAAAATATAAATTTAGAAGTCAAATGTCAGCTAGAAATCCTGTTAAACACCAGAGACTCTTTTGGATGATTATAACTTTACTTCCGTAATAAATAACTGATAGATCTCAAACTAAATTCAGCAACAGCCTGCATTATCTAAACTGGGAGACCAAGTTCTCGAACTAACTTGCAAAGATGGTATGAGTTGCTAAACGATGACATTTAACTTCTGCCATTCAAAACTATGGATAAAAAGGGGCTAAACCAGAGCTGAGGTTCCTTATGCATTTGCTAACAGTTATACCACTGGATAGTCAACGAAAATACTGATTAACTACAGAAGAGATTCATTGTTTTCTGTGTTTAACCAAGCACAACCAGACTGCCACAGAACAACACTATTAAAAAGTGAAATAATAAAATAAAATCCACACATTCAGTAAACAAAATGGATTCTCATTCTCCCCATTTTTACAAAGGATTCCTTGGTCTGCAGGCCTCTAGAAGCATGCATAAACATTGACACTACCATCATTTAAAAGGAAGAGAGACAAAATGGAGAATTTTTCATCCTTAATAATTCATTTTACCTGATTCTTTTGTGTCTCTGTCTTCCTCTAATTTTATTGGCTTTTTGCCACTTCACAGTAATTAAGACTTAGACATTGGGACCAAGAGGGAACTGGAAGAAAAGTAAAATGCATTCATCAGTCTAACCCAATCACTCCCACCTCTCAGGTCATTATACAACCATGAGACGCTACTGCAACAGCTTCCTTAATGGCTCAGAACAAGAAGAGCACCTAATAACAGACATGCGTAAACTCTAGAACCACTGAAATATTCCCTTCTATCTAAAATGTGATACTAACATTGAAATGCTTTCTAACTGTAAAATTCTTTACCTCACAGGGGTGTCATTGTTTAATACAATAACTTTATAAATATACTTTGAGTTTCCTGGAAAAGTGACGTGTAAATAAAGCATTATTGCCATAACATCTCCCTTAATGATCTAGAAGAGGCAGTAAATAGCAAGCTGATGGATTCGCAGATGGTACTAAATTGAGAAGTGTTGCAAACATCAGTAAATGCAGGAAAAATTATGCAAAAAAGACCTAACATTTAAATACAAGCAAAACATTTTTAACTTTATGGGGGAAAGAACATAACATTTTTTAGTGTGCTCGAGATACGCTGTCCAGTGTAGATGCTACAACCAGCACTTAAAAACGTGCAAGCCAGAATCATTCTCAATTCTTCAAAATCAACTAACATGACAATCTGCTTTGAAGGGGGGGCTGGCAGTCACATAAAGCTTATAATAGACAGGGGTGAAAACCTATGATTTCATTAGAAACTGCCAATGAGAAGTTCCGGTTTGTATGTTTATAACTTTGAAAGAATACAAAGTTCCATTTAGGAAGCTTATCCCAAGTAAATGTGTTTCATCCTTAGCATTTTTATAAGCCTTAATTTGTCTCCCATTTAGGCAGAGCCATCTGTCTGAGCAGATTTTGGATAGGGACCAAAACAGAAATAATGGGTCTTAGGAGGGCTGTGCTCGGGGTTGCAGGTGGCTTCGAGTTTGTCCTCTACTTCCCATGGTGACTAATGGGGTACATCTGAAACATGTGGTTAGAAATACCATCTGCAATCGTGGTGACAGATAAAGTAGACACCAACACCATGCTTCCATCTTCTATGCTCCAAACTGTGCCTTTTGGAAAATTCAGACCCACTTTTAATATCAAAAACATTTTAATATCAAAATATATTTATTCCCCCTTGGCTCCCAATACACCTGTTGGTTGTTTGATTTGTTCAGGTGTTAGACAACAGTTGCTGAATATAAAGTCTTGATGAACTCAGTATAGGTTCTCTTTTTTTTTCCTTTTTCAGGAGTCAGGTCCATCCACCTTTTCTACCCAGCTGAGTTCTCTGATCACCGAGTCTAACACACTGTTAAGACCAGCTTTCAATGCTGTTGTTGATCTGAGTACGTTCCATTGAACTTTATTATCCTGAGGAATTTATTTGCACAGAAAATCATCTTACAAGTGATCAAAAAGAAAAATAATTTGATGTCTCTGTCAAGGTTAACTTCAGTATCCCTGGACCCTAAAAGGGGATCTAAATTCAGTCACTGAAAATACGGTGATTAAACAACAATAGTTTATTTCTCTCCATCAAGAAAAGAAAAAGACGAGAGGTCATCAAGCCAGGTCTAGTGTGGCATCCCACGATGTCAGGCACCCAGCTTCCATCCACTTTGTTGCTTTGCCATCTTCAGCAGGCAGTTTCTACCTCACAGTTCAACATGGTTGCTTGATTCTAACTGTCCAACCTGCAGCCCACGGACCAAGAGTTAGTCGTATGGCCATGTCTTCCTGCAAACTGACTGGAAAATAAGGTCTTTACTCCAGACGTGCCCATGCCAGGTAACAATTAGAAGTTCTAGTATGTCTATTACTGAATAAGAGAAAGAGAATAGATTCTTAAGGATGACTAGTTTAAATTAAGAATCTTATTTTATAATCTAACTTGTAAGAAATGTCTTTGGCTGAAGGTGTGTTTTTATACAACTGGCTGATAGAGTGACATCATTTCTTTAAATGTGCAGGTGTTGTCATCTTAAAGCAACAGTTTCCCTTTTCATAGATCAATGAACAAAGAGAGAAAGTTTAAAAAAAAAAAGGCTTCAATAATAGGAAGATTAGAGGTGCTATAGAACCAAAGAGTCCTTTTTGAATAACCAGAGCCTGGTGGATAATGATGATGATACAACAAATAATGCTGACAGTGATAATGACTATGATAGATAGCAAACTAGAAAAACATCAGCGCAGAAGACTTTCAGCTTGTCTCTGGACACCTAGCCCATAGAGGCCACTAGGCCCCTCCAGGTGGCTGAAGGTTCCTTTGGATCCTACTTCAATTTACTTTGAAACACACCTGTGAGATGAGAGATGGAAAGCATTACAATATGAAGGTCACTTTATAGAACTGTGAACTCCATTTGCAAAATAAAATAACATAATGGAAAAAAATCGTATTTTAACATTCAAAACTTGGTCATTTTAAAGATTCTTTTAATATTAGACTTCGGTTAACAAAATAAATATTAATTCTTGACTCTATTCAACACAGTTTCTTTGAGCTTGGTACCTGAATAAAATTTCCTATTTTTTCTCAACTTTTAAAGAATTCAGTTTTACAGAGTGTTGTATCACAGGGATTTCTTTGTTTCTATTACTATAAGATGCAAGGGGAAATAAAAAGTGTTTATGAGATGATAAAAGGTAAACTTGAAGCTTTCTCTTTTTCTACTAAGGCCTTTACTTTTTCTTAAAGGTAGAATTTTAGGACTAGCTAAAATAATCACTTCAGTAAAGGCCATTTTAAATATTTTTGCCACAGCAAACAGTTTTATGTACCCCTCTTCATATTTTTTAAGTATGTAATTAATAAACATTTGGTGTGTTTTTTTTTAATATATCCCATCACATCATATGACCAACTATTCATTTAACCCTTCTTTAAGAGGGAGTGAACCAGCTACTTTTTGCCTAGCAAGTGGCTCACTGTTGGTTATAATTGTTAACCAGGGACAATAACAATTGTATTAGTTACTATTTAATTGTTGATGATTCCACAAGTCTCTCTTTCGTATTTCTAGAAGCTGAAAAAATACTGCAATAATAGAAAGTCTAAACTCAGAAAAAATAACGAGCAGACTTAAGTGAAAGGAATGTCAAATACTGCAATACTCAGAAGGAATTTTCTTCAGGTTTAACAGCAGAAAATTACAGTTCCTCCTAAAAGGTAACTTGAGCCTAACTGTAAGGTTCACTTCTAAAGTCTCTAAGCCACTCCCTTTACTTTTCCTAAAGACAATGTAGTTGTGAATTTTTTTTTTTTGCGGTACGCGGGCCTCTCACTGTTGTGGCCTCTCACTGTTGTGGCCTCTCCCGTTGCAGAGCACAGGCTCCGGACGCGCAGGCTCAGCGGCCATGGCTCACGGGCCCAGCCGCTCCGCGGCATGTGGGATCCTCCCGGACCGGGGCACGAACCCGTTTCCCCTGCATTGGCAGGCGGACTCTCAACCACTGAGCCACCAGGGAAGCCCTGTAGTTGTGAATTTTTAAAGATCCTATCAAACATTTATGATCCACTTGAATAGAAACATTTTTCTGTTTTTCTAGGTTTTTTTCATAGTCAACCATGAGGCTAATTGAAAATATTTCTTAAAAACATATCTAAATTTCAGGAAATCATGTGTAAAGTTCAGGAAATACAATACAAATAGAGGAACCTCTGGTCTTTACCAACATGAGAAATGTAACGGCACTGGTGAAGTAAGTAAGTATCAGCTACCAGAAAGAGCACGTTACGAAACTTCCCCCTAATCACAGCGGACCCCAGAAAAACCACGTAACTTCTGGGCTGTAGGGAGGTGAGCCGCTCCTGCCTGGGGTAAGGTTTCTATGTTATGCAGCAGCTACTCACACCCCTGAGAGATGGGAATTAGTCTTGCAGACATCTTCCTGATAAAACCAAAAGAACTTTCAAGATTCTTTCTTGATTTGTCAAGCTCTATGGGACTATTTAGATCCAGCTATTAGCAAATAATGCATAGTACTCTGAGGCATCCAAATAATCAGTCTACAGTCCAATTTCTCTGCATTTGAACAACTGTCTAAAACCAATTCTAACCAAGTAGTCAAGGACCCTGAATCAACACAATTTTGGGTGCATGCAAATTGACCTAAATGAAGGCATTACTTCACTATAGAGTACACTATAGAGTGGCAGGCACTACTCTGCTTCTGAGAAAGTAGAAGAATGAGTTAAATGCATTTTTTTCTTAATCCTTTACCCAGAGTCACTGTTTCTCATGTCCAAAGAGTGTGCCCCTTTACATTGAAAAGCAATGACTGTTTAAAAGGTAGGCAACTTCCAAACAGTGCTCCACAACTTATCATTGTGCTTTTCAGTGCTTACAGGAAGAAAATTTATTAACAGCTTATGTCACTTATGCTAATTCTCTTTCCCTCTCTCTCACAGATGTATGTGCACGTGTGCGCGTGCACACACACACACCCAAAACTCCCTCCTCCTGCACAGTTCAGTGACACTAAAAAGCTGTAATTGTTCAAAGACAGAAAATTCTGTGTCTCCAGATGCCAACCTAAAATCAGGATATAAAGCTTTTCCCTACTTCCTATGTGATAGGAACCAGCAAAGAGTGCAGTCTTTGACTTGTTTTAATTCTAGTTCCGTGCAACTCTGGGCATAAAGCTTAACCTCTCTGAACTTCCATTTCCCTAGCCTTAAAATTAGGATAACACCTAACCCACATGCATGTGATAAGGACTAAATGCAGTATCTTCAAGAGCCTATCACACAGTATCTAGCACATAATATGACTTCATTGATACAAGTTTCTTTCCACCGTTCATGTGTGAAGCAAGATTCTCAGCACCATTGTAAACTCTGGGGTGAACATTTCTTTGCACACTTAGGGAGAAACCAAGCAACCAAATTAAACAGAGTGTTGAAGTTAAACTACTAAATCATATCATCTTTTTTTTCCAAAATCTATTTGAAAAGCAAACCACACAGGCATTTCAGAAGTGACCAACACTTATAAAGCAAAATCAAAGTTGTCAACTCACTCATTATGGATAAAGAAACCTAATACTTTGTACAGCCTTGAACAGCAGTATCTTTAACAATCCAGACAAATATTCTTCCTGTTCAAGCCCCACAGCAGAGATAAAAGTGCCTGGAAATTTCTGTCTCCCCAGGAGCAGCCCTTAACCCAGTGCCCAAGGGATGAGGGATTATGGTCATACCAGCTCCCCTGCCCTGGTCTGGACACCTCCAGGGTGTGGCCTGTGGTGTCTCCAGGGCCCGCCTGCAAGACTGAGTCAGCTGCCCTCCAGAGATTTTGTTTAATATCATGTCCTTGCTGGGCTTGCTTCCTTTCCGGTCCTGCTTTCCCAACCTCCTACCAGCTTTCCTGAGCAAACTTCCTAATAAGTCACATTCATAGGAATGAACCCTCTCAAGATCAGCTTCTAGGGAACCCAAGCTGAAATAGGCACCCATCCTGGGATACCTCCTGGCTAAAAAAGGGGGGCTGTGCCCATTCACTCAAGGGCATGATGATAACTATCTAGGGACAGATATGAACAATCCAGGGAGAGGGAACTGAGAGATCAGCTGTCCTCGCTCACACGTGGTAAGACCCATAACTGACCCATACCTGCATTTACTCTGTGCCAGGCACAGCTATTAATATTTTATCCACATTAACCCGTTTAATCCCACAACGACTTCATGAGAAGTGGATATTGTTATTATATCTATTATTAGACCAAAGAGGTTAGGTGACTTGCCCAAGTTTACACAGCTAATGAGTGGCAGACCTGAAATTCAAACCTTCAGAGTGCACACTTTTAACCTCCATGCCATAGAGCCTCTTAGGTAGAGAAGTTACACCAACTTGGCCATAGGATGAAAAATAGATACTATTTAACAATTTTCCACAGGATTGGTAGTATTTCACAGATGAGAAAAATTTATGAACAGGAATATTTAAACTATAATTTTAATTTATTTTAATATGACATCTTTACAACCTTGCATCCTAAAATTACATGCCCATGAGTATGACCTCTTTTAACTGTATGCCCCCAATTTTCCAAACTGACTTTTTTTTTTTTTTTGCGGTACGCGGGCCTCTCACTGTTGTGGCCTCTCCCGTTGCAGAGCACAGGCTCCGGACGCGCAGGCTCAGTGGCCATGGCTCACGGGCCCAGCCGCTCCGCAGCATGTGGGATCCTCCCGGACCGGGGCACGAACCCATGTCCCCTGCATCAGCAGGCGGACCCTCAACCACTGCGCCACCAGGGAAGCCCCCAAACTGACTTTTAATTTTCGTTTTCGAAGCACATATCTGCTCCTTAATTTCCTACTAGATCAAATGACTAAAGCTACTTAATCTTGATTTTTAATTTATTAAAATTAAATACACAATTTAAGTTCCCAATAAAATTTTGTAACATCATATATACTGTAGGCAATACCTGACATTATGGGTCAGAAGATTTCACTTCAATAAGTATCATATTTATATTGCCTTGTCTCAAAGGTATCTTTGAGGAGATTTTTTTATTCTGTTAATCAGTGACATCTTAGCAGAAAGAATATAACTTTTTTTTCCTGAAAATGTATTGGTAATAAAATGCCATGAAGTAAAGAATCTAAATACACCACAAATATCCTATGTCATCATTATAAACCTTTGGACTGATATCATTTTATCAGAAGAAACTGACAATGTTATGATACAGAAGTGCAGGACTTAGGTCTAAACGGCATACCCATGTGTGCATATGTCAGGTAAGTCATCTATGTACAAAATCTCCTGGCTAAAATCACTCTAAAGAAGTAGATGGCATAAATCCAGTCCTTCCTATTCCTATACAGTACTCATTTGTCAGGGATCACAAGGAAATACATTGATAAAAATGAGAAAAAAAAATACCAAAGGCAAACTAGCAAGACATAGTTGTGTGAAATGCTACTTTATTACAATGGTTCCAAATCCAAGGAGGGTAGCACAACCCCTAGGGTGCATTTGGAGGTCACATAGGATAGTTGTGATAAAGCACACAGGGGTGTGTGTGTGTGCGCACGTGTAATTTTGCTGTAGATTGCTTTTCTCTTCTTTCTCCTTTGTAATAGAGTGCAAACATAATATTAATATTTTGAAGCTATAAAATTTAACATATTAAATGTCATTACAAATTGTTGTAAAAAAAAAGGCATTTTTTAACATCTTTGTTGGAGTATAATTGCTTTACAATGGTGTGTCAGTTTCTGCTTTATAACAAAGTGACTCAGCTATACATATACATATATCCCCATATCTCCTCCCTCTTACGTCTCCCTCCCACCCTCCCTATCCCACCCCCCTAGGTGGTCACAAAGCACCGAGCTGATCTCCCTGTGCTATGCGGCTGCTTCCCACTAGCTATCTATTTTACATTTGGTAGTGTATATATGTCCATGCCACACTCTCTCTTCGTCTCAGCTTACCCTTCCCCCTCCCCGCGTCCTCAAGTCCTTTCTCTACGTCTGCGTCTTTATTCCTGTGCTGCCCCTAGGTTCGTAGATTGGAGGCATCTCATGCCAGTGGACTCATGCATCTCTTATATGATAAAGTTTCCTCCGCATTCTCTATGGATTGAGCCTACTATTAATAAAAGCTGACAGCCTATTTATTTGCTACTAGTTTAAAAGATCTTTATAAAAACATGGCAGTTAAAAGATAACTTATTCTCTACCTGATACAGGCACATACATGTACAAACACACACTCATACATATACACAATTGTCCAATACTGTTAATTAGGTCCAAGTTCAAGTGAGAAAAACACTTCATCCACTTTAGATTCCAGTGAGAGTCCTCAGTGCTTGCTACTGCCTTGTGTTCTGTTCTCTTCTCTAAATCTGTGCCTTGCTCTGTTCCTGGGGTTTGGTTTCATTTTTCTTTGTGTCTATGGGTATTTCCCTCTCCATCCTCTTCTCCTCAGTCCAGCACCCTCTCCTCCACTCTCCCTCTGTTTTCTGCCCTCCCTCTTTTCTCCACCCCTTCTCCGTAGCCATAATCTGGACCTGAGGCATACTTACTGTTAATGTGTTTGCTCTTATTTTTGTCTTTAGGAAAGTACGTTATGTATATTCGAGTGGTATATCACAGCTGTGTCATTTTTTTTAAGTTATTTAACTGAAAGAAAACCTCTCCTCCTCTTTTGAACAAATATTCCCCTCCACCAAAGCAACACCAAAGAATATTCTGTAGGCTGTCACATTAGCACAAACAGCATGGAGAATCTCTGCATAAAGCATGCAGGATTTTTCTTTCTTGGAGCGAACTTCAGCCAGTGGTCTATATGTCCACAGTAAATGTTTTCTGCAGTTACTCTTCCTATTAATTAGTCTCTCCCTCACCACGTACCACACCCTCAAAAACACTTCTTTCAACCCAACAACTATTGAGGGCTCCTTACTCTATTTTTCCATGAGGATTTTGTTAAATTTTATAGATTTGGGATTTTTTTTTTAATTTTTGAATTGTATAAATGATTATTGTGAAGAAAAATGTAACTCCCCCCAAATTCCAAATATCCAAAATCTAATAACTTGCTTTTAAATAGCAACTGCTTTTCTTTTTTAATAAATTTATTTATTTATTTTTGGGTGCATTGGGTCTTCATTGCTGCATGCGGGCTTTCTCTAGTTGCGGCGAGTGGGGGCTACTCTTCGTTGTGGTGTGCGGGCGTCTCACTGCAGTGGCTTCTCTTGCTGCAGAGCATGGGCTCTAGGGCGTGTGGGCTTCAGCAGTTGTGGCACACGGGCTCAGTAGTTATGGCTCGCAGGCTCCGGAGCACAGGCTCAGTGGTTGCGGCTCACGGGCTTAGCTGCTCCACGGCACGTGGGATCTTCCTGGATCAGGGCTCAAACCCATGTCCCCTTCATTGACAGGGGGATTCTTAACCACTGCGCCAGCAGGGAAGCCCAGCAATTGCATTTTAAACTATGCTGATTTAAAGATGATTTGAAGCAAAGAAAGAAATTAATTTGAGGTAATTTTCCATGAGGTCATCAAGAAAGAACACTGCATTTTCTGAGTCACTTGACAAAATGACTAGGCAAGTCTGGACAGAAGCTGGACTACAAAATACAATGGAACTTTAGGCTATTCAAAAAATTAGAGATTAGACTACTGTAAAGAAAGAGGTCCTGGATTAAAGGTCTCCAAGATCCCATCTAGTCTTTTTCTGCCTCTTGAACAAATAGACTCAGTCAGGTCCACTAAGCATCAGAGGCCACAGGACAGGACTTGATGAATTTCTTCAGTTTTAGAAGAAAACAAAGAAACTGATTGCTCAGATTCTGGTGAAACTGGTAACAATGATGAACAACACAATAAATGAAATTAAAAATTCTCTAAAAGGGATCAATAGCAGAATAACTGAGGCAGAAGAACGGATAAGTGACCTGTAAGATAAAACAGTGGAAATAGCTACCACAGAGCAGAATAAAGAAAAAAGAACGAAAAGAATTGAGGACAGTCTCAGAGACCTCTGGGACAACATTAAACTCACCAACATTCACATTATAGGGGTCCCAGAAGAAGAAGAGAGAAAGGGACTGAAAAAATATTTGAAGAGATTATAGTTGAACAATTCCCTAATATGGGAAAGGAAACAGTTAATCAAGTCCAGGAAGCACAGAGAGTCCCATACAGGATAAATCCAAGGAGAAACACACCAAGACATATATTAATCAAACTATCAAAAATTAAATACAAAGAAAACATATTAAAAGCAGCAAGGGAAAAACAACAAATAATATACAAGGGAATCCCCATAAGGTTAACAGCTGATCTTTCAGCAGAAACTCTGCAAGCCAGAAGGGAGTGGCAGGACATATTTAAAGTGATGAAGGGGAAAAACCTACAACCAAGATTACTCTACCAACAAGGATCTCATTCAGATTCAATGGAGAAATTAAAACCTTTACGACAAGCAAAAGCTAAGAGAATTAAGCACCACCAAACCAGCTCTACAACAAATGCTAAAGGAACTTCTCTAGTCAGGAAACACGAGAGAAGGAAAAGACCTACAATAACAAACCCAAAACAATTAAGAAAATGGTAATAGGAACATACATATCGATAATTACCTTAAATGTAAATGGATTAAATGCTCCAACCAGAAGACACAGACAGGCTGAACGGACACAAAAACAAGACCTGTATATATGCTGTCTACAAGAGACCCACTTCAGATCTAGGGACACATACAGACTGAAAGTGAGGGGATGGAAAAGATAATCCATGCAAATGGAAATCAAAAGAAAGCTGGAATAGCAATTCTCATATCAGACAAAATAGACTTTAAAACAAACACTATTACAAGAGACAAAGAAGAACACTACATAATGATCAATCCAAGAAGAAGATATGAAAATTATAAATATTTATGCACCAACTATAGGACCATCTCAATACATAAGGCATATACTAACAGCCATAAAAGGGGAAATCGACAGTAACACAATCATAGTAGGGGACTTTAACACCCCACTTTCACCAAAGGACAGATCATCCAAAATGAAAATAAATAAGAAAACACAAGCTTTAAATGATACATTAAACAAGATGGACTTAATTGATATCCAAAAACAACAGAATACACTTTCTTCTCAAGTGCTCATGGAACATTCTCCAGGATAGATCGTATCTTCTATCACAAACCAAGCCTTGGTAAATTTAAGAAAACTGAAATCGTATCAACTATGTTTTCCGACCTCAATGCTATGAGACTACCCATCAACTACAGGAAAAAATCTGTAAAAACTATAAATACATGGAGGCTAAACAATACACTACTTAATCACCAAGAGATCACTGAAGAAATCAAAGAGGAAATCAAAAAATATCTAGAAACAAATGACAATGAAAACACGACGACCCAAAACCTATGGGATGCAGCAAAAGCAGTTCTAAGAGGGAAGTTTATAGCAACATAATCCTACCTTAAGAAATAAGAAACATCTCGAATAAACAACCTAACCTTACACCTAAAGCAATTAGAGAAAGAACAAAAAATCCCCAAAGTTAGCAGAAGGAAAGAAATCATAAAGATCAGATCAGAAATAAATGAAAAAGAAATGAAGGAAATGATAGCAGAGATCAATAAAACTAAAAGCTGGTTCTTTGAGAACATAAACAAAATTGATAAACCATTAGCCAGACTCATCAAGAAAAAAAGGGAGAAGACTCAAATCAATAGAATTAGAAATGAAAAAGGAGAAGTAACAACTGACACTGCAGAAATACAAAGGATCATGAGAGATTACTATAAGCAACTCTATGCCAATAAAATGGACAACCTGGTGAAATGGACAAATTCTTAGAAATGCACAACCTTCCGAGACTGAACCAGGAAGAAATAGAAAATATGAACAGACCAATCACAAGCACTGAAATTGAAACTGTGATTAAAAATCTTTCAACAAACAAAAGCCCAGGACCAGATGGCTTCAAAGGCAAATTCTATCAAACATTTAGAGTAGAGTTAACACCTATCCTTCTCAAACTCTTCCAAAATATAGCAGAGGGAGGAACACTCCCAAACTAATTCTATGAGGCCACCATCACCCTGATACCTAAACCAGACAAAGATGTCACAAAGAAAGAACTCTACAGACCAAGATCACTGACGAATATAGATGCAAAAGTCCTCAACAAAATATTAGCAAACAGAATACAACAGCATATTAAAGGGATCATACACCATGATCAAGTGGGTTTTATCCCAGGAATACAAGGAATCTTCAATATATGCAAATCAATCAATGTGATACACCATATTAACAAATTGAAGGAGAAAAACCATATGATCATCTCAATAGATGCAGAGAAAACTTTCGACAAAATTCAACACCCAGTTATGATAAAAACCCTGCAGAAAGTAGGCATAGAGGGAACTTACCTCAACATACTAAAGGCCATTGATGACAAACCCACAGCCAACATCGTTCTCAAAGGTGAAAAACTGAAACCATTTCCACGAAGATCAGGAAAAAGACAAGGTTGCCCACTCTCACCACTATTATTCAACATAGTTTTGGAAGTTTTAGCCATAGCAATCAGAGAAGAAAAAGAAATAAAAGGAATCCACGTCAGAAAAGAAGAAGTAAAGCTGTCACTGTTTGCAGATGACATGATACTATACATAGAGAATCCTAAAGATGCTACCAGAAAACTACTAGAGCTAATCAATGAATCTGGTAAAGTATCAGGATACAAAATTAATGCACAGAAATCTCTTGCATTCCTATACACTAATGATGAAAAATCTGAAAGTGAAATTAAGAAAACACTCCCATTTACCATTGCAACAAAAAGAATAATATATCTAGGAATAAACCTACCTAAGGAGACAAAAGACCTGTATGCAGAAAATTATAAGACACTGATGAAAGAAATTAAAGATGATACAAACAGATGGAGAGATAGACCATGTTCTTGGATTGGAAGAACGAACATTGTGAAAATGACTATAGTACCCAAAGCAATCTACAGATTCAGTGCAATCCCTATCAAACTACCACTGGCATTTTTCACAGAACTAGAACAAAAAATTTCACAATTTGTGCGGAAACACAAAAGATCCCGAATAGCCAAAGCAATCTTGAGAAAGAAAAACGGAGCTGGAGGAATCAGGCTCCCGGACTTCAGACTATATTACAAAGCTACAGTAATCAATACAGTGTGGTACTGGCACAAAAACAGAAATATAGATCAATGGAACAGGATAGAAAGCCCAGAGAAAAACCGATGCACACACGGTCACCTTATCTTTGATAAAGGAGGCAAGAATATACAGTGGAGAAGAGACACCCTCTTCAATAAGTGGTGCTAGGAAAACTGGATAGCTACATGTAAAAGAATGAAATTAGAACACTCCCTAACACCGTACACGAAAATAAACTCAAAATGGATTAAAAACCTAAATGTAAGGCCAGACACTTTCAAACTCTTAGAGGAAAACATAGGCAGAATACCCTATGACATAAATCACAGCAAGATCCATTTTGACCAACCTCCTAGAGAAATAGAAATAAAAGCAAAAATAAACAAATGGGACCTAATGAAACTTAAAAGCTTTTGCACAGCAATGGAAAACATAGGACGAAAAGACAACCCTCAGAATGGGAGAAAATATTTGCAAACGAAGCAACTGACAAAGGATTAATCTCCAAAATTTACAAGCAGCTCATGCAGCTCAATTTCAAAAAACAAACAACCCAATCCAAAAATGGGCAGAAGACCTAAATAGACATTTCTCCAAAGAAGATATACAGATTGCCAACAAACACATGAAACAATGCTCAACATCATTAATCATTAGAGAAATGCAATTCAAAACTACAATGAGATATAATCTCACGCCAGTCAGAATGGTTATCATCAAAAATTCTAGAAACAATAAATGCTGGAGAAGGAAAAGGTAACCCTCTTGCACTATTGGTGGGAATGTAAATTGATACAGCCACTATGGAGAACAGTATGGAGGTTTCTTAAAAAACTACACATAGAACTACCATACGACCCAGTAATCCCACTACTGGGCATATACCCTGAGAAAACCATAATTCAAAAAGAGTTATGTACCAAAATGTTCATTGCAGCTCTATTTACAATAGTCAGGACATGGAAGCAAGCTAAGTTTCCATCAAGAGATGAATGGATAAAGAAGATGTGGCACATATATACAATGGAATATTACTCAACCATAAAAAGAAACGAAATTGAGTTATCTGTAGGGAGGTGGATGGTACTAGAGTCTGTCATACAGAGTGAAGTAAGTCAGAAAGAGGAAAACAAATACCGTATGCTAACACATATATATGGAATCTAAAAAACAAAAAACAAAAATGGTCATGAAGAACCTAGGGGTAAGACGGGAATGAAGACACAGACCTACTAGAGAATGGACTTGAGGATACGGGGAGGGGGAAGGGTAAACTGGGACAAAGTGAGAGAGTGGCATGGACATATATACACTACCAAATGTAAAATAGCTTGTGGGAAGCAGCCACATAGCACAGGGAGATCAGCTCGGTGCTCTGTGACCACCTAGAGGGGTGGGATAGGCAGGGTGGGAGGGAGGGAGACGCAAGAGGGAAGAGATATGGAGATATATGTATATGTATAACTGATTCACTCTGTTATAAAGCAGAAACTAACACACCATTGTAAAGCAATTATACTGCAATAAAGATGTTAAAAAAAGAAAAATTACTCTTTTCCTGGTCTCAGCCTCTCTTTCGGATTTACTCTGTGAAACATTTAGTGGGATTCGTAGAGACTGGAAGGAAGGTGGACCTGAGAGGAATCACTATGACAGGCCCAATGGCAAACTGCAAATAGCCTAAGAAAGTGGCATTTACCTTGGTGAACTTGCCATGGTCCACAGCCTTGTTCTCGACTGTGCCTGCTCAGAACTGGATTCTTTCAGCACACCACACTTGTAGATGCTGAGCTGATGTGAAGAGCACAACTGACACACAGATCTGAATATACAACTTCATACAACCAGTACATTCCCTGTGATAGGCACATCTATGAAAGGCCATATAATAAACCAAACATAGTTGCATAGGCATGAAATCCGAACAAAGAGAGTTCACTGATGATTCAAAATTTTAGAGGCACAAGCATCCATCACATGGATGGGAAAGTCAAAAGAATTGAAGTTTCCATGCCAGCCTTCTTGAGCAGTTCTTAGGCAGTGCCTCCAAAGTTTCTTTCTCAGATTCTCCCCTACCTGCTATGTAAGTTTCAGTCTGAGCAATCATCTCCCTTCTGATTGCAAATTATTAAACTTTAAATACGTTAATTCTTCAATTAGTTTATAGTTCAATCTTACCAGATCTGGAAGAGCCATTCTGATATTTCCATCTCCGTACTTTATGTTGATTTTATACTTTCGCTTGGGGGCCAAGCCTGTCTCCACGTTCTTTGCATAACACCTCATTGTTACCCCCTGGATGCCTCTTAAATATCCCACAAAAAAACATGCACATGCCAAATTGATGTGGCACTTAACAGCGGAATGCCTTTGCTTAATCCATGCTCCAGTATCAGCCTCAGAGAAGCTGGACCACACATGCAGATAACACACACAGGAGAACAACTCCAATCACAGTCTTTACAACAGAACACACAAGGAGCCCTGGAACCGTCCATGACCACCATTCCCCTGACACTCACCCCTACGTCCTTTCAGTTAGTCCTGAAAAGTATTCCCACTCCCACCCAACTACCTTAGTCATATAATTCCTGGACGACTGCAGAGCCCTCAGCCCTCCCAACTCCACCTGCCCTCCACGCTGCTGCCAGTACATACAGGCAAGTACATTGCGGACGCACGTGCACATGCTCGAAGACTTGCTCAGTATAACCTCAATTCCCTTTTCTCTGGGAGAGAAATTAGTGTAGCCCTGTTTGATTTCAGTTTACATGCAACAATGACAAGACCTTCTATCTGAGTGCATAACGAAAGCTTTTTGGCTATAAAGACACATACACTTGGGCACCTAAATGTACCTCCCCCACCTGCCCAGAAAAAACAGGCTTTCTCAAAAAAGGGAAAAAATTTTGCCTCAAAGTGTCACTGTTATACAAACATAAGATTTGATCTCCTAAAAGGAACATTGAAAAGCCCACTGAGCCCTCCAGTGGCAAAATTATGAAAATGTTATGATGAATATCTAAGCACCCTGGAGGACACTCCTGAAGACAGGTGGAAATAGAATAGACAAAGTCAAGTCAGTTCAGGAGCCTGAGGTTTTCAAGTTCGCAGACTTTCTGTAAGCACAGTCAGTCCAGTGAATGGTAGTGACCATCGTCCAAGCATTCCACTTCCAGGAAAAATCTCTTCCAGGACATGCCCATAATAGAAAAGTCCTCACAAATTTATTTACTGTGCTTTAAGGCTTATTTATTTTCACGGCTGTAGGTTTTAATGAAGAGTTTAACTAAAGGTGTTTTCACAGACATATCTGGTGAGTCTAGGTCCGGGTTTGAATTATAAGACTTGGGAAAATCAAACATAAAATGCAAACAGTATAGCACAGGGAGATCAGCTCGGTGCTTTGTGACCACCTAGAGGGGTGGGATAGGGAGGGTGGGAGGGAGGGAGATGCAAGAGGGAAGAGATACGGGGACATATGTATAAGTATAACCGATTCACTTTGTTATAAAGCAGAAACTGAAACACCATTGTAAAGCAATTATACTCTAATAAAGATGTTTAAAAAAGAATGCAAACAGTAGTCATTCCTAGAGGTCTGTAATAAAAGACAAATATTTCAATTCAGAGACTATCTGGCTTGGGCTAAAGATGTTCAATGAATTTGCTAATTATTATCCCTTGCCATCGGCATTTCTCTACACTGAGTTACATAGATTCTTGGGTACATGTTTACAACTCTCTTCTTTGCTTTTCTAATTTCTAAAAAACTAAAGGGATAGAAAGAGGCAAAGGGCACATGCTTTTGATGGCTGGTCAAGACAGATGAACCTCTTCTCCTGTGAGCCTCCTGACATTTGACCGTACCACCCTATCTCCCTCCTCACTGTAGTCACCAAGCCAGGAGCCCAAGGAATTCAATATTTTGATCACAGACTTAGAGCCCTATCTCCATCTTATTATTTCATCCATTCAATTACACACTTACTCATTCACAACTCATCCATCAAATTTATTGGGTGCCATAAGTTTCTGTCCTCATGAAGTATAGACTCTTCATGGAGTGAAGACTCTAAGGAAGGTAGACCTATTTAATCATATATTTACAAACAAGCTACAAGAAGGAAAATCACAAAGAGACAAAAATATATAACAGTGAGAACCTAATATAGTCTGAGAGACAGTCAGGGTGGACCTCTTTTTGAGAAAGTAGTATTTAAAAGAGATAGGAAAGAGCAGGAGGAGTTATTAGGCAAAGATGAGTAACAAGGAGAAGGGCATTTCATAAAAGGTGAGCATGTGCAAAGGTCCTAAGGTGGGAGAGGGGCACAAATGCCATGAGTCCAGGGTTCAGCAGAAGACAAAGCTGGAAACTCCCTGGATTGCTGCATCGTCAGCCTCCCGAGGTCTTTGTTTACCCTACTGTCTGTATCCCTAGCCTCTTCTCAACCCAGCAGACACAATGATTCCTTTAAAATCTAAGTCAGGTCATGTCATTGCAATGCCTAAAACCCTCTAATGCTTCACATTTCATACAGTGGAAAAGCCGAAAGTGCTCACAAAGAGCTAAAAAGCCCTACATGATCTAGTCCCCATGACCTCCCCTCCTGCCACCCCACACACACTCACCCATTCAGCCACCCTGGGTCCTCCATGTCCCCAGCACACCCCAGACACTCTCCCACGTCAGGGCCTTTGCTCCAGCTGTTCCCTCTGGCCTGCAATACTCTTGCTCTGGATATCCGCATGGCTGACTCCCTCACACCCTTCACATCTTTGTTCCAATTCGCCTTTCTAATGAAGCCTACCCTGTCCACCCCATTTAAAACTTAAAACCCTTTCCCTAAACTCCAGCTCTCTTCATGCCCTTACCATGTTCTATTTTTCTTTTCACCATGGCACTTATCACCTCCCAACATTCTGCTGCTCTCCTCAAGTGATCCCATCTACTCCCATCATTTCATCCACCACCCACATATGGGTGGATCTCAAAACTAGAGCTCCCTCAGGGTGTGCCTGACCACTCCAGAGAGCCTTAGGCACACATACCCAGATCCCTGCTAGTCCAGCCTCTCGATAAGTCACTGGCACTAAAGCTCAACGTCACACCTTCCTTTACCACATGCTTCAGCTCCTCCTGCATTCACATCTCTAACCACAGCAAAGTTCAGGTGCTTACTCCACTACTGAGCTTTGCAGCTTCTTAGAACCACCCCTGGCATCTCAAATCCAATCAGCATCAGGTTTACTGATTTGACTTCTGAAACATTTCTCAACTCTACCAATGTCTCAGTCTGGTTCTTCTCCTCTTGTCCCTTCATTAGCCCAGAAGCATCCAACGCTCTGTCAAGCCCGATATCTATATTATTGCCATTCAGACCACCACAGAATGATACAGTTTTGAGCTACTCACTCCTCTCCTCAAAAATCTCCAGAAGAAAAAGTCTAAACTATTAAGCCTGGCAGAGAAATCCTCCATGACCCAGTCCCTCCCCAACCTCACCAGCAACAATCCCTGTAATTAAATGTCAACATTCAGACATTAACCTTAAGTTAATTAGCCTTAAGTTAATGTCATACCTTGTGTACGTAACAAATGCTGCAGAGAGCAGACATGATGCTAACCTGGTGCTCACACACAAGTTCAGGGATGACAAAAACAATGTTAAAGTGAGCATTTCCTCCTGAGCTCTCCAAAGGCTCACACCTGACAACAGGTTCAGGCTGAGTATCAAGACCAAGGCTGAATTTCGATGCATCCCTACACTCTAGACTGTAATTTTTGGTCTCCTTCTCTGTTCCCCCCACCACACCGTGGACCCTTTGAGGGCGGATGCTCTACATTAGCCACCTAGGGTAGTGTCTGACAAATAGTGAATATTCAGAAAAGTTTCTGAATAGTCAATAAACTGACCTATCAAATCAGTGCGGGCTTATTTTTGTAAGTCCTTGGTTAGCTGCATGTACCTACGCAGATTCAAACCTGGTCATACACACTGAATTCTTAGCAGCACACCACTTTACATTTAATCAAAACAACGCTCTACCTTTAGACTCTCTCATCATTCTTTTATTATCCACACTTCTTTTCATACTTAGAGTTTATATTCTGACCAGTTAAATCCTAATATTTCCTTCTTTGTTGTCTACTAACACACACTCAAACACACACACACACACACACACACTCCTTTCTTCATGTTAAGGAGCACATATTAGAAAACATCTTAGTAGGATATTTTATTCTATAAATATTATTTACTGTATTTTACTTGAAACCAACCAGGTATTTCTTCTTTTCTTCTTTTTTTTGGCATTTTGTTCTTGTTTACAGATTCTTGATCAGGTTTCACAAATCCAAGGAGGTGCTATAATATAATACTGTACATTTTTTAAATGATCAAGATAAATGATAAAAGCGTAGCAGTTTGAAAAATCAAAATGGTTACATTTCCATGAACTGCAAAGTTTAAAACACAGTTGCACAATCTACCTCAAGAAAGAATTTTAAATTTTACTGCACCATCTTTGAGTTTTAATTAACCATTTTTTATGAAACTTTATTAAGTACATATCATATATAAGGTACTGCTCTGGACACTGCCATAAATTAAGAAAAACATGAGTTAGCCAGATATCTACTACATATTATCCTCCTTCATATTTAATAAACCCTGTCCATGTGAGAGCTGTGCCCAAAACACTAACATCAGCCTTTCTTTATGCAGGTAAAGATCGTTCTCATGTCTCAGCATGACACCTGTGTTGCAGGACAATGTGGTATTTACAACTCAGTTTCTCTTGGTCTCCAAGATAAGGACAATGCCATCATTTTTAGAACATTTAGAGGTCTGCAGAGGAAGATAACTGTAGAACCCACTTCCTCATGTCTCCTGTTGCACAGAAGTCTGAAGAACAGATAAATTTGGAGATTTCTGTGAATTCACAGCAGTCAGAAGTCTTAAAAAGTGACCTGGGTGATGTGACACATCAGGCCTACACTACACCTGGGCGTCATCCTGCTCCAGCTTGCACAGTCCCAAGCCAATAATTTAGGGAGAAATAAAAGCATCTCAAAGAACACACCATTCTTGCATTAGGCCATCAACAATTTCATAACATTCGTACCACTTTAATATGCCCAGAGTTCTCCCTCAGAACACAGAGACTTACCAACTTCCGAAGTTGTTTTTTTCCCCAACTTAAATTCCTAGGAAAATTTAAATCCTTCAGATTTTAGCAGCTGTAAAACTCCATTTACACTGGCATTACAGTCTATTTCTCCCTGGCAGCAACATTCATCCAACACCTACATGCTACTGTATAGAAATGAGTCATTTCCTCTTCTGGGGGAGATTTAAAACACAACTCTGCAAGGCAAAATAGTCTGAAGAGCTAGAAAGTTACATACTTAACAGAAAAGGAAACACTGAACCATAGTCTCTCACTGAATGAAAATAGGCAGAGAAAGTAAAAATATAAATTGAGTGGAAGGTTTAATGAACATCAACACCTTTGTGAATCAAAACACCTAGGCAAAAAAGCTTAGTGTGGAAAAAAAAGTCCTCAGAAAAATGCCTATAACAGTACATTAAATGAAGCAGCCCTTAATCATTTAAAACACAACTCTGTGGCAATTTTCAACTAAGAAATGAAGAGATTCATCTCTAACGAATGAAAACTAGATTTTTCTAATTTGTTACATCATTCTTCACTTTTTCTCCCTTTTTTTGTTTTCCACTTTTCTGGTGAGGCATTAATGAAAAAAAAGAAAAAGAAAAGAAAAGCAAACAAGAAACCCCTGCCAAAAAAAATATCTCCTATATGATCTCATATATAAAACTCCTGAAAAATGCAAACTAAATCTACAATGACATAAATCAGATCAGTGGTAGACTAGCGAAGGGGATGGAGGGAGGGGAAGAGGGATTAAAAAGTGGCACAAGGAAACTTTCTGGATCCACAAAAATGTTTTTTTATTTAATTATAAGGAAGATTTTACATATTTGAAACTCAAATTGTACACTTTTGACGAGTGAAATTTATTATATGACAATGCTGCAATAAAGCTATTTTTAAAAATACTATCTGCTCATAAAACGCCACTCCCACAAAGAAGTCACTGAAGCTCCTGTCAAGATTAGAACTTCCAGGGGCTCTGGTTCAAGATGGAGACAGAAGAGGATCCTGCTCACCTCCCACAAATGCACTGAATCTATAGCTATGTATGGAACAACTTCCTCTGGAAAAAATAAAACAAACCTAAAAACTGGCTGAGCATCTCCTATACATCAGATGAATGAAAGAAGGCCCACATCAAAGTGGGTAGGAGAGAATGGGACACAATGTGGCCATAAATTATGAGAACAAGGGAAATTTGGCTTTATTAGACATTTACCTCTTGATGATGTAGCAATGAGGGACTGTAAAAGTAATGGATAAATCAAATTCACAGAAAATCCCCAATGATATGAAAAGACGAGAGTGGCTTAAAACAGAAAAAGGAAGGAACAACTATAAAACAGGAAAACTTTAAGAGGCCACCGTTTTCAAACCCAAAACAATAGATGGCATACATCTCTGGTTCTGGAAAGAAGGGAAACATGAAGTGGTTTTTTAACTTTGGTATGCTTCTCCACATATATGTTTTATTTTACACACTTGCACACATAAAGGTTACAGGAAATGCGGCTTACAATCACCAGGGAGGTGGACAGTGAAGGGAGACGTTGTAGAGAGAACACAGGACGTCTAACGCTACTTAAAGTGAAAGGGGGAACTGCATGTTAGAGGTCCCCAAAGAAAGATGCAACTGGAGTGCAGAGAATGGAGGGAAGAGCCTGAAAATTGGGCCCTGTCTCTGCTGAAAATTACTGCCTTTCTTAGAAATAAAATTTTTATTTGTAAAATATTTGTTTTCATACATATACTCTACTAAAACTTTTATCTATACTGTACCAGAATATTGTCATGAGAGAGGATAACCTCTTGCCTGGTATAATTTGAAGAATTCCCTCTAACCACAATAAATTTAATAACTCTTACAAAAGAAGAAAAAGGGATATGTATGACATGCACTAGTTTAAATATAATAGAAAAGTAACCAAGATAACAATTGAACAATGTACTGCAAACACAGATGTTGTATTATCTCCTTCTATTAGCCTTCCACAGAGAATCTTTGTCTTTGCTCTTTCTGAATGAAAAATGCATGAAAAGACTTACTAACGAAAGGACCAAATTGACATATATCCCATTATAACTACAGAACACATCATTAGAGTAAAATAAAGGTATAAGTAATATGAAAATAATAAATATCTAAATCCAAACTAAAATACAAATACAAGACTATTAAAGGTTCTGAAAAGAAAACATCTCATTTCATTGCATACGAAACATTGTGCTGGGGACACCAGGAACTGTAAATTTGCTATTTTGAAAGCATAATCCAGCATCTTAATAGCAGTCAGTCTATTGTTCAGTTTATAACTTTCATGATTGATAAATATACTTGTAGTCTAAGCCACAAAATACCTATTATCATATTAACTTTTTATTGAACCAGGAATAAATTCCTAGTTTTTATTAACTCAAGTCATACAATTTTACTACTCTTGCTACAAAACCAGTCAATAAAAATGTCAGTAACTTAGTCTTTCAAAACACAAACTACTGAAGCATTTCATTCATAATAGACCAACAAAGCTTTAAATAATTCCCTTCCCTGTTGAATTCCTAAAAATCAACTTTATATTCAAGATCCTAAATTTCCCACTCATCATATTGCTCTGTGATCACCTATAAAGTCAACCAGAAACGATAACACTGACAATGATAATTATAGCAGCTAATGTTTGTTGAGGGCTTACTCTGTGCCAAGCACTGTCCAAAGTGCTTTACATGAATTTAATCCTCAACGCAACCCTATGAGATAATTAGTGAAATTATCCCAATTTCTAGATGAGAAAATGAAGAACAGAGTGATTAAATTACTTATCTAAGTTCACACAGCTAGTAAGTGATGGAGCCAGGATTCATACCCATGAAGACAGGCTCCAGAGGTCACATCTTAACTACAAGTTTAACTGCTAATAAAGCATTTTGTCCATTCTGATTATCTAAAAATGATACCTTTCAGTATTTAATCTCAAATAAAATTAACACTGACTCTTCTATATAAGTTATTATGTTGGGTCATTTGGTGCTATAATGAAATGTAGACATGGACACTATGCCAGGATGCTTAAAATAAAGTGAGAAAAGGTGAAGAAATAGTAAAATAATTAAGAGTTTAAGACAGTAAAAAAATACATTTCAAAAACCACTGCATATATTAATTGTCTAGTTAATTATCTATATATATGCTCTAGAAATTTAGAGGCAGGAGAGAGAACTCCAGGATACGGGCTCTAGTTCTGACACCTCACTCACCAGCCCTGTGATTTAGCCAAGTAAATTAGTTTCTGGGAGCATCGTTGTATCAATTTGTATAATAATTCCAAATTATATTGATATGACCTTCTTTCAAATCATGGGTTACAATCCATTAGTGGATCGTGAAATCAAGAAAATGGGTCAAAACCACCAACTTCATAAAAAATGAAATGGAATGTAATGAAAAATATCAGAAGTTGTTCTAGTAAGTTTCTTGGATTTTAAAGCATATGTGTGTATTTGGGTGTGTGTGTGGAATTTTACAGATGTAAAACATATTTCATAATATGGGCATGGTCATGAAAGTTTGAAAGCCATAGTTATATTCTAAATTGACAGGGTTTGCAGGAGATTATATACGTTAGACGTTCTTGTTCCTATAAAGATCTTTTGAAAGGTGAAGAAATAGCCTTCTCTACACTGTGAACTCCAAGCATGGCAACCTTGTCTTACTAAATAATAATTTGTACTCTCAGCGCTAGCACAGTGCCTGACACAGAGCCAGTTTTCAATAATGGAGAGCTCAACAGATAGATGGAAACAGCCAGAGAAATTTTAGGAACTTAGAATTTACCTCGATTTTAAAGAATTGATAGTATTTGGATAATTTTTTTTAAAGAGTATGGGCAGGCTTAGAATTCATTCTTTCATTTCCTGACCACATGCTAGGAAAGGGAAGGACACAGAACAAAAGCCTTCGATTCAGAGGAGGGAGGGAATAAAGTGAATGACACTGCTAAGCCATGATGGTCCCCCCAGTTCACTGATTCCACCCACAGCCTTGTGAATAATGGGAAGATTATAGGTCCTGGAGCTTGAGGCTAGAAAAATGCACTGAAGACACTGAAAAGAGCCAATGGTAACCCTTTTCTTAGAAAAGATAAAATCAGAGGGTTGTGATTCATGTTTCCTATTTTAAACAGGAGTACAGAGAACAAAGGTTAGACGTTACCTAAAAAGCAAAAGGTCAGAGAACCAGGAATTAAAAACTCAGGTTAATTCCCTTAGCATCTTAATGCAACCTGCCTTTAAGGACTGGGTGCCAGACTATACAACGATTCTTCCAAAGAAATCAGTGAGTCACTGCATTCCCTAAGCAGTCTGTGCACCCAAGTACTGAACTGGGAAGAACTTCAGTCATAAACCAGTACAAGGGAAGGTGGTTTATCTGCAGCTCAGGGCACTGACGCCCAATCAGAAGCACTGGGTGTGAAGGCAGGATCAAGATGGCAGAGTAGGAAGACCCTGAACTCATCTCCTCCCACAGCAAAACCAAAACTACAACTCCGTATAGAACAACTCTCTCTGAAAACAACCTGGAGATTAGCAGAACAGCTCTTCTACAATTAAGGATATAAAGAAAAAACCACACAAAGACACGTAGGAGGAAAAGAGAAGCAATCTAGTCATGACCCACACTCCCAGTGGGTGATCCAAAAGAGGAAAGGGATATCACAGACTCAGAGGTCCTCTCTAAAGGACGTGAGGTATGAGCCTCACATTGGGCAACTCTCCACCCAACCCCTGCAAGGCAGCAGCTTCTGATGCACCTTGGGAGAAGCTCCAGCCTATGCTGGGCTCTGGCTCCAGGCCTTGCAACCCTGCCAAGGTGGCAGCTTCTGACCCCAGAAGAAGCCCCCACCCATACTCATTTCTGCTCCAGCCCTCCCTCTAAAGCCACTGGGCACACACAGTCTGCACAGGGACATTCCTACACAAGAATACACCTTCAAGACCAGGAGAGGTAACTGTTTTGCCTGATTCATAAAAACAAACACAGACAATTAAACAAGATTAGAAGACAGGAATATACTCTAAATGGAAGAACAAGATAAAACCCCAGAAAAAAACCCTAATCAAATGGAGATAAGTATTTTACCTCATAAAGAGTTCAAAGCAAGAGTCATAAAAATACTAACTCAGGCAAAGAATAGAGGAATACAGTGCAAACTTCAACAAAGATACAGAAAACATAAAAAGAATGAATCAGAGCTGAAGAAAATAATAACTGAAATGAAAAATACACTAGAGGGAACCAATAGCAAATTTAGCAATACAGAATACTGTATAAGCAACTTGGAAGACAGAATAGTGGAAATGACCCAATCAGAACTGCAAAAAGAAAGAAGAATTTTTTTAAAATGAGGATATTCCAAGGGACTTTTGGAACAACATCAAGTATACTAACATTCACATTATAGGGGTCCCAGAAAGAGAAGATAAATAGACAAGGGTAGAAAATATTTTTGATAAAATAATGGATGAAAACTTCCCTAACGTGGGGAAGGAAAGAAATATTCAGGTCCAGGAAACACAGAGTCCCAAACAAGATGAATGCAAACAGATCCACACAAGATATACCATAATTAAAATGGCAAAAGTTAAAGAGAGAGAATGTTAAAGGCAACAAAAGAAAAACAAAGTCAACAAAAGAAAAACAAAGGGAAACCCCATAAGGCTATAAACTGAATTTTCAGCAAAAACACTGCAGGCCAGAAGGGAGTGGCATGATATACTTAAAATGCTGAAAGGGAAAAACCTACAACCAAGGATACTCTACCTAGCAAAGTTATCATTCAGAATTGAAGGAGAGATAGTTTCCCTGTAAGCAAAAACTAAAGAGTTCATTACCATTAAACCGGCTGTACAAGAAATGTTAAAGGGTCTTCTTCAAGAGAAAATAAAAAGTCATAACAAGAAGTAAGAAAATACATGATGGAAAAAATCTCACTGGTAAAGGCAAATATATAGTTAAGGCAGTGGATCAACCACTTAAAAAGCTAGTAAAAAAGGTTAAAAGACAGAAGTTGTAAAATCAACAAAAACTACAATAAGTAGTTAAGGGATACACAGAAAGATATAAAACACAACATAAAAACATAAAATGTAGTGGGGAATTTTAAAATGTACAGCGTTTAGAATGTGTCTGAATTTAACTATCAGTGAAAAATAGATATATATAGATATATCTAGAGAGGAAGATACATATAGATATATCTATCTCATGGTAACCAGAAACCAAAAACCTACAATAGAAGCACAAAAAACAAAGAGAAAGAAACCCAAACATACCACTAACGGAAATCATCAAACCACAAAGGAAGGGACTAAAAGAAGAAGAAAAGAAAACTACAAAAACAACCAGGAAACAAGTAACAAAAAGGCAATGAGTACATACCTATCGATAATCACTTTAAATGTAAATGGACTAGGGACTTCACTGGTGGAATCCACCTGCCAATGCAGCGGACACAGGTTCAATCCCTGGTCCAGGAAGATCCCACATGCCACAGAGCAACTAAGCCTGTGTGCCACAACTACTGAGCCTGTGCTCTAGAACCCACAAGCCACAACTACTGAGCCCACACACCACAACTACTAAAACCCACTTGCCTAGAGCCCATGCTCTGCAACAAGAGAAGCCACTGCAATGAGAGCAACAAAGAGTAGCCCCCGCTCACCGCAACTAGAGAAAGCCCATGCGCAGGAACGAAGACCCAACACAGCCAAAAATAAATAAATAAATAAAATAATTTTTTTAAAATGTAAATGGACTAAAAGCCTCAATCAGAAGGCACAGGATGGCTGAATGGATAAAAAAACAAAGACCCACGTATATGCTGCCTACAAGAGACTCACTTCAGCTAAAAACACACACAGACTGAAAGTGAAGGGATGGGAAAAAGATATTCCATGCAAATTGAAACAAAGAGCTGGGATAGCAACACTTAAGTGAGACAGACTTTAACACAAAGACTATGTAATGCCCTTCTTTGTCTTTTGTTATAATGATAAAGGGGTCAACCCAGTAAGAGGATATAACACTTGTACACTATAGGCATCTAACAAAGGAGAATCTAAACATAAAAAAAACAAATATTAACAGACATAAAGGGAGAAGTGGACAGTAATACAATAACAGTAGGGGACTTTAATATCCCACTTACCTCAATGGATAGATCATCCATACTGAAAAACAATAAGGAAACATTGGACTTAAATAACACATTACACCAGATGACTTAAGACAGCTACAAAGCATTTCATCAGAATACACATTCGTTTCAACTGCACATGGAACATTCACCAGGATAGATCAGGTGCTAGGCCTCAAAACAAGTCTCAATAAATTTAAGAAGACTGAAATCATATCAATCATCTTTTATAACCACAACAGTATGAAATTAGAAACCAATTATGGAAAGAAAACTGGAAAAACACATAAACACATGGAGACTAAAAAACACACTACTAAAAAACCAATGGGTCAATAAAGAACTCAAAGAGGAGATCAGAAAATATCTTGAATGAAATGAAAATAGAAACATAACTTTCCAAAATTTATGGGATGCAGAAGAAACAGTTGTAAGAGGGAATTTTATACCAATACAGGCCTACCTCAAGAAACAAGAAAAATTTCAAATTAACAACCTAACTTTATACCTAAAGGATCTAGAAAGAGAAGAACAAAGCCCAAAGTTAACAGAAGGAAGGCATAATAAAGATCAGAGCAGAAATAAATGAAATAGAAAAAAAAAAAGGAAAAGATCAATGAAACTAAGACTTGGTTTTCTGAAAAGATAAAGAAAAATGGGTACTTCCCTGGTGGCACAATGGTTAAGAAACCTCATGCCAGTGCAGGGGACACGGGTTCAAGCCCTGGTCCAGGGAGATCCCACATGCCACAGAGCAGCTAAGCCCATGCACCACGACTACTGAGCCAACGTGCCACAACTACTGAAGCCCACGCCCCTAGAGCCTGTGCTCTAAAACAAGAGAAGCCACCACAATGAGAATCCCATGCACCACAATAAAGAGTAGCCCCCACTCGCTGCAACTAGAGAAAGACCACTCAGCAACAAAAACCCAATGCAGCCAATAAGTAAATAAATAAATTTATTTTAAAAATAAAGGAAAAATGACAAAACTTTAGCCAGGCTCATCAAGAAAAATAGAGAAAGGGACCAAATAAATAAAATTAGAAATAAAAGAGAACTTCCAACCAATACCACAGAAATATAATCATAAAAGAATATTGTCAACAATTATATGCTAATGAATTGGACAACTGACAAGAAGTAGATAAATTCTTATAAACATACAATCTCCCAAGACTGAATCATGAAGATATGGAAAATATGAGCAAACCCATTACTAGGAATGAAACTGAATCACTAATCAAAAACTCCCAGCAAAAAAGGAGTCCAGGACCTGATGGCATCACAGGAGAATTCTACCAAACATTTAAGGAAGAGATAATACCTATCCTTCTCAAGTGATTCCAAAAAATTGAAGAGGATGAAACCCTTCTAAACTCATTCCATGAGGCCAGCATTACCCTGGTCCGAAATCAGGCAAAGGCATCACAATAAAAGAAAATTACAGGCCAATCTCTCCAATGAACATAAATGTAAAAATCCTCAACAAAATATTACTAAACTGAATTCAACAACATATTAAAAGGATCATATATCAAGATCATGTGGGATTTATTCCAGGGATGCAAGGATGGTTAGATATCCACAAATAAATCAATGTGATACTCCACATTAACAAAATGAAGGATAAAAATTATGTGACCATCTCAATAGGTGCACAAAAAGCTTTTGACAAAATTCAACATTCATTCATGATAAAAATTCTTAACAAAGTGGGTGCAGAGGGAACAAACCTCAACATAATAAGGGCCATTTATGACAAACCCAGAGCTAACATCATACTCATTGGTGAAAAGCTGAAAGCTTTTCCTCTAAAATCAGCAACAAGACAAGAATGCCCGCTCTCACCACTTTTATTCAAACTAGTACTGGAAGTCCTCACTATAGCGATCAGACAAGAGAAAGAGATAAAAGGTATCCAAATTGGGAAGGAAGAAATAAAACTGTCACTGTTTGCAAATGACATGATACTATATAGAGAAAATCCTGAAGACCCCAACAAAAAACTATCAGAACTAACAAATGAATTCAGGAAAGCTGCAGGATACAAAATCAATATACAGAAATCTGTTGCATATCTATACGCTAATAATGAACTATCAGAAAGAGAAAAATATCCTATTTACAATTGTATCAAAAAGAATAAAATATCTAGGAATAAATTTGACCAAAAAGGTGAAAGACCTGTACTCTAAAAACTATAAGGCCCTGGTAAAAGACATTAAAGATAACACAAATAAATGGAAAGACATTCTTTGTACCTAGATTGGAAGAATTAATATTATGAAAATGTCCATATTACCCAAAGCAATTATAGATTCAATGCAAACTCTATCAAAATTCTAAAGACATTTTTCACAGAACTAGAATAATCCCAAAATTTTATGGAAACACCAAAGACCCCAAATAGCCAAAGCAATCTTGAGAAATAAAGAACAAAGCTGGGGGTACCATGCTCCCCGAATTCAGACTATACTACAAAGCTATAGTAATCAAAACAGTATGGTACTGGCACACCAAAAAAAAAAAAAGACACAAAGATCAATGGAACAGAATAGAGAGCCCAGAAATAAACCCATGCACATATGGTCAGTTAATCTATGACAAAGGAGGTAAGAATATATAATGGGGAATAACAGTTTCTTCAGTAAGTGGTGTTGGGAGAACTGGATAGCTACATGTAAAATAATGAAACGACCATTTTTCTCACCATATTTTAAAAACTCAAAATGGATTAAATATTTAAATGTAAGACCTAAAACCATAAAACTCCTAGAAGAAAACATAAGCAGTACACACTTTGAAATCAGTCTTAGCAATATTTTATTTAGATCTGTCTCCTCACAGTCAACAAAAGCAAAAATAAATAAATGGGACCACATCAAACTAAAAAGGTTTTGCACAGCAAAGGAAACCAACAACAAAACAAAAAGGCAACCTATTGAATGGGAGAAGATATCTGCAAATGAAACATCTGATAAAGGGTTAATATCCAAACTATATAAAGAATTTATTCAACTCAATACGCAAAAAACAAACAATCTGATTTTTAAAATGGGCAAAAGACCTGAATAGGCACTTTTCCAAGGAAGGCATACAGATGGCCAACAGTCACACAAAAAGATACTCAACATCACTAATCACAAGGGAAATACAAATCTAAATAACAATGAGATATTACCTCACATCTGTCAGAATGGCTATCACCAAAAAGACAAGAAATTACAAGTGTTGGTGAGGATGTGGAGAAAAGAAAAATCCCATACAATCCAGCAATTCCATTCTTGGGTATTTATCCAAAGAAAATGAAACACTAATTCAAAAAGACATATGCACCCAAATGTTTATTTCAGCATTATTTACAATAGCCAAGAAATGGAAGCAACCTAAGTGTCCATCAACAGATGAAAAGGTAAAGGTGTTGTGTGTGTGTGTCCACACACACACAACGGAATATTATTCAGCCATAAAAGAGAATGAAATCTTGCCATTTGTGACAACATGGATGAACCTGAAAGGTATTACTCTAAGTAAAATAAGTCAGACAGAGAAGACAACTACTGTAGGTTTTCACTTATATATAGAATCTACAAAACAAAACAAACAAATATAATGAAACAGAAATAGACTCACAGGTACAGAGAACAAGCTAGTGGTTACCAGACAGGAGAGGATGGGGAATGGGCAAAATAGGAGAAGATTAAGAGGTTACAAACTACCAGTTATAAAATAAATGAGTCACAGGGATATAATATGTATTTCTCCCAGGTGTTGGGAGAAAATAAAAAATTTTATCCCCTCCACCTAGCAGAAGGGCATGGCACAATATCGTGCTGGTCCAGGGCCCATGTGCCAGCAGGTCCATTCCTTGCCCTCCTTTTACTCACTTCAGACTCTTGCTGGCTGTATGACAGCTGATGTCCTACTGGGTTCAGCCGATAGGAGGGGAACTGGAGGGAGAAACTTGAGTATCTCTCCTCCTACTTCTGTGCCTCTGGAGGGGGCACTAGGCAGAGATATGTGTCTCCCATGGCTGCAGTGTGGCACCCGCTTCACTGGCTGACCCCAACTACAAGGCTCCAATCACCTCCTCCCTTTGTCCTGACTGCTTACTCTTGCCAAACTCCGGCTGGCCCAGTGGTCTCCTGTTTAACTTCCCAGCTTTTCTACCACCTGTGAAGCCAGTTCCCCACACTATATTCCCTCTGCTTCAAATACTCAAGAGTGGTTTGTGCTTTCCTTATTGGACCTTAACTAATATAACTCTTCAGAAATAGGACTAAAAAGAGAAGGAGAAAAAAAAAAAAAACCTGTATAACTATGACTGTAATAACATGATTTCAGGACCTAGAGATACTAAGTCAGACAGAGAAAGACAAATATTATATGATATCAATTCTAAGTGGAATGTAAAAAAATAGTACAAATGAACTTATTTACAAAACAGAAACAGACTCACAGACATAGAAAACAAACTTATAGGGACTTCCCTGCTGATGCAGTGGTTAAGAATCCGCCTGCCAATGCAGGGGACACGGGTTTGGGCCCTGGTTCGGGAAGATCCCACATGTCGCGGAGCAACTAAGCCCATGTGCCACAATTACTGAGCCTGTGCTTTAGAGCCCGTGAGCCACAACTACTGAAGCCCGCGCGCCTAGAGCCCGTGCTCCACAACAAGAGAAGCCATTGCAAGGAGAAGCTTGCACACCGCAACGAAGAGTAGCCCCCACTCACCACAACTAGAGGAAGCCCATGCACAGCAATGAAGACCCAATGCAGCCAAAAATAAATAAATTTATTTTTTAAAACAAGAAAACAAACTTATAGTTACCAAAGGGGAAGAGAGGGAAGGATAAATTGGGAGTATGGGATTATCAGATGTACACTACCATATATAAAATAAACAACAAGGATTTACTGTACAGCACAGGCACAGGGAACTCTTTTCAATATCTTCTAATAAACTATAATGGAAAAGAATCAAAAAAAGAATATAGAAATATATAACTGAATCACTTTGCTGTACGCCTGAAACTAACACAATACTATAAATCAACTATGCTTCAATTAAAAAAAATGTGATTTCTTAATAAAATAAAATGCATAACTAAATAAGTTCTTTAAAAAATGCATAATTTAATAACTTCACCCTTCTTTTACTATGCAAATCACTAAAGTCAGTGTGGCTCACAGCCTGATACGCATGCCATTGGGGATATGCAAAATGATTTTAGGGGATACTGGGTTGGCCAAAAGGTTCATTCAGTTTTTTCCATAAGATGGCTCTAGCAGCACTTAGTTGTCTTTAACTTCATTCAAAACAATTTTGTTAGACTGTATGCGACAGCTGTCATATCGGCGTGCATTTTAAAAAAGGCTTACCAAAATTGGTGAATTTTTGCGTAGCCATTTTAATATTGAAGATGGAAGAAAAAAGCAACATTTTCGGCATATTATGCTTTATTATTTCAAGAAAGGTAAAAACGCAACTGAAACGCAAAAAAAGATTTGTGCAGTGTATGGAGAAGGTGCTGTGACTGATTGAACATGTCAAAAGTGATTTGAGAAGTTTCATGCTGGAGATTTCACGCTGGACTATGCTCCACGGTCGGGTAGACCAGTTGAAGTTGATAGCAATCAAATCGAGACACTGAGAACAATCAACATTATACCATGCGGGAGATAGCCGACATACTCAAAATATGCAAATCAAGCGCTGAAAATCATTTGCACCAGCTTGGTTATGTTAATCCCTTTGATGTTTGGGTCCCATGTAAGTTAAGCGAAAGAGACATCCTCGACCATATTTCCGCACGCTATTCTCTACTGAAACGTAAAGAAAATGCTCCATTTTTAAAACAAATTATGACGGGCAATGAAAAGTGGATACTGTACAGCAATGTGGAACGGAAGAGATCGTGGGGCAAGCAAAGTGAACCACCACCAACCACACCAAAGGCCAGTCTTCATCTAAAGAAGGTGAAGTTGTGTATATGGTGGGATTGGAAGGGAGTCCTCTATTATGAGCTCCTTACGGAAAACCAAATGATTAATGCCAACAAGTACTGCATCCGGTTAGACCAACTGAAAGCAGCACTTGACGAAAAGCGTCCAGAATCAGTCAACAGAAAACGCATAATCTTCCATCAGGATAACGCAAGACCATATGTTTCTTTGATGACCAGGCAAAAACTATTACAGCTTGGCTGGGAAGTTTTGATTCATCCACCATATTCACCAGACATTGCACCTTTGGATTTCCATTTATTTCGGTCTTTACAAAATTCTCTTAATGGAAAAAATTTCAATTCCCTGGAAGACCATAAATGGCACCTGGAACAATTCTTTGCTCAAAAAGATAAAAAGTTTTCGGAAGGTGGAATTATGAAGTTGCCTGAAAAATGGCAGACAGTAGTGGAACAAAAGGTTGAATATGTTGTTCAATACAGTTCTTGGTGAAAATGAAAAATGTGTCTTTTATTTTTACTTAAAAACCGAAGGCACTTTTTGGCCAACCCAATACATAATATCCTTTTCCCTAATTTAATAGTTATGCATATATTTTAATGTGCTGAAGCTACAGCTTTGTCATATTACAGGTACTGTATGTGAAAGTTAGGCCACTGATTTGGGAAATAGCTGGAATGGCATTAGCTAAGGAGGGGTCAAAGGTCTGAACCTCAAAATCCTTCTGAGGGGTACAAAAACTAATTGGCTGTTATTCCCTACCCTTCATTATTGCTTAGTCAAATTTAACATTACCTGGGAGAGAAACAAGTTGGGTGCAGAGAAGAAAACCATACTCACAAGGAATGTTTGGAATTCGCTAATTTAAATGTCAAAACCCTGGGACTGTTGGATTCACTTATTCATTTATTTCAATATTTAGTGAGTTCCTGTTGCAGGCCACGCACTAGCCAACATTCTGGGAAAACAACAGTGAGGACAGATCCACACCCTCACTGAGGAAAAATAAAGATGGGCAATCAAATAACCTCACTACTACAACACTGCAGTTGGGAACAGTGCAACAAAACAGAGTATGTAAAGGAGAGAGCTATCCCTGGGGATTTGAGTGAGTCAAGAAGACCAGGATTGGCTTCTCTGAGGATGAGCTCATAGCTGGCAAGTGAGCAGGCATTATCTAAACATTCCCCACACAAGAAAAACAACAAGGCAGGGAGGGTTATGATTAAAAAGCTCTAAAGTAAGAATAGCATGGCTCAACGGGAGGGAGCAAGAAGACCCAAGATGAGGAGGTAAAATAGGGTCCAAGATCATGCAGGACATTTTAGCCATATGTACGTGTTGATTTTACATCAGGGCAACCTTCACTTTATTTTTTAACTTTAATAACATTGTTTTGTTCTATTGTTCCATTGTGTTTTGTTTTACGTTTACATTCCATTCATGACATGAGATTTTTACTTAGGGCTGTGAAAAAGTTTTTCTTAAATGCATCTAAAGTTTAAAAAAATCAATTTACAGACAACTATTAAATAAATATTGTACAGGTGGTAAGTAGATATGACAGTAACTATGAGTTCCTGAAGGTTAAGAAACCCTGACATCAGAAGTTAATAACCTTCTTGAATCACTTCAATACTGGTAAGGACATTTCACAATCTTGTTGTTTGCTGTGAAATTTCCATCATTATATTAATCATCCTCAAATTCTCCTCAAAACAGATGTTGATAACAGCTTCTGGTTCAATTCCTGGTGTATATAATGAGAACTTGTAGGACATAGGAGCTTAATGATTACTACAAGGACAGTCTGGTGAGACAGTAACATTAATAAGATCTGCCTCATTTTATTTTTTTTAATAATTTAATGTTAAGAAAACACTAGCTACCTTTTTTTTTGAATTGCAAGGTATGAGATTCATGATCCAGAACTTAGGGAGAAAAAAGAAAGGTATAAAAAAACAAAAACCTTACAATACTTTGATAAATGAACTGCTGACATTTGGTATTTTTCCTTTATTTTTCTATGGACTTAACATTTATAGCTTGTATACACACACAATTCATCTCACATATCCAGTTTTATATGTTTTTAAAATTTCAGATTATAATAAACACTGTTTTATGCCATTAAAAAATGCTTCCCAATAGCAATGAGCACACCTAGTGCCCAGATCTTGGTTTCTAATACCATTCTCCAATAAAAGGAACAAGGGATTCTTGGAGAAATGGCAATTCCTAGGACTAGGGCAGGAAACATACAAGATGAGCCTGGAGCATCTTACAGTAAGGAAGTAAAGAAGTACTCAAGAAAACAAACAACACACAATGACTGGAGCACGTCAAAGGGACACAGGGGCCAACTGAAAGAGCTCTCAATTGCCAAAGCGGAAACAATGAGTAAAAATGTAAAGAAAGCAGTGTTGAGTTACAACACAAAGTATAATAGGAATATATATGAATCTGTATTGATAGAAATAAATGATTGAATAAATAAATAATGGGGGAGACTAGACAAATCTCCTGCACTGAATTTCAAATAATTTACGTAAATGCTCCACCCTCAAAGAAGTGGAACATAACATCCCACTCCTTCAGCATAAGCTGTGCATAGTGACTTCCTTCTAAAGAGTACAGCATAGGAAGGGGGAGTGGGGGAGCACGGATAACGTGAAAGAGGAGAAACCTGCCAAACACCACCTCAGCCTAGTGACCAAGGTTCATATTAACTGTGGTCAGTCGTGCGGATAAAATGTACCCTTACCAAGATGTGGAAAATGGCACTTTACCTCAGTGGTCTTTCTCCCCAACGCCTATAACTAACCCACTACTCAGGAAAACGTCAAACAAACCCCAACTGAGAAACATTTTACAAAACATTGACCAGTACTCCTCAAGTTTATCAAGGTCATCAAAAATAAGGAAAATCTGAGAAAGTGTCACAGCCAATAGGAGTTTAAGGAGACAGGACTAAGTGCAAGATGGTGTCCTGAATGGGATCCTGGAACAAAAAAATGACTTTAGGTAAAAACTAAGGAGATCTGAATTAAGTGTGGACTTTAAGTTAGTAATAACATATTGGTGTCAGTTCATTAATTGTAACAAATGTACCACAGTAATGTAAGCTGTTAATAATAGGGGAAGCAGGGTGCTGGGTATATGGGAACTCTCTGTACTACATGTGCAACTTTTCTATAAATCTACAATGGTTCTAAAAATAAAGTTGATTTTTAATGCATACCACAAAATGTTTTGAAAACACTTTAAATTACTACATAATGCCCCAGAGAGTTTACTATCATTATTTAAGCATTTCCCTATTGTTGAAAATTTGAACCATTGCTAGTTGTTCCTGTTAAAAGTAACAGAGTGATGAACAATTCTACATACATATTTGGTTCATACTTTTTATTACGTCCTAACAGTAGATTCCTGTAAGTTCATTCTACTTTTTTTTTTAAAGTCAAAATAACACATTTACCTACAGTGGCTTTAACCACAATAATAATCAAAAGCCTCAGAAGTTTCATTAGACTGTGCAACTTTCCTGAAGTAAGTTCCATTCCTCTATAAAGAGTAAGGAAAACATCCAGAATTGGCATTCAACACCCAGCCTTATTCACTGACTCATGCACCAGGCAAATGTGCTATTAGGCAAGACATTCAACCACCTTAAGACCTTATACTCTGATCCGTAATAAAGGAAAACCTAATTCACCAAATTCTTACATTTGACAGTTAAAAACCGTTTCCTAATCTTTACAATCAGATAGTACATGAATAGTAAGTGGTAAGTGCTTTTATACTAATTTTTTTGCAGCACTTGAACCTCCAGGACATAATGTGATTCTGCAGCTACAAAAGACTCCTCCCACATTAGCATTTGGTGATTTTTTTTAATACTTATTTAAAAACGTAAAATTTTTAGAGACCTTCAAGATGGCGGAGGAGTAAGACGTGGAGATCACCTTCCTCCCCACAAATATTTCAGAAATACATCTACATGTGGAACAACTCCTACAGAACACTTACTGAACGTTGGCAGAAGACCTGAGACTTCCCAAAAGGCAAGAAACTCCCCAAGTACCTGGGTAGGACCAAAGAAAACAGAAAAACAGAGACAAAAGAATAGTGGTGGGACCTGCACCTCTGGGAGGGAGCTGTGAAGGAGGAAAAATTTCCACACATTAGGAAGCCCCTTCACTGGTGGAGACAGGGGGTGGAGGTGGTGGAAGCTTTGGAGCCACAGAGGAGAGTGCAGCAACAGGAGTGCAGAGAGCAAAGCAGAGAGACCCCCACACAGGGGGATCAGTGCCGGCCAGCACTCACCAGCCCGAGAGGCTTGTCTGCTCACCCACCGGGGCAGGTGTGGGCTGGGAGCTGAGGCTCGGATTTTGAGGTCAGACCTCAGGGAGAGGACTGGGGTTGGCAGCGTGAACACAGCCTGAAGGGGGCTAGTGCGCCACAGCTAGCCAGAAGGGAGTCTGGGAAAAGGTCTGGAACTGCCGAAGAGGCAAGAGACCATTGTTTCGGAGTGCTGAGGAGAGGGGATTCAGAGCACCGTCTAAACGAGCTCCAGGGATGGGTGCAAACCGCAGCCATCAGTGCGGACCCCAGACACCGGCATGAGACGCTAAGGCTGCTGCTGCAGCCACCAAGAAGCCTGTGTGCAAGCACAGGTCACTATCCACACCATCCCTCCCGGGAGTCTGTGCAGCCCGCCACTGCCAGGGGCCCGTGATCCGGGGACAACTTCCCCAGGAGAACACACAGCACACCTCAGGCTGGTGCAACGTCACGCTGGCCTCGGCCGCCGCAGGCTCGCCCCGCCCCCCGTGCCCCCCCCCCCCCCCCCCCCCCCCGCCTGAGTGAGCCAGAGGCCCCGAATCAGCTGCTCCTTTAACCCCGTCCTGTCTGAGCAAAGAATAGACGCCCTCAGGCGACCTACATGCAGAGGTGGGGCCAAATCCAAAGCTGATCCCCAGGAGATGTGCGAACAAAGAAGAGAAAGGGAAATCTCTCCCAGCAGCCTCAGGAGCAGCGGATTAAATCTCCACAATCAAGGTGATGTACCCTGCATCTGTGGAATACCTGAAGAGACAACGAACCATCCCAAAATTTAGGTGGTGGACTTTGGGAGCAACTGTAGACTTGGGTTTGCTGTATGCGACTGACTGCTTTCTGGTTTTATGTTTATCTTAGTTTAGTATTCAGAGTTTATTATCATTGGTAGATTTGTTTATTGATTTGGTTGCTCTCTTCCATTTATTTTTTTATATATAGATATATTTTTTTTCCTTTTTTCTCTTTTTCTGAGTGTCTATGTGTATGTTTCTATGTGTGATTTTGTCTGTATAGCTTTGCTTTTACCATTTCTCCTACAGTTCTGTCTGTCCGTTTTGGGGTTTTTTTTTAGTATAGTTTTTAGCACTTGTTATCATTGGTGGATTTGGTTTTTGGTTTGGTTACTTTCTTCTTTCATTCTTCTTTTTTAAATTATTTTTTAATTTTTTCATTTTTAATAATTTTTTTATGCTTTGTTTTAATAAGTTAATTTATTTTATTATTTTTCTTTCTTTCTTTTTGTTCTTCTCCCTTTTCTTCTGAGCTGTGTGGCTGACAGGGTCTTTGTGCCCCAGCCGGATGTCAGGCCAGTGCCTCTGAGGTGGGAGAGCCGAGTTCAGGACATTGGTCCACCAGAGACCTCCCAACTCCACGTAATATCAAACAGCGAAAGCTCTCCCAGAGATCTCCATCTCAACGCTAAGACCCAGCTCCACTCAACGACCAGCAAGCAACAGTGCTGGACACCCTACGCCAAACAACTAGCAAGCCAGGAAAACAACCCCACCCATTATCAGACAGGCTCCCTAAACTTATAATAAGGTCACAGACATGCCAAAACACACCACCGGATGCGGTCCTGCCCACCAGAAAGACAAGATCCAGCCTCATCCACCAGAACACAGGCACCAGTCCCCTCCACCAGGAAGCCTACACAACCCACTGAACCAACCTTAGCCACTGGGGGAAGACACCAAAAACAACAGGAACTACGAACCTGCAACCTATGAAAAGGAGACCCCAAAACAGTAAGTTAAGCAAAATGAGAAGACAGAGAAACACACAGCAGATGAAGGAGCAAGGTAAAAACCCACCAGACCTAACGAATGAAGAGGAAATACGCAGTCTACCTGAAAAATAATTCAGAGTAATGATAATAAACGTGATCCAAAATCTTGGAAATAGAATGGGGAAAATACAAGAAACATTTAACAAGGACCTAGAAGAACTAAAGAGCAAACAAACAATGATGAACAACACAATAAATGAAATAAAACACTCTCTAGAAGGAATCAATAGCAGAAAAACTGAGGCAGAAGTACAGATAAGTGACCTGGAAGATAAAAGAGTGGAAATAACTACTGCAGAGCAGAATAAAGAAAAAAGAATGAAAAAAATTGAGGAGAGTCTCAGAGACTTCTGGGACAACATTAAACACACCAACATTCACATTATAGGGGTCCCAGAGGAAGAGAAAAAGAAAGGGACTGAGAAAATATTTGAATAGATTATAGTTGAAAACTTCCCTAATCTGGGAAAGAAAACAATCAATCAAGTCCAGGAAGCACAGAGAGTCCCATACAGGATAAATCCAAGGAGAGGCACGGCAAGACACATATTAATCACACTATCAAAAATTAAATACAAAGAAAAAATATTAAAAGCAGCAAGGGAAAAACAGCATATAACACACAAGGAAATCCCCATAAGGTTAACAGCTGATCTCTCAGCAGAAACTCTGCAGGTCAGAAGGGAGTGGCGGAACATACTTAAAGTGATGAAAGGGAAAAACCTACAACCAAGACTACTCTACCCAGCAAGGATATCATTTAGATTCGATGGAGAAATTAAAACCTTTACAGACAAGCAAAAGCTAAGAGAATTAAGCACCACCAAACCAGCTTTACAGCAAATGCTAAAGAAACTTCTCTAGGCAGGAAACACGAGAGAAGGAAAAGACAATAACAAACCCAAAACAATTAAGAAAATAGTAATAGGAACATATATATTGATAACTACCATAAATGTAAATGGATTAAATGCTCCAACCAAAGGAAATAGACTGGCTGAATGGATACAAAAACAAGAACCATATATATGCTGTCTACAAGAGACCCACTTCAGACCTAGGGACACATACAGACTGAAAGTGAGGGGATGGAAAAAAATATTACATGCAAATGGAAATCAAAAGAAAGCTGGAGTAGCAATTTTCATATCAGACAAAATAGACTTTAAAATAAAGACTATTACAAAAGACAAAGTCGGACACTATATAATGACCAAAGGATCAATCCAAGAAGAAGATATAACAATTGTAAATATTTATGCACCCAACATAGAAGCACCTCAATACATAAGACAAATGCTAACAGCCATAAAAGGGGAAATTGACAGTAACACAATCATAGTAGGGGACTTTAACACCCCACTTTCACCAATGGACAGATCATCCAAAATGAAAATAAATAAGAAAACACAAGCTTTAAATGATACATTAAACAAGATAGACATAATTTATATATGTAGGACATTCCATCCAAAAACAACAGAATACACATTCTACTCAAGTGCTCATGGAACATTCTCCAGGATAGATCATATCTTGGGTTACAAATCAAGCCTTGGTAAATTTAAGAAAATTGAAATCGTATCAAGTATCTATTCCGAGCACGACACTATGAGACTAGATATCAATTACAGGAAAAAATCTGTAAAAAATACAAACACATGGAGGCTAAACAATACACTACTTAATAACCAAGAGATCACTGAAGAAATCAAAGAGGAAATTTAAAAATACCTAGAAAAAAATGATAAAGAAAACATGATGACCCAAAACCTATGGGATGCAGCAAAAGCAGTTCTAAGAGGGAAGTTTAAAGCAATACAATCCTACCTCAAAAAACAAGAAACATCTCAAATAAACAACCTAACCTTACACCTAAAGCAATTAGAGAAAGAAGAAAAAAACCACACAAAGTTAGCGAAGGAAAGAAATCATAAATATCAGATCAGAAATAAATGAAAAAGAAATGAAGGAAACAATAGCAAAGATCAATAAAGCTAAAAGCTGGTTCTTTGAGAACATAAACAAAATTGATAAACCATTAGCCAGACTCATCAAGAAAAAAAGGGAGAAGACTCAAATCAACAGAAGTATAAACGAAAAAGGAGGAGTAACAATGGACACTACAGCTATACAAAGGATCATGAGAGATTACAACAAGCAACTATATGTCAATAAATTGAACAACCTGGAAGAAATGGACAAATTCTTAGAAATGCACAACCTTCCGAGACTGAACCAGGAAGAAATAGAAAAAATAAACAGACCAATCACAAGCACTAAAATTGAGACTGTGATTAAAAATCTTCCAACAAACCAAAGCCCAGGGCCAGATGGCTTCACAGGTGAATTCTATCAAACATTTAGAGATGAGCTAACACCTATCCTTCTCAAACTTTTCCAAAATATAGCAGAAGGAGGAACACTCCCAAACTCATTCTACGAGGCCACCATCACCCTGATACCAAAATCAGACAAAGATGTCCCAAAGAAAGAAAACTACAGGCCAGTATCACTGATGAGCACAGATGCAAAAATCCTCAACAAAATACTAGAAAACAGAATCCAACAGCACATTAAAAGGATCATACACCATGATCAAGTTCGGTTTATCCAAGGAAGGCAAAGATTCTTCAATATATGCAAATCAATCAATGTCATAAACCATATTAACAAACTGAAGGAGAAAAACGATATGATAATCTCAATAGAGGTAGAAAAAGCTTTTGACAAAATATAACACCCATTTATGATAAAAAAAAAAACCCTCCAGAAAGTAGGCAAAGAGGGAACTTACCTCAACATAATAAAGGCCATATATGACAAACCCACAGCAAACATTGTTCTCAATGGTGAAAAACTGAAACCATTTCCTCTAAGATCAGGAACAAGACAAGGTTGTCCACTCTCATCACTATTTTTCAACATAGTTTTGGAAGTTTTAGCCACAGCAATCAGAGAAGATAAAGAAATAAAAGGAATCCAAATCGGAAAGAAGAAGTAAACCTGTCACTGTTTGCAAATGATATGATACTATACATAGAGAATCCTAAAGATGCTACCAGAAAACTACTAGAGCTAATCAATGAATTTGGTAAAGTAGAAGGACACAAAATTTTATGCTATTTCCTGATACAGAAATCTCTTGCATTCCTATACAGTAGTGACGAAACATCTGAAAGAGAAATTAAGGAAACCCTCTTTTACAATTGCAACAAAAAGAATAAAATACCTAGGAATAAACCTACCTAAGGTGACAAGAGACCTGTATGCAGAAAACTATAAGACAGTGATGAAAGAAATTAAAAATGATACAAACAGATGGAGAGATATACCATGTTCTTGGATTGGAAGAATCAATATTGTGAAAATGACTATGCTATCCAAAGCAATCTACAGATTCAATGCAATCCCATCAAACTACCAAGGGCATTTTTCACAGAACTAGAACAAAACATTTCACAATTTGTATGGATACACAAAAGACCCCAAATAGCCAAAGCAATCTTGAGATAGAAAAACAGAGCTGGAGGAATCAGGCTCCTGGACTTCAGACAACACTACAAAGCTACAGTAATCAAGACAGGATGGTACTGGCACAAAAACAGAAAGATAGATCAATGGAACAGGATAGAAAGCCCAGAGATAAACCCACGCACAAATGGTCACCTTATCTTTGATAAAGGAGGCAAGAATATTCAATGGAGAAAAGACAGCCTCTTCAATAAGTGGTTCTGGGTAAGCTGGACAGCTACATATAAAAGAATGAAATTAGAACACTCCATAACACCATACACAAAAATAAACTCAAAATGGATTAAAGACCTAAATGTAAGGCCAGACACTTTCAAACTCTTAGAGGAAAACATAGGCAGTACACTCTACGGCATAAATCACAGCAAGATCCTTTTTGACCCACCTCCTAGAGAAATGGAAATAAAAACAAAAATAAACAAATGGGACCTAATGAAACTTCAAAGCTTTTGCACAGCAAATGAAACCATAAACAAGACGAAAAGACAACCCTCAGAATGGGAGAAAATATTTGCAAACGAAGCAACTGACAAAGGATTAATCTCCAAAATTTACAAGCAGCTCATGCAGCTCAATTTCAAAAAACAAACAACCCAATCCAAAAATGGGCAGAAGACCTAAATAGACATTTCTCCAAAGAAGATATACAGATTGCCCACAAACACATGAAAGGATGCCCAACATCACTAATCATTAGAGAAACGCAAATCAAAACTACAGTGAGGTACCACCTCACACCAATCAGAATGGCCATCATCAAAATATCTACAAACAATAAATGCTGGAGAGGGTGTGGAGAAAGGGAACCCTCTTGCACTGTTGGTGGGAATGTAAATTGATACAGCCACTATGGAGAACAGTATGGAGGTTCCTTAAAAAATTAAAAATAGAACTACCATACAACCCAGCAATCCCACTACTGGGTATATACCCTGAGAAAACCATAATTCAAAAAGAGTCATGTACCACAATGTTCATTGCAGCTCTATTTACAATAGCCAGGACATGGAAGCAACCTAAGTGTCCATCAACAGATGAATGGATAAAGAAGATGTGGCACATATATACAATGGAATATTACCCAGCCATAAAAAGAAACAAAGTTAAGTTATTTGTAGTGAGGTGGATGGACCTAGAGACTGTCATACAGAGTGAAGTAAGTCAGAAAGAGAAAAATAAATACCGCATGCTAACACATATAATATGGAATCTTAAAACAAAAATGGTTCTGTGGAACCTAGGGGCAGGATAGGAATAAAGATGCAGATGTAGAGAATGGACTTGAGGACACGGGGAGGGGGAAGGGTAAGCTGGGAAGAAGTGAGAGAGTGGCAATGACATATATACACTACCAAATGTAAAACAGATAGCTAGTGGGAAGCAGCTGCATAGCACAGGGAGATCAGCTCGGTGCTTTGTGACCACCTAGAGGGGTGGGATAGGGAGGGTGGGAGGGAGACGCAAGACAGAAGAGATATGGGGATATATGTATGTGTATAGCTGATTCACTTTGTTATAAAACAAAAACTAACGCACCACTGTAAAGCAATTATACTCCAATAAAGATGTTAAAAGAAAAAAATCAAAATTTTTAATCTATAATAAATGATTTCTTGTAGTATTTTCCGTCTCTGTTTAACTTTACTGCCCTATAGTGCCATCTCCTCTGGCACTTCTGTGCTTCTTCATCCTCCCATAAATGTTATTTTAAGCCTCAGTGTAAGCCCACCAACCAAACTTCCTTTGATTGCCTCCAAAATTTCCCATTGCTTCCATGACATCTAATTGTTTCTTCCTAAAACTTAAAAGATCACTAGGAAATTCAACAGTGGTGTCTATCAGACTGAGTTCCCTGGAAATGTTCTCTACAATGGAGAGATGCCTGCAAATGGTTTGTTAGAAGATGGGGATGCCCGGGGAGATACACATGTAAGGAAGGGAGGGGGCAAGATCGAGTAGAGGGAGAAGGTGACCCACAATGTGGTTTCAATGGAGGCTGCCACAAGAGTACAGGGGGTCCTGGAGCTGGGACTGCAGAGATGTCCCAAATTGGGGCAAGAGGGTTGGGCCTTTAAATCCCCTCATCAAGCAGTCACTGGTTCCAAGTGCCCAGTTGGAGGGGGACAACCTTGGAAGAGGTAATTTCCTGTGGTCGAGGGCAAGGCCCGATGAGGGACACAGCCGCGAGGCCATCATGGTCTATTGCCTTAGCTGCCCAGGGATGGACACATCACCAAAGGAAGGGATGAGGGCGGAGCGTCAAAGTTTCCACCATGGATCTGTCCTCATTAAGTCTCTGCCTGCTCATTTACTCTCACCAGTTAATCTTAAAAGGATTAAGCTCTTAAAAATGGAATCTATAATCCTTAGACACATTTTTTAATCAAGGAGACTTCTGAGAGCGCACAGTTCATTTCAGATGTGAAAGGGCTGAGGAACTTAGGCACTCCTAGGGAGGCACTCTGTAAACACCTTTAAAAGATACCAAAAGCATCACTATTTGTACACATTACACTAATTTTTAGGAAGTGAAAGGAAATTACACTTAAAAATAAAAATACAAATCATATAAAAAGACCAAAAATGAGATAAAGATGCCTGTATCAGTTCTCAGCACAAAAATCTCAGAGACATCTATGTGAATAGCTATGTGCTTAGAAAGATTGGGACTCCCATTAGAACATCTATATTTGAGAAACTGATTATCTCAGTCTATTTAACCATAAAACACGTTGTGGGATATTCCCAAGAGAATAAAAAGTAGCTTAACAGAAAAGCTTATGATTTTACAAATGAAAGTTTGCATTCAACTTTCCTAGGTTGGGTTTATTTGTTTGTTTGTTTCAGATTTTATGCGAGTCTGAAAATTTCAAACATGTTGACTAGATCCTTTCTTTCAGAACAGAATTTTAGATTTATGAAATGTTTTATTTGAAAAAGTTCACTATCATACAGATATCAGGAAATTAATAGAGATACGTTGAATTTTTTTTTTTTTTTTTTTTTTTTTTTTTTTTTTGTGGTACGCGGGCCTCTCACTGTTGTAGCCTCTCCTGTTGCAGAGCACAGGCGCCGGACGTGCAGGCTCAGCGGCCATGGCTCACGGGCCCAGCCACTCTGCGGCATGCAGGATCTTTCCAGACGGGGGCACGAACCCGTGTCCCCTGCATCGGCAGGCGGACTCTCAACCACTGCGCCACCAGGGAAGCCCTGATATGTTGAATTTTTTAAAAAACTTATGGCTAATCAGCTCCTTGAGATAGTCTTTTAATAAAATGAATGACCAAAACTCTCAATAAATGACAGAAAATTTAGAAGTAAAAGTTCGTTTATGTCATACCATGTAATCTGTCCCTGATCATTCTCCTAATACTCTAAAAATTAAAGGTTTTTCTTCACTTAATAGAAAAATCATATATTAATTATTCAATTTGAGTTCACATTTGTGGAGTATCTACTATGTGTAACGGAAATATTAAGCAAAGGAAGTAACTAAAAGTGACCTTATCTGAGACACTGCACTTAAGATGTGGTGACGGGAAATTCACAAGTGTAGGAAGGCTAATCATTTTGAAAATATTATCTGTAAAGTGCAAGCACCCTCTGGCTTCCTGAACTGGTGAGGTTCCCGAAGTTCATTAGAAAGCTGTTTACTGCCTTTATTTGCCCAGAGAAGCAATGTCATAAATGGGGGCTGGTTTCCAAATGAGCCCTCCTAATGCAGCACTAGCGGGTCCACCCCAAGTTCTGGGAGCAAGAAGCTTTGAGGGACAGGAGGAGAACATCGTAGTTTCCCATGCCCATGCCAGATCCAGAGCCATTCTGTAGCCAAGTCCTGGACCAGAGAAAATCTTTAGTTAGCATTCTCCCCTCCCATGCACCTCCACTCAACGCTGCACTATTTTCTAGCCTCTTAGTTCCCAAGACTTAAGTCCTGTAGCACTCACCCAGACCCAGGTTACTGCCACAAATTCTACAGATCAAGCTAATTCACTCCCACCCCACCAACTCCACCCCTTATTCAAATTTTACAGTTTTCTATCCAGGAGGAAAGAATCTAACTGAATTAATTCATGCTAACGTGTAAATGCTCATTCCTTAAGGCTCCAAAGACACTGGTGTAGCTTTTAAAGAAAAGACTTGTTAAGCCAAATGTGGAGAATAACAGGCTAATAGCAGTGATGGGCGGGGGCAGGGTCATGGGGGAATAATGAGTATATATTGAGCACTTACGATGCCAGGAACTAACACGGCTTCACTGGACCCTCTTAACAACACCAGTGGGGAGGTATGTTATTCCCCCAGCTTTACAGAAGAGAAACGGGGGGTTTGGAGAGGTTCTGTGTCTTACTGAGCTCTGGAAGACAGTCACCTGGTCTTCTCTCTGCCTTGGCAAAGTCAACCAGTCTGGCCCCCATCCCAGGGGCAGGCAGCTCACCTAAGCCATTCTTCTTTTGCACTATTTTCTCTCTTCCTTTGTACTGAAACCAAAGATACCCTAAAAGCAAAGGTTTTTTTTCCATTGTGTGATGGCAGGGATGGTAGGAGAAACTGAGGCAGCACTGGCTGAATACTACTCAAGCATGTTTGTATAAATGAAACTTCTTCAGTGGGGTGTGGATCAGGAACTGCTTATATTCTAGGCTCTGAGAAAGGGAGAAGAGGACATTATCTTAACTTCTTCAGTATATTCATCTCCCAAGTATCAGTATCTACCTATGTAAAGTCTGTTTTGTTTTTTTTGTTTGGTTTTTTTTTTGCGGTATGAGGGCCTTTCACTGTTGTGGCCTCTCCCGTTGCGGAGCACAGGCTCCGGACGCGCAGGCTCAGCGGCCACGGCTCACAGGCCCAGCCGCTCCGCGGCATGTGGGGTCCTCCCAGACCAGGGCACGAACCCGTGTCCCCTGCATCGGCAGGCGGACTCTCCACCACTGCGCCACCAGGGAAGCCCTGAAGTATGTTTTATAGGTCCTTTTCCAACATTCTAGGACTCAATAAATCAGCTACCCTTTAGGTTAATTCAGGTGCTATCACTTGTAGAATACCTGACTTTAAAATTAGTCATCTCATTACTATGGCTTTACATAGTATAACCCATTCAAGAAGAAAGGCATAAAAAAAAGAACCTACTTGCCATATTCTATGCTCATTTTACATTAAAAACACAGAAAACAAAGTCTCCCTCTGCAGAACTGGAGTGGACCCTGTGTTCCAAGCCAGGAGCTGGGTCCAGCAGCCCCCAGACAGATTTTCTGGATGGCTGATCACTCATCTTTCCAACTGCTGATTACTGACTGAACCCATGTGGACACTGAAAAATTTTGCCTCCTCCAAGCAATCTGATTTGCCTTTAAAGACCCACCTCCCTCCCCCTCAGTCCACATTATTTAAGCTGGATGCCCCTCACTCCTGGGCTCCAAGGGTATACACGTGACCTGGCCACAGGAGGCACAGTGACGCTCCAAATCATTCCAATGGGACTCACTCCCAAGAACTGTGGGGAGGATGGATGCCAAGAGCTGCTGGAGGCCACCAGGTAGAGAGAACCTACCTGAGAGAGAAGATGCCCAAGGCCAAGCAATTCTGAGGGAAGAGAAGAAAGAAGGATGGAGGGGCAGAGACAGAGACTTGATGGCACTGCTTGAGGCTGCAGATCCAGGTTGCCCTGGGGATTTGCCAGGTGTGAGCAGATACACTCTCCTTTGAAGCCATATCCAAGAAGAGTTGAGCTCCTGTAACAAGGCAGGAGTCCTGAATAAGACATCCCTGATGGCCGTGCTCCATCTGTCTCATTAGACATCTCCATTCCTACCCACCTCTCCTCAAATTATGATGACAGGAACCATGGTGTGGTTCAGTGCCCGAGCCTGGTCCACCTGGCAGGACCCATGGAGCCAGCCAGCAGCAGGTCAGTTTCCTGGTTCCTGGTCCACCAAGCACCAAACAACAGCTCTCCAACAGGCACTCACATTCCACCCCCAGCTCCACCCACCTTCCCTCTGAAAGGCCACTGCCCCAAGTAGACAATTAGGCTTCCAGACAAGGATCTCTGAGTTGGACCTGTGGTTCGTTGGTTGATTTTAAAGGGAATAACTGTGCTTCAATTTGTCAAGGCCCAGCACACACAGCAGAGATCCACATGCCTCTGAATCATCCACATCTTAGGTTTGAGAACTGCCCTCTAACTTGAACAAAGCTCTTTCTTCAAAAAAAAGAAGAGGCCTCCAGGCTGCAGGCCTCTACATTTTTTAGCACATTAGATAGCTGTGGAATCATTGAGAGAAAATGAGTAGAGAGAGCTGACAGCACAAAAGTCTAATTACACTACTGATGGTGCAAACCAGACCAATTGTCCCAATAGCTGTTACAGTGAGATAATTAAGCCTCTGTATTTATCTCCTGAGAAAAGGAATTCCCATGATTTTATCCCCCTAAAGACGGATATTTATGCTACCTGGTAGTGACATTTATCTTTTATGTATATTTACTATCTCCCCAACTAAGAGGAAAAATTTCCAGAGGGCAGGAGCCTTGAGTCCCCAGAATCTAGAACAAGACCCTGTGAGGGTAGCCAATAGTCAGCAAATGTTGTCCACTAAGGAGGATAATCAGAGGAAGCTTTTATTCAATAGCACATTCTCTCGTAATAGAATCTTGCTTCTCAGTGGTTCAGTCCCAAAGGAGAGTCTCCATACAAGGGAAGAGAAATCAACTTCCAGAAAACAGAACCCAATATTAACAAAAAATGCCAATCATGACCAAATTAGGGCTCTAACTGTATGCTGGTCTCTTCAGGAAATGCTGCAGGGCACGACTGACTTCTTATTTCTGGGCATGTCTGCACTTCTCCCTAGAAGGCCTGTCTATAGCTCTTTCCTTTGAAGAATCAGTCCATGCACCCTGCAAGGTTCTGAAATAAATAAGTAAGTAAACAAGGTCATGGCTGAAAATTCAGAGACTCAAGTTTTTATTTTTTTATAGTGCTATTAAGGCCATCTTATTTCATGAGAATTATCACTGAGTCTTCCTTTTATCCCAAGGGGAGTAACTGAGGGTTTGGAGACCATGGATTGGAAATCATGGACTTCCTTGCTTGAAGGTGAATGCACAATATTAGTTTTGTGTACAACTGTATTTCTTTATGAAGAGAATGCCACACTTTCATTAGTTTCTGGAAAGGTTTTATGATCCCCAAATGGAATGAGAATTAATGTTCAATTCCTTTGCTATTTTAATAGCATAGTGTTTACTTGGTTATGACTCCAGTAAAATGTTACATAAAGAACAACAACAAAAAGAAACCACGTTACGCAGATAAAGAATATGTAGGTTCTTGATACTCTTTTGAGTTGGGCATGGCTTATATCATTGAAAGTTTTTACTAGATGCTATTTCTTATACTAGATGGCAGTGATGCTTGGATGCTCAGGGCAACCCATGTTGTCTGCGTGTTGGTCGTGACAGTAGTTGGCTGGGGCGGTCAAAGCACAGATTGGCAGGCCTGACTTGGGCAGGGCTTGGTAAAATTTCTGAGCACTCACACTTGCTGTACATGCTAGAATCCATACCCTAAGCTTTCAGAGTGGCAGGTAGGCTGCCTTATGCTCCCATGTCAGGTTTGATTCAACTTTGACAGACTACAGTCTTGATGAGGAATTTTTACGTTTCCTTTCTTTTCCTACTATAACATTGTACAATAAGTGTAATGGGGAGCTTTTACATACTTTAAGCTTTCCTTCCTGCTTAGGCACTACTGCGTATCTGTTTCGCAAATGTGAATGTTGGCTAATACATGAAAATATAAAACTAAGATTTTTATATCTTAAAATATATATAGGAAAATATAAAATTTAAATCAAATCTGCTCCACCGTGTTCAATAAGCAGCCTTCCTAATCACCCCACGATTATGTTAACAAATACAGACTTTTAAATGTACACCTCCTTACACAACTCCTTTCCAGAGTTCTTCATTTTTTTCCCCACTCTGACTTCAGGGAAGAAATTGGAACATTTCTTAAAACATAAAAAATATGTTCTCCAGAATTTACAGCTGTAACACCTGGATCACCAAGCTTTATCTCATTTTCATCCCTACCTAGGCTCTGAAAAGTGCTGTCAAAGAGAATCTCTCCCCTGAGTATTGACAGGAGGAAATTAGACTGCACTTCCTACCTTCATTTACCTTCCAGTAGTGCTCAATAAAAAAGCAAGAGGACAAGTGAAATGATGTGTTTTTCCAGGGGGAATAATATTTTCATCTAATTGGTATTTCCATTTATTATAGACATTTTAAAAACACCATTATCTTAGTAGAGAAAGGTGGCCCACTTCTCTACCTCTTTACAAAACAACCCTATGAGTGCAATGTGATTCAATACATAGCAGTGAAGGAAAGCTATTCCCAGGAAAGTCAAGAACTTTCCTGAAGGTGGCTCTGCTCTTCAGAAGCATCTAGGCTCTCAAGACTGCTTTGGTACCTAAGAGTCCAAAATCTCCCCATGACCCAAAAGACCCTGTATAATCTGGCCCCTGCCAACCATTCCAGACCCATCCCCCCTCACTTTCCCTCTTATTAACCAAATTCCAGCTGCCCACACAATCTTTCTCTAAGTACCTTCTGCTGTGGTTTTCTCTGCCCATAACCATCCGCCACATCCCTCATTTCCTTTCCTCAGGAAATCTGGCCAACTTTTATTCATTCTTTGTAGTTCATCCTACATGTCACTTCTTCAGGAAAATCTGCCCTGTCCCTCCCCTTCCTGCATGATTAGGTTGGGACCTCTTGCAATTCATTCCTGTAGTTCTATTTCTCTCTATATACCTCTGAATGAGTTATCACAACTGTAATCGATAATTATGTATTTTTTTTAATTTAATGAAAGTTTCTTCTACTACATCATAAGGTCTATGGGAACAGGAATTGGTCTGTCTTCTTTATCAAGGTATTAAAAAGATACCAAGTCTACCACAGGGTAAATATTTAATAAACGTGTGAGGACCAGAGAGAGAAAAGAGGAGAGATGAGTTACCAAAATCATTGGTGTTGGATTGGAATGGGATCTTCCAGCAACACATATACACTTGGGGCTGGTTCACGACATAGAACATTCTAACCAAAATTTTTCCCCTATTCCAAGACACCTGGAAAAGAGCTATATGACAATACTCAGGAGATGTAGCAGCTCTTCAGTGTTGAGGAGAACCATGAACATGGAAATTAGAGTCATGAGGTTTGGAGCCAGTCACTTAGGTACGAAATCCCAGCTCTACCACTTACAGCTGCACCACCCCGAGCAAGTCCTCACACTTTCTGAGCCTCCAGTGATCCATCTACAAAATGAGACTAAGAATTCCAGCTCCTTATCGTCACAAAGACTATGAAGTAATGCCTGTGAAACACTGACTGGCACAAGACTAAGATTTTAGTGCTATTATTGTTATTATCAAGAAACATGAGAAGTTGTACCAATTCCACTGGTTGTACCATAAGGCAAGAACTATCTTGCCTTCTCCTTATTTAAAGAATATACCCCACTTGGGCATATTCACAAACAACTAGATGCTCTGAGAACAATTTGTTTTCCTGTCCAGAGATCCTAACACCTAGACTAACTGCAGAATGTACACCTTTAGTTTTACACGAGTTTAACAACATCACTGGAAGTCAAAATACATGTACAGCATGCACAAGAAGAATGATCTGAGAAATATTCACTTATGAGCTCTTGGAATTGAGCCCACAAATAAACAAACTAACACACTCCCACTCACTATATATATACATATATATATATAGATAGATAGATATTTTTTTTGGGCTGCATTGGGTCTTCATTGGTGCACGTGGGCTTTTTCTAGTTGCTGCGAGCGGGGGCTACTCTTCGTTGCAGTACACAGGCTTCTCACTGTGGTGGCTTTTCTTATTGCAGAGCACGGGCTCTAGGCTCATGGGCTTCTGTAGTTGTGGCATGCGGGCTCAGAAGTTGTGGCTCGCAGGCTCTAGAGTGCATGCTCAGTAGTTGTGGCGCATGGGCTTAGTTGCTCCGCAGCATGTGGGATCTTCCTGGACCAGGGCTCAAACTCGTGTCCCCTGCATTGGCAGGCAGATTCTTAACCACTGTGCCACCAGGGAAGCCCCTCACTATATTTTTTTAGATACTTTTCTCCAACTAATAATGGCACATTCCTCCAGCTATCCCTCCAAAACAATGGTAAGACTCAAACTCATTGACAGGGCTGGTGTTGAAGGAATACCAGACTCAACCACGAATCACCGGTTTGGGCACATCATGTACCTGGCACTGGTGCACTGATGTGCCCTCACTACTGGTGGAGCAGTAGATACCCTGGAAACTATGGCCCTGGCGGAAATCAGCTGTCTGTTACCCAAACTCTGCCACTTACTAACTGTAGACAGAATCAGGACTGCAGGCAAATTACTAACATGGCCTCTAAGAATTTCCCGTATATAAAATACAACTATAGCATATACCTATGTGTCATAAATAAATGCATATATAACAATATCTCTTCATCAAAATTTCTGTGAGAGTTAAAGTGAAATAATGTACATATTTTATAACATCTATTTGAGATACAATGCAAAGAATGCCTAGTAGATAGATCTACTTTGTTTCCTTCCACTACTAACATGCTGTTCATGGAATAAGAGAAGATTAATGACAGAGATGAGATGAGGCTATAGAATATAGAAAATACATAATTATAAGGGTCTTGTAAATTATAACATGTTCCTCAGGATAATATCAATAACAGACATAACAATGATGTATAGTGGGGCACTTGGTGAGGAAGAGTTTTTTTAAGCAGGACTGACATTTAAAAGTTGCTAGCTATACCATTATCTAGCAATCAAAGAGATCTCAGAGGGCTTCCGACCAGTAAGAAGGAAGTGGTAGAGCCAGGTTTATGCCTGACACCAAAATCTTCTGTTATACTAAATCTGTCTTCATTAAATTTTGTTATGAGACAACCTTCAGAGATCAGAAAGATAGGAAGGAAATGGCAGGGGCAAAGAAGAGCTCTGATGTCAATACTGAGATGAAGAGAAAAAACAGCTCCACTTGGAGCCGTTTTCCTAAACCGGGCTTCTCAGGCACAACCTACTACAAACAGCCTTCCTTTGTAGAGCTTAAGGGCCAAGTGCACTGGATCCAAATTATATGATGTGTGACTTGGGACAAGTCACCTATTCTCCTATAGCTCACTTTATTCATCTGGAAAATGCAAATGATAATAAACCTACTTCAGAAAGTACTGTAGTAAATAAATAAGTTAATATATAAAAAGCACTTAGAATAGTGCCAATACATAATAAATGCCCTGTATGTTTAGCTGTTATATAATTAATGTATACTAGTTGTAAAGTGTCAAATAAACTCAAGGAAAAAGAGATCAGATTTGTGGTTACCAGAGAGGGCGGGGAGGAGCGGGAATTGGATGAAGACAGTCAAAAGGTACAAATTTCTAGTTTAAGATAAATAAGTACTAGGGATGTAATGTACAACATGACAAATATAATTAACACTGTGTTATGTTACACATGAAAGTTGTTATAACATTAAACCTTAAGAGTTCTCCTCATAAGAAAAAAATTTCTTTTTATTTCTTTAATGTTATATCTATATGAGATGATGCATGTTCATTAAACTTACTATGATGATCATTTCATGATGTATCTAAATCATTATGCTGTACACCTTAAACTTATACAGTGTTAATGTCAATTATATCTCAATTAAACTAGAAGAAAAATAAATAAAATAAAAAATGGGGGTGAGAGGACCCATAGTTAGTTGGCCTCATGTCAAAGGTAACATGATACAATTGAGCAAAGACAGCCCAGCCCAGGGTGGCCAGAGGACCATCGTGAGCATGTCCTACCTCATATAATGAAACTTCAGAAGACAGAGTGTGCATTGTGATTTAACAAATATTAATTCAAAGGCAGGGGAGTGAAGGCCAAGCCCTACCCCAGCAGATAACATTACAAATATGGTCATGGACACTTATGCAAAACAAGTCCACACAAACCTGGTACAAAGCTCTAGCACCAAATACAAACAAAATTTGTGTAGCTGCCTGGAACTCACATTAGACTTATACTCCTAGAAAGAAAAAAATAGATTTTCAAATATGAAATGGGCACTTACAAACACACCATTCAAAATGCCATCCATATATAATTAAGAGGGTTATGTTATAAAAAGAGCCATTGAGAATCATTAGCAACATTAACAGAGAACAGAACATCCTTTAAGCAGTCAACACAAACAAAAGCTCTGCTGTCCCAGATCCATTTGGTCCTAACTCAGTTATTCTCCAACTCTCTTTTTCAGGTGATTTCAAAAATTGAACTTTCTGTGATTATGAGAATACATCTTTACAACCTTAAAGGTATAACTCTTTAGGGTTGAGACTGTCATACAGAGTGAAGTAAGTGAAGAAAGAGAAAAACAAATATTGTATATTAATGCATATATGCGGAATCTAGAAAAATGGTACAGATGAACTGGTTTGCAGGGCAGAAATAGAGACACAGATGCAGAAAACAAATGTATGGACACCAAGGGGGGAAAGTGGCGGGGGGATGGGTGGTGGTGGGAGGAACTGGGAGACTGGGATTGACATATGTACACTAATATGTATAAAATAGATAACTAATAAGAACCTGCTGTATAGCACAGAGAACTCTACTTCTCTTTGCTATACAGCAGAAACTAACACAACATTGTAAAACAACTGTACCCCAATTAAAAAAGAATAAGAATAAAGGGATCACTTTTTCTCTAATTAAAAGGTGAACTGTATCAGTAAGGAAACTCTCCAAAATGTCTCCCCATTTTTTATCTGTGAGGATCATTTTGTGAGAGTAAAGCCAGGCCAAGCCGAAAATACTAACACATCTTAGTTACTGTGACATCTAGATTTCAAAAGATTAAGGAAATAATTCAAAGACCTCTCTTCCATGGTGGCTGTAAATAAGATGAATAGTTACAGAAGAATGATTATTCTTACTGAAGAAAAGGTATTCCTTATACATTAGTTTAAATTCAAAGGAAGATTACTCATTCTCTTTGTAGAACACACTCCATAGTGAACGATAAAAACTGTCTTCTAATTTTTTTTTCTCATTGGTTGAGCTGGTTATTGTACACCTACTCATACTAAATGAACCTAGACCATTAGTAAGGACTATGTTATCACTGAAATTTAGTATTATATTAAATTTAGGTGGAAGAATTTTGGAGTTCTTCTGTTTATCTTTGACTCCTGTGGGAAATATGATGTGAAAAAACAGGTACGTGTATAAACCATACTAGGTGAAGGCATAATTGTGTGTGTGTGTGTGTGTGTGTGTGGGTGTGCGTGTGCGTGTGTGTGTGCAGCCTATGTCAGAGCAACACAAAATGTCAAAACATTATAGGAGCCAATTATTTAAACTTCACTGTGGGAAAAAAATTATGAAAACCCCTAACAAAAAAAAAAAATGCCTGACTTTTCTTTTTTATTTTCTCTGCTCTTATTCCCAGAAAGAAAGAGAAATGACATAGCTGAAAGGCAAGTGGCAGGAGGGCAGAGAATGAAGAGCCAGGACCCAAAGAATATACCACCTGGATAGTCCTGTGACAGAGGTACACAGACTAACCATGGTTGGTCATTCAAAATACACAAAGACCCTCTCGTGGCAAGGCCCGTAAAGTTCTTCCTCATACCCTGGCATATACCCAGGAAGAAAAACGTTGGCACTGGGGACAGTGAAAATGTCAGGTAGAGAGGAGCAGATTAAGAACACCTTACAAAGCTCCATCTTCCTTAAAAAGAGGCAGAGGGCGTGGGGCCTGGGAAACTAACTGCGAAAGGTCGTTCTCCCTCCCAACTCTCCCGTTCCCCTAAGTCTCAGGAGTCACAGAAGCAGCAGCCTGAGTCTGGAGTAAACGAATGCCACCTAGCAGGCCTAAGGGAGCAGAGTGGGACTGGGGCGATAACCAAACTGGTTAAGTCAATGTGGTTTTTTTTTTTTGCTTAAAACCGCTGAGTTGAAAGGGCACGTGTGCAAGGCCACAGAGAACCAGGTGAGATCCCAATCTCAGCTGGACCCCGCCCCTGCCCCCTACTCCTGCTTCCTTTTGAAAGTCCAGGGAGGCAAAGAAAGAAAAGGGAGGCGCAGCCTGTGACTGCTCTCAGCCAGGAGACAGCGGCCACGCTGAAGGAGAGTGTTCCAACCGCCAGGGAGCTTGAGGTTTGGCAACAGCTCTGTAGTACATAGAACTTGTCTCCAAAACCTATTCCAATCGCAAAAGAGATTCTGGAAAACACTCAGACTTCTAGTCTGGTGTGGTGAAAATATTATTCAAAGGAAACTATAGAAATGCTGAATTTCTCTCTTATCAAAAGCTATTTAAAAAAAAAAGCTATTTTACATTTCAATAAAAGAACAAGGGTCAAATATGGCTTAAGGGTCCAGATAGAATATCGTTTCTATTTTGAGAGAGTAACTATTTGTAATTTTCAGAAATTGATCCTGTGTCATGCATGGGTCAACCCTGCATCTGAGAGAGAATGCATATTTCAACACATTTGAGCCACAATGCCTTAAGATCGAAAATTGCCAACAGAGTCCTTCAATTCCAAACCTTTTCATTATAAATATTTCCCCAAATATTTAGTCTCTCTGACATCAGACACCATAAAAAATCTATGTAACAGAAATGTGTAGTAGGTTTTCTTGTTTTACCTTTTTTTTTTTTTTTAAACTGCCAAACATATGTTTTGCCCTTTTTTCGCTCCGTTAACACTATTTTCAGTGCCTAATACTGCAGGGAAAATAACTATTTTACTCATGGAAGAATCCAAAATAACTATAATATAAAGAATATGAGCTCTTACATAAAAAAGAATGAAATAATGCCGTTTGCAGTAACATGGATGGACCTAGAGATTACAATACTAAGTAAAGTTAAGTCAGAAAGAGAAAGACAAATACCATATGATATCACTTATATGTGGAATCTAAAATATGACACAAATGAACTTATCTACGAAACAGAAACAGACTCACAGACATAGAGAACAGACTTGTGGTTGCCAAGGTGGCGGGGGGGGGGGGGGGCGGTGTGGCTTGGGGAGGAGTGGATTAGGAGTTTGGGCTTTGCAGATGCAAACTATTATATATAGAATGGATAAACAACAAGGTCCTACTGTATGGCACAGGGAACTATACTCAGTATCCTGTGATAAACCATAATGGAAAAGACTATGAAAAAGAATATATATGTATAACTGAATCAGTTTGCTATACAGCAGAAATTAACACAACATTGTAAATCAACTATACTTCAATAAAATAAGTTTTTTAAAAAGAATCTGAGCTATTACAGTAAATAGGTGACAAGTTGGCACTCAAGAGCCTGGCACCTTCAACCATTTTACACAAATGCAAATTCAAAACTTAACCTTCCCTCTCCCTCCAAAGGAAAATACTTTTCAATATAAGCATTTGTGAACAGAACCAGGAAAAGTCAAAAACATAAGTAAAGGGGGACATGCGCTCTGATTTATTCCTTTCACTCTCCCTTTTCCTGAAGGTTCAGCTACATCCCTGGTCTTATAAATCTTTCCATCTCCCCATCCCCAAGGTCAGTCACCGGCCCAACATCAGTCTCTCACGGGACTGCCTTGGCCTCCAAGTGGTCGCCTGCCCCTGCTGCCAACTTCACCCTTCCAAGGCTCACGTGCCCCTGTCTCCCCTGCTCAAATGCCTCCAGGGGTCCCTCTGCCTCCCTAGATACGTTCCTCAGCCCCCAGAGATCCCAGGCCTTCAGCTGCACCTTCATTTCCCTCTACCCCACCCCACACCCTAGGCTTCAGTCCCACCACTGACACCCCACTTCTTGAACACACAGGGCGCTTGTTCGCCTCTGTGCCAATGGCAATATTCTTTCCTCCATCTCCGTGTCCGAATCCTAAGGACACTTCACAACAAGGCGGAGGCCATCGGGTGGCAACACCCTCACATTGCTGCCCCCCAGCCTACTCCTTACCTGCATCCACACCCGCACCGTCCCTTCCATCTGCAAGGGAGAGGATCCTTCTTCCACTGACGCTACCATGCCCCTGGTCCCTGGGACCCACCCCCACCTGAGTCCTTAAGGCCTCCATCCATCAATTAACCCCCGTTCTCCTTTAACTTCAATTTCTCCCTCTCCAGGAGCGCTGACTCATCAACCCACTCAGGTGATATCCATTAAAAACAAAGCCAAATTCCATACACGTGTGTCAGCATACCGTATGATACAGCAGAAACTAACACACCATCGTAAAGCAATTATACTCCAGTAAAGATGTTAAGAAAAAAACAAAAACCAAAAACCTGCCCATGACCCCATCCCAGCATGGTTCTCGTGTTCCCATCACCACTTTCTTTGATCCCTTGTGGAGAGCCAAACTGCTTGGCCACTCTCTCTGTCCCCACCTCATCTTTCCGCGCACCCTCCAACCCGCCGCATTCCGTCTTCCATCCCACCACTCCTGATGCTGTTATTTTGTGAAATGTACTGACACCTACTACGTCCAGATAACATTCATCTAGCACTGGGAGGGGAGAGGAGAAATCAAACATGAGCTTTCTGAGTCAGAAGTTCAAGCTGATAGCTAAAGTCAGCCCAGAAATATATTTTATTTGGTCTGTGTTGCGTTTTTCTAAAAATCAATTCTTTGTCAAAAATTCAAGATTCTGGAGACTTCATGCAAAAATCTGGATTTTTTTGGCTTCTGTTAAAGAATCTAGAAACTCTGGCCGCACTGCTTTCACTGCATGATAATAATCAGCTGGAGTTGAGGAGCAGCTGCCCCTCGAATGAGGCACCGGCTTCCTCGCTCACCACGGGCCCCATCAAACCTTTGCTCATTTTCTTTATTTTGATGGCCCCTGTGGGTAATGGAGTTTGAACACCTGCTCTAGATCAGTGCTGGCCAACAGAAATAAAAATGTGTCACACACATAATTTAAAATTTTCTAGCAGCCACCTTTTTAAATGAAAAGGAGCGGGTGAAATTAACTTTAATAATATATTTTACTTAATCCAATATACCCACAATACTATTTCAACACACAAGCAACATAAAAAATTAGTAATAAGATATTTTACTTCCTCTTCTTTGAGCTAAGACTTCAAAATGTGGTGTGCGCTTTATGCTTTCCACCCGTCTCAACGTGAACTAGCCACTTTTCCAGTGCTCGGTAGCCAGTGGCTCTGCCATATGGGACAGCACAGCTCCAGATGCTTAATGGTCAGTTACAAAGATCGTCTTGCAATCAGAAAGAGAGACGATATTAAGGAGGAAGAGAAAGCAAGCAGGACTAAGGAAAAGGGTGATGATGTCCAAGAGCAGACATGGTGAGAGTTTGAAAATAGGAGAAGAGGAAGTAGGGACACAGAGACAATGACCAGCTCTGGGCCAGTCCTCCAAGGGAAGAAACGCCCCGTATAGGCAAATGCAGTTGACAGGCAATGCAGATTTTCTGGAGGAGTCTTTGGTGTTCTAAAAATAGGCTCAGCGTTAGACAGGTAGTCACTATGAAAAGCAACTGACCAACCGTCTGAACCCCAGTTCACACACTTGGCAACAGAATGAGTCAGGCTAGTAAAGGCAGGATTCTTGATCAAGATTGGGATTTTAATCTAGTTAAAGTAAATGGGTTTGAGGAGAAGTGCAAGGAAGCAGGCAGGAAAGTATCTTGAGCTAAGATCCAAGGAGAGTTCAAGGCTCAGAGATCATGAGTGAGGACATGTCAACAGGTGTTGGTGATCCAGGTGTCGGGGTAGGATCTCATAGGCCAGACAAGGAAACGTGGGTACAAAACAGATACTTGGAATCGGAGACCAGCAACAAGAAATGCATCCTTGAGCCAGAGACCTCGGAAGCAGAAATCACTCCTCCATCCCACACGTGAGCACAATATGGTAGTTATATCCTCCCTTTATGCCCTCAGACATGAACCAGAATTAAAGGAAAGCCATGCCAGCAACTGGGAGAAGAGGGGAATGTCAAATACATTTGTCAGGCATAAAAAGACTTGGAAACAAGAAGGCAAGAACATCATTACACGACCATAAAGTGATTTTGAAACTTTTCCAAGAGAACTTATCTCTGAACAGCTCCAGCCCATCCATTCATCCCTTCGTTCATTCAGCAACCATTTATTGAGTAGTCTTCCCCGATCCAGTTTACAATGCTGATTAAATAGGTCCATTGTACTAAGGCTTGCCAAATTCTACTCTAGCAGTGCAAAATACAGTGAGATTGGTAATACTGAAGGAGCCTCTCTAAATAAAACCCATGTGATTAAGAGGATGCATTGATCCTAAAATGTCCAGAGTCCCATTTGCCTATCATGTGTCATAATTTTCCAGATTGGCTAGGGCCCAAGAGAATGGGAAATAAGGCTGACATAAAATATCTCAAATAGATTTCATAGGAAAATTGTTCTCTCAAGAAGGTAGTATGCAGGACTTTAAAATCTCATTATATTGAAAATGCAGTTTTCATGTTGCTTGCACTCAGACTAATATTAAATAGGAGTACTTGGGACACTGGGGAAATTGTGGCCTGCTATTCTGCTGAAAAAACTTTCTAATGATAAGAAACTGGTATACATTGGAGGGGGGAAATATATTTGCATACAATCCTGAATTGTTGAGGTACAGTAATCACTTTCCACACGTGATTTATAAAAAGCAATGTAAATTAGAAGAAAAGGTTGACAACGACAAAGAAATCAAGATAGCACATAAAGTTCACCATGCAGGGAAAAAAAATGATATTTTCAATGGTAGCGACAAATCAAAATTCACAAATAAAGACAGTATAGATTATTTGGCAAGTGAAAAAAAGGACTTGAGGAAGAGTGCCTCACACCTTTGAATAATTAACTTTATAGGAAGATAAGCTTATCATAAATAGGTATGCGTTATACTGTAATTTTATGAAAACAAGCAAGCTTACCTAAAAGTTAAGACAATATCTGTTTCATTCACATAAAACAACCCCCCGCCCCAAAAGCCAGTATTCACAAAAATGGCTCTCAGATATCAAGGAAAGGTTTTATTTAGGATGCTTGGTTTGTTGAGGCAGGGAAATATATAGTTTTTAGTAAGTTTTCCAGAAAAATAAAAAATTCAAAGCAAAAAAGTTTCAGATTTCAAAAAATTAATTTCTGCTTATCTAAAATAGATGTCTGCTACGATACTGTAAGTAACGATGATTTAACTAAAAAATGCATTACCCTAACTTCTGAATCTGCAGATTTTCTCAATGCTTATAATGTTATCTACACATAGATACTCTTCATCAGTCTAGAGTTGGCAAACGTTTTGATAATCCTTATGAGCAAAGAAATCATACTACATGTTTCCTTGTGATGCCAAAGACCTATTATTAACCTTTAATCTTGTGAAATCATCCCATATTTCCGAACAATGGGGCAACAGAAAAAAAGGGGGAATATTTGTCTTACTTTCTTTATGAATCTGTTAAATTTATTTTATTCCTCCAAGTATGTATTCACATTTTTATGATAATGTGCACATATTTTCCAAAAGTTATATAAGATTTTTTCATTACTGTGTGAAGCTGTGATGTCACCAGTACTGCCTGGGTTAATTTTAGGCTACTTTTGCCACCACTGCAAGGAAAATAATGTACATCTTCAATGAAAAGGACCATCAAAGCCCCTGTTAATTGTTTTCAACACCCACTTACTTGTAACGGTGGCAGTGGCAAAACTTTAATATACCTTTCAAAAATAATAACAGCATACAATTGCTAGTGCCTACTGAGACAGGTTTTAAGCCAATTTCAAACATCTACCTCATAACAGTTGCATTTATACGGTATCCACAGCTCTACTCAGATCCACCAGATACACCTGATAGTAATTAAAAGTTACTGGAAACAATTCCACTCCAAAGTAAACCTATCACTCTGTTTATGCCCTTTCTCTGGAACAACCTGATGTCCCAATGTTTCTCAAGAATACAATCACACATCAAACTTTACACGCTGCTCCAAAATGTTCTAAGATCTCACCCTCACTTGCAAAAGCTTTGAAAAAGCTACTAACACTCCTTTTAGGAGCTTATTTTTTAGATTACTGGGGGATTTTTAGTGGTTTTAATGATTTACATTAGGAATATTTTTAAAACTTGTGCCTTCCCCAAGACTAAGTTAGGTTTTTTGAAGTAAGATTAAAGACACCTGAAAAATAAATAGCAAAAATTACCCAAATCACATTTTTAATAGTTTTTGAAAATACAGGCTTTCTTTAAAAGATCAGATAATTAATAAAGCAATATTTACTTCATGTCTAGACTTACTCTTAGAAAATATCTTCCACTTTTTGTTGGGGCTTTCATATGTGTTTTAGGAATTTTATCCCAATGAATGGATATTCCTATCATACCCTGAATATTTTATCCACTTTTTTTCAAAATCATTTTTGCTCCTCGATGACAGCAATTTTAACAAAATGAATTTGAAAAAAAACAACAAAGGTTTAACATTCATAAACACTACACACTTTTGTTAAAACACTTAAAAAATGCAACATATTCATTCCTAACTCTTTATCTTAACGGAATTTCTGATTCTAGCAAAGTATAATTTTAGTAACTCATCAAGATAGAATACATAAAATTGGCACATTTTTGATATGCACACAAATTGAGAATGCATCTTTCCCAACTGCGTTGCAGAAAATGAAATGCATCTGGTATGACAATATGGCCCAGCACGTGAACTAGAATCAGTGGGAAGAACGGGGTTTCTTTTTTTTTTCAAAGCAGAACATTTTAAATAATGCACATGGCCCAACAGCAAGGCATTATTAAGTCTATTAAACTGTCATTCAAAGGTATATTTGGCTAAAGAAAACATAATAGCAAGAGGGCTGACAGGGGCATAGGAGGTAGAATGGTTTGTTTAGTTGTAATTATTATACATCAGTGACTTCCAAATCTCTTTCCCTAGCAGTCCAAAATGATTTTTTTGGTTTTGCTTAATATCTCCACTCAGTGTCAGTGTATGTGCCCATATGTTGTTGTGTCCTCGTGCTCGGCTGGGCAGTGGAGAGGTGGGGAGTGTGTTGGAGAACATGGCTGATGCCAGGATCAAGCAGAGAACAAGAGAAAATGTGAGCAATTTGCCTCATTTTGCAACGAATTTTCTTTCTTCCTTGAGAGAAAGTGCTTTTTATCTAGGCGATCTGAAGATGGATTTAATGTTTTTAGCATCTTTTCTTTTTATGTGTTCCCATCTGTGCTTATGAACTGTGAATAAAACTGAAATCTGCATGTGCTACGAGCTTCCTCCCCATGCCCAAGTATCTTCAGCAATGAGGTGTTAGGAGAGCAAGGAAAGATCTCTGAGACATGCAGGAAGCTCAAAAGGGTGCTGCCGAGTTACACCTACTCCTGGACACCTTAGAGAGTCCTCTTCCAGTTCCAGATTCCAACTCCATTTCTTTCTTCTCTCCATTCAGAGAGGTGAGCCAGACTCCTTGAGTTGGGCAAAGAGGCATTTAGAGGACTGAGGAATCCTCTGTTGTGCATTAGTGACAGAGAGCTGCTGAAAACTGGATTTGTGACTCGTAACGGAGAAAACGGTCCACTTCTCAGAGCACAAGGCTTCCTGAGCAGCAGATGCAGGGAATCAACAATAAAGCATCAGGGCTTATTTTCCTGCCTACACTCCACTTTTCACCTACTCTTGGAAAGATATTTTAGCTTTTGTATTCCTCCTATGACTTCATTGAAATGCTGGTTCTTTATAATGAGAAGCTTCTTTAGAACTACAGACAGTATGATCAATAATGTCATTTGTAAATGTGATATAAAAGATATGCAACAATGCATTACAGAGAACAAAGAACAAATTAATTCAGCTAATCCATCACATCACAGAACTGATTCTAGGAATCCAGAATGTATGTAAACTTGCAAGTATTAATCAATAGGACTGAAGTTATCTCAGAGACATAAAAAGTTCTAAAAGTTGTCAAACGTAGCTGTAGTGATGGAAAAACATTGTGGAGAATGACAAAAACTCTCTCTGTCATATATTAACCATGTGACCTTGGAAAGATTATTTAATTTCTCTGAGCATTGATTTCCGAATGCATAAAATAGCAACAAGAACTTCTATCATGTAGGGAAGCTATGAGGATTAAATCATGGAAGTGCCCAACATATAGTGGAGGCACACACAATAATGTTTGTTTAGTATCCTCTCAAAAAAGGATTTTTGGTCTTTTGTATACAAAATTTATATTTACATAGCAGTGTTTCAAATAAAGATTGATAGTGTCTGAAAACGTTTGGGTAAAAATGAATATAAAGATTAATTCTGAATTCTCTGCTTTCACTGTGAAAATATCTTGGTTCAGTGAACTGCAAAGTTATTTAGTAAGTTAACATTTGCAGCAATATGATCTCTGCCTTCCAAACTAATTCAATTCTTATTTTTTATCATTCTTGATCATAAAAGTTAATAAAAACAAATGTAAGCAAGTACCCCGGCTCTAAAATTCTTATACATTAGGATTAGGTACACATTCAAATATAAATATTTTTAAAATATATAGTATTCATCTACACTGAATTTAAACAATCTTTTTAAAACCACTTTTTACCTCATTTTGGAACCAGAAACAGGAGTTCTAGTCAATTCTCTTTCAAGATAAAAGGAAAGATAGGTTTATTTAGGCTTTTTGTCAGTATTATTTCTGCCTACGCTTCTGAGAATAACTGTAACCTTTTACTAAACCATCAGGTGTTTTCTAGAGCATTAGTAACATCAGGTTACTGCCAGCAATTGTGTTTATTAAACAACAACACATACTAGTATTCTGGTTTACTTTCTGAAATTACACTAATAAATTAGCCAATAAACATCACGTCTACAGCAGAATAATTTAAACGCAACTACTTCAGATGACTATCAAAACAAAAAAGGCCATAGGAACATCGGTTTAACTCGGAAGCGACACTCACGCTATTTGTTAAGCAGCGATCCACTCGCAGCAGAAAGTTTTGAGAAGGGAGGGCTGGAAGATGAACAGACTTCTGCCTAAAGGGTTTCCCCAAGACATGACCTCACGTTTGCCATTAATTCACCTCCTCGCATTTCTTTTGACAAGATGAGACTTAGCTGGACAGTCCTTTTAGGAGATCTCCAAAAAGTACCCATTTTGTGTCTAACTTTATTCCTCTCCTGTTTGGCTACAATTAATACTTCCACTTTCATCGGCAACTGGGAAAGCTACTCAAACAGCTTCTAGCAGTAGGTATTATTTCTGTCAAAAGTAAAGTCGGAGCGCAAGCCAGTACTCTACTAAGCAGGAGCGGGACGTTTTCTTTCCACTGCTTGAACTTGGTAGCACCCCTACCCCGCCAGCAACTCCCGGGGTCTCGATCGCCCACAGCTGGAGGCGTGGCCCCGTGCACCTAGGCTCGGGCCGCGCCCACCTGTCACTCACCCGGCTGCTGCCGCGCGCCTCGCCCTTCGCGGTTCGCGGCTCTGCTCGGCTCCGTGCTGGCTCAGCTCGAGGCGGCGGCGGCGGCTCCAGCAGCTGCTCCAAGCAGGCGGTGCCCGGCAGGGAGGAACTCTTCTGATGGCACAAGTGCGCCGCGGTGCCCCGACGCCGTGCACCCTCATCTCGGGCGCGGTCCCCCCTCGGGGGCGGCTGGGGTGAGGAGGACAGGGAGGATGAGGCAGAGGACGAAGAGCAGGCTGAGTCCGGAGAGCGTCCGCCAGGAGGCGTCACTCCGGCTGCTCCGGCGGCTGCCACCGGGCCCCTGCCCGCGGGAAGCAAATGCTCGCGGATCCGGCGGCGCAGCGTGGACCCCTGCTCCGCTCTGCTCGCACCCTCGGGCTCGAGAGGCTCCGGCGAGGAGCAGCACAGGTTGGGCTGGGAGGAGGAAAAGACGCGGTCCAGCACTTGCTTCCGTTTCTTGAAGCCGCTCCACCTGCTGCCCGCGCCACCCAAGCCGGCCAGTGCGTCCTGCCTACCCCCCGGGGGTGGCGGGGAGGGCGACGGGGTGTCCGCAGTGCGGCGCTCGGGGACCCCCGCGCGCCCGCCCCAGCCGCCCTTGCTCTTGCCCACCCCTAGCTGCAGGTTCTTCCAGAGCCGGGCCTGGAAGGAAGAGGACGCCGCCGCAGGCTCGGGCGAGCCCGCCGCGGCAGCCGGGGGCTCCATCCTCCACCCCCTGCTCCTCCGCTCCCCTCCTCCTTCTTCTCCGTCCGCTCTGGCTGCGCCTTCTCCCGGAGCCCCGCGGTGGCAGCGACGACGGCGGACGAAGCAGCAGAAGCCGGGAGTGACCGCCGGCTTCAGGCCAGAGCGGGGAAAAGACGCCGCCGCCGCCGAGGCTCTCCGGCCGCGGGACTCCGGCGCTGCCTCTTCCTCCCGCACCCGCGGGGGTGGGCTGGCGCTGTAGCCAAATCTCGGCCGCCGCAAAGTTTCTAGCTCCGCGCTCCGCGGCTCCAGTCCACTGGAGTCCCCCAGGCCGCGCCCTGGCCCCTTCTCCTCTCTGGCTCCGGGCTCGGGACGCTACACGCACCGGGCGTGCGTTTCCAGCTGCGCCTGGGACCGCACCCGACGCCCTCCGGGCAGCACCTGTCAGCGGCGGCGAGGGTGGCAGCCTCCGAACCGGGCGCGCGTGCGACTCACACAACAGGGAGGATCGGGCTGAAGACACTCGGCGCGCCCCGGGACCATCCTCCAGCTCCTGGGTGGGAGGACGCGCTGGTGAGAGCCGGGTGGAGCTGGTCAGGGACCAGAGCCAGGCTGCGCCCCAGGATCCCACCACTGTTACCCACGCAGCTAGCTCCGGGCCGGCCGCTAGACTCGCCCTCCGGCAATCATCCTAGGTCCGACGAAGTGAGCTCGAGTGGAGATTATGCGCCTTCAGTGGGTCCTGCGAAGCGCCCAGTGTCCACACCAAAAGGTGAAGCTGACCGAGTTCTGAGGCTGAACGCCGCTGCCCCCGCCCCGCTGCCCGGCCTGGGCCCAAGACCAGAGTTCGATTTCTTCTGTCTTGACTTCATCCTGATCCGCCCCTCCCCGCTCTTTGCTTGTGCCGTTAGTTTCTCTTGTGATCCGGGTCTAGAGGTTTCCGGAGTCTGACAATAAAGCCAGCCCTCAAGTTGCAGGGAGTTGACCGTGTCCGAAGACATGGAGGATGCGCACTGCCTCTGACCCCGTTCCAAACGCAGAGTACCTTGTTCTTTTCACTCAAGTGCATTTTCCTTTGGTTACGTGCAAAGCAAATGGGAAGGGCTCATTTAGACTTTGTTTCTCCCGAAATCTACTGCTCCCAGGGTCTTCTGATTCTACTGAGAGCCTCTTGAATGGCAGGTGACACAGTGCCCCTTCTCAACTCCACTGCCTTCCACACCCCAAAATGTGGAAAACTCACAAGAGCTTTGGCACCGTATTGTCTAATTCCAATCTCATCCAGCTGGCAGTATGCCCTGGATATGTTACCAACCTCTTTAAGCTTTTTATTCTATTTTTCCTTTATAACAAATACTTAAATATTTATTGAGCACCTACTATGTGTAATCATTTATTTGTGTCGGGCCATATGATAGGCTCTGAGGATGCAGCTGTGAGCAAGGCGGAGGGGGCCCCACCCTCATGGAGCCCATGTTCCAGTGGGAGAATCAAACAGAATTTCTAATGGTGAAATGTCCCACGGAGAAAATAAAACAGGAGATCACACAGAGCTGCTGTGGAGGTGGGGTTGCCAGGTAGATTGCAGGACAGCCAATTAAATTTGAGTTTCAAATAAACAAGGAATGAATAATGTTTGAGTATATGTATGTCCCAAACATTGCACAAGACGTACCAAAATACTCTTTGTTGTTTATCTGAAATTCAGATTTTACTGAGTGTTTTGTATTTTTATTTGCTATATCTGACAACCCCATACAGAAGGTTTTTTGGGTTTGTTTTTTTTTTAACATTATGTGTATGGGAGAGTCTCTCTGCGAAGCTAAAATTTAAGTTGAGACTTAATGAGGACAAAACAGCCATTGAAGGATCTGATTACAGCATTCCAGGCAGAAGGAACAGCAGGTACAAAGGCCCCAAGGCAGGAAGCAGCTTGGCTGGGCATGTTCAAGGACAGACGGAACCGCTCCAAATAATGTGGAGAAAGGTGGGTAGAGTTGGAAAGAGATGGAAGGGAAGAAGTGAGCAGGGTCCTTGTGGGATGGCTCCTATAGCCATAGTAAGAGCTTGGGTCTCCTGTAAGTGAAATGGGGAGCCATGTGGAGGGGTTTTTTTGGGGGGTTTTGGGGGTTTTGGGGGGGTTTTTTGCAGTATGCGGGCCTCTCACTGTTGTGGCCTCTCCCATTGCAGAGCACAGGTTCCGGACACGCAGGCCCAGCGGCCATGGCTCACGGGCCCAGCCGCTCTGCAGCATGTGGGATCTTCCCGGACCGGGGCACGAACCCGTGTTCCCTGCATCGGCAGGCGAACTCTGAACCACTGCGCCACCAGGGAAGCCCTGGGGGGTTTTTAAGCATGAGGGTGATGCGATATGACTCACTAATACCTACCTCACAGGGCTGTTTTAAGGATTAAGTGAAAAACGACTTCACTCAGTGCCCGAGGCTTTTCCACACTAGAGAGTCACACTGAAAATACCACAACCATTAAAAATTACCTCAATATAGAGCTACTCTGATAGCCGAGAAAAGAAACTGTTACATCCAGAAGGCTTCTCTGCAGCATAGGAAAAATATTTTGTTACTAGTTTTTCTAGGATGTCATAAATGAAAGCACAGAGAAGATAAGTAAAGAGATAAATGATTACTATAGCAAATTGAGAAGAAATGATCATTGCTTCTTACCAAAACTCTATAAATATGTCGTTTGTCAGATTTTTTCACAAGGAGCCATGGACCCACGGAGATAACACAATTCAACCTTATGTTCATATAGTCTTTAATGATACATTTAATGGCCTTTTGTAGCTTTATGTTTTCATTTTTCTCATCTACCTAATTTTGCCTTGGACATACTAACTCTGAGATTTTGGATTCTGAAATCTACAATCCCAAATAACACTTATCCATCAATGTGAATTCATTTGTAGAACTGGTGAGAGCATATGAAACTTTTCGTAAATATCTGAAGTGGATTATAAATTGAGAGGCTTTCCTACAAATTGTGCATTACATAAAATTGCACTAGATATGGTCCTTGCCATCAAATGTCTTGTTACATTTAAGAAAAGATACTTATAAAAAAACTCTACAACACCAGGGGACAGTGAATGGTACCAAGTGATCACTAAGGGAATACAGAAGAGTGAAGAATCACTTCTGGCTTGACTGATCAAGGAAGATTTGTTGGAGACATCATCTGAGCTAAGATCTCTAACAGGTGACAGAATACACCAAGAAGATAGATTGCCACCTGCAAAGGAAAGCAAAATTCAGGGCACATAGCAAGACTTCAGTAAAGGTTAGCTATTCCTTCATGACAATTTACCAAGCATCTTAAATATTTATAGAGCATCTATTGCTTGAATGAATATGAAATTAATATATGCATCACACATTGATATACAAGAGGCTGGGAAGGTGACAGATAAGGTCATATTTGAGTAGGAACTCAAGGAAGTGAGGGAGGGTACCAAGTAGTGAATCTAAGGGCAAATTTTTCCAGGAAAAGGGAGCGTTAAGTGCAAAGAGGCTGAGACAGGGACATGCTCAGCTTGAGGAAGAGCAAGAAAGACAAAACAGTTGGAACAGAGAGCAAGAGGGGAGTGGGAGGAGAAGCTGTTGAGAGACGCTAAGGGCCATATCACGGAGGACTCTGTGGTCAACAGTGAGGACTTTGGGCTTGGTTGGGATGGGAAGTCACTGGGGAGCTTGAGTAGTTTCTCTGTGATCCAACTTTCATTTTAAAAGACCCACTCTGGGGGCTACTCTGGGGGCTTCCCTGGTGGCACAGTGGTTGAGAGTCCGCCTGCCAATGCAGGAGACACGGGTTCGTGCCCCGGTCCGGGAAGATCCCACATGCCGTGGAGTGGCTGGGCCCGTGAGCCATGGTCGCTAAGCCTGTGCGTCCGGAGCCTGTGCTCCTCAACGGGAGAGGCCACAACAGTGAGAGGCCCGCGTACCACAAAAAAAAATAATAATAATTTAAAAAATAAAATAAAAGACTCACTCTGGCCCCTAGGCAATAAACTGCAGGAAGGGAATGGGTGGGAACAGACCTTGGGTAGGGCCATCACTATAAATATATACATAAGGGACAATGGTGGCTTTGACAGCAGTGGTAGGTGAGAAGTGGTTAAAGTGGTGAAATTCTAGATACACAATGTTTTGAAGATAGAACTGAGACAACTAGCCATAGTTTGGATAATAGTTTGGGGTGCTCAAGCATAATGCTAAATGGTTTGTGTCCTTTACCATATGTAATCTTCACAGCAACCCCATTTTATAGACGAAGGAACCAAGTATGAGGCATGTTAAGTGATCTTACAAAGTCACTCACTGAGTAATTAGCAGATCCCAAGTCTACAAGATTCCAAAGCCACAGAACTTATTTAATTTTAAATGTATGCATAAATAAATAGAATAAAATAATCGAAAGAGGCCTCAAAAGAGGCACTGATCCATGTCCTTACCTTGAGTGAGCAACAAGACCGTCTTGGGCAGAACCACAACTTCCACTTGATGAGATCAAGGACATAAGTACAGGCCCCAAAACAACGTTTCTGGGACTAATTGAGTTAAAGGCCAACTAAATGGCTCTTACAGAACCCTCTCATCAGTGGAGCCTTGGCTGCAGTCCCAGCTCATGGCACTGAGCCAGATGCCTTCAGGCCGTCATGTTCTCTCTCAGTCTCTGAAATGGGGACAATAATATCTATTGGGCTGACCCACCTCACAAGGACCCAACTAAAAGCCAAATGGAGGCAGCATTTCTGAAGAGGAAAGCCTGTCCACAAGAGAGAAGTTATCACCACCTTGTAACAAAAACCAAGAAAAGCTACCAGACGGACTTGTTCCTCCTCACATGGAAAATCCTTGCCTGTGTGGAAAGAAGCACTTTGAACCCTTCAAAACCAAGAAGCCAGTTGTCACAATTCCACATGTTGAGATGGCTGCTGACTATACAGTCAACTTAACAGAATAAATTCCCGTTCAGGCATAAACAAGTTTTCATTTCTTCCTTGAAAGTTTTCTCAAAGTTCTCAAAAGCAGTTTAATGTTAGGTAACTTCAGAGGAGCTGTTTCTGTTTATTCTGTTTAACGTAAGCCACTTCGTATTTTCATCTTAACCAGGGTGGTAAACAATTCTAGAGTCCTAGACCAAGAGATGTTCTGGAATTTCTGTGTGGGAAGGACACAGGATTGTCTATACAGCTTAAATTAGAGAGGGGGGAATTGAAGCTATGCTTGCATAATTTTTAAAAACTCACTTGTCCATATAAAAGAAGAGAAGAAGGGGTTATTGGAGATTTGGAGGGAGCCAAAGCCTCCCCTGCCCACCTCTCAGTGCCAGTTCTGTGCTACACAATGTCAGAAGACATGGACATTGGCCTGGTGCTGCATCTGAAGGCTCTGTCACCACAGGCAGCCCTTGGAGCCTCAGTTTTTCACTAGTAAAATGAAAAAAAAAAAATAGAACTAGTTTCCCTCTAAGGTCCCTTTCAGCTTAAAGATGATGTAAGCTTCTGAAACAAATCTCCAGTGTAGGATACAATCCATCTACTCATGCCTGGTCTGATTTCCTACTTTCAGTGGTGATACAAAGGCAGGTACTACTGGATGGGCATGTAAATAACCCCCCTTGACAGATGCAAACTATTATATATAGAATGAATAAACATCAAGGTCCTATTGTATAGCACAGGGAACTATATTCAATATCTTGTAATAAACCATAATGGAAGAGAATATGAAAAATTATATATATATCTGAATATACATATATATGTATATCTGAATCACTTTGCTGTAAACCAGAAACTAACACAACATTGTAAATCAACTATACTTCAATTAAAAATAAATTTAACAGCAGAAGCTGTTAGGGTCCTACTCCTATCCCTTAGGCCTCAGCACTTCAGTGAAGATATCTGATCTCTCCACCTGAAGGCTGTCTTCCAAATCGCATCCCTTCTCCCTCCAAGTGCCTGGAACAGCCCTCAACCAATGAGTGTTGGCATTGATGTGCAGGTGTTTCAATAACTCAGGCAGCGACTCTATACTGCTCCCAGTTCCAGTGCCCTCTGTACTGGATGGCTTGATAACATGCCCCTTCTCAGCTTCCTTTTGTTCCTGTCTCACATGCCCCCTGCCCTACCGCTGGTCCCTGTGCCTCATCAATAAACTGCTTGCATTTGAATCCTTGTTGCCAACTCAGCTTCTGGGGGGACCCAAAGTAAGGCACATTATAGAGACATTTCAAACTCTAGCTAATGAGGTTCCCAATTTGAGCACTCTATGAGAATAAAAGTAATGTCCTCCAGCAACATTCTTTTGGGTTATACAATTCTCTTATGAAGACTATAAAGATATAAGTTATCCCAGAGCCTATAGTCTATCCCCTGAAAGTGAGACCCCTTGAGAACCAGAGTATTCATCTATGAGTTACCTCCTTGATATGGTCCACTGACCTCCTAGAGTAAACAATAGGGTAGACTCCTAAGTATTACGCACCGGAAAATTATTCTCAACTGATCATGATCATTCTTTCCCTTTTCTCAGACATGTAACCATTCCTGGAAACTATAAGAGTGTATTACTTGGGACTGGATTCAACTGCGAGTAACACATAAACCTTAAGTATGTTCAATAAGCCTGAAGGTCATCATCCAGACCTAGTATGGCATATCTTCTATCTTGTTGCTCCACCACACATGCCTACCATTCCCCAAGTCACTGTAAATTCCAAGATCGTCAATGGAGCTTCTGCCATGACAGTCACCTTCCAGCCAGCAAACAGGAGGAAAGGGTGAAGAAGAATATGCCTCTTGCTTTAAAGTTACTTCCCAACTCTTCTAATAGCCCAAGGGTTAGAACTTCAGCACATGGCCATGCCTAGCCATAAATCTTTATTCTGGGCAGTTATGTGCCCAGCTAAAAATCTGGATTTTGTTACTGAGGAAAAAGGGGAAGGTGAATATGGGGGGACAACAAGCAGACTCTGACACAGAGGAGCAGTCATTTGAGGGGCTTCTTCACTCACAAGGAAGAAGCACACAAGAAATGATCTCTTTATCTACACGCTTTGGCATTTGGCGCGATGGCTGGAACTGCCGCAGCCATTTTGTTATGAAACTGAGGGTGAAGCGAACACCCAAGTTAGCAGAGAAGAGAGATGGAAAACAACCTCGATGCTTGAGGATGTCATTGAGCTACAGAATCAGTCAACCTGAGGCCTTCCTTAACCCTGATACTATTATTATGTAGTTATCCATTTATTAATTATTAATTAGAAAGTTAATTTATCTAGGTTTTTAGCCAGTTTTAGCTGAATTTTATATTAGTTTCTTATTGTTGTCACAACAAATTACCATAAATTTAGCTGCTTAAAACAACACCCACTTGTTACCTCACAGTGTCTGTGGGTCAGAAGTCCAGGCACGGGGTGGTTCAGCTGCTTCCTCAGCTTCAGCTCTCCCAAGACCGAAATCAAGGTGTTGGCAGGAGTGCACTCCTTTCTGGAGGCTCCAGAGAAGAATCTGCTTCTAAGCTCATTCAGATTGTTGGCTGAATTAAGTTCTACGGACTTGCAGATCTGAGGTCGCTGTTTCCTTGCTGGTTTTCCACAGGAACGAGGGGCAGTGGTCATACTAAGCTTCTAGAGACTGCCCACATCCTTGACTCCTGGCCCTCTTCCCTGTCTTCAAAGCCAACAAGGACAAATTGAGTCCTTCTCACGCTTCCAGTCTCTCAGACCCCACCCTCTGCTTCATCTCTCTTACTGACTCCTCTGCTGTCTTCTAGTTTTAAAGGCTCATGTGATCACATTAGGCCCACCTGGGTAACCCAGGATAATGTCCCTATATTAAGGTCAGTTGATTAGAAAACTTAATTACATCTACAAAGCCCCTCCCCACCTGTACCTATACTAGCATTCGACTGAGTAACTAGGGACAGGAATCTTGAGGGGACATCTTTAAAATCCTGCGTACCACCAGTTTCCTAGAGCCCAAAGCATCCTGATTGACACATCCTCATTGTAGACCAGAAAAAAGGCTACATCTCCCCAGATTGCCTCATTCACAGTGGGGTATTAAACCCAGAGGAACTGGCTCAGATTTACAAAGTAACAGAATGTAGACTGACATTCATCAATGATAAGAACACTAAGAGACTAGCTAAACAGGGCAGACCTTTCATCTTTGCTGTGTTATTTTGAATCTGGCCCTTTTGCTAATTAGACTCATACTTCTCCCCTATTTTCTTCTAACATAATGCTTTCCAGGTTGCAACCAGTTTTTAGTTTATTTCAAATCCAATCCCCCAACTCACACATTTTCCCCTAAGTGAGATAAAATGGTTATTTAAGAAATATACATTATTGATTTCAAACCGGTGCCTGAAAATTTAACTGCCTTTCTGGCAAGCCCTGTTTAAAAATGCCTGCCTAGAAAATGCACAGGCAAGAACTAAGTAGATGAAATTTTTGAATTTTTTTTAATAAAACAGGGTTTTCTTTTTATTTATTTATTTATCTATCTATCTATCTTTGGCTGTGTTGGGTCTTCGTTGCTGCGCACGAGCTTTCTCTAGTTGTGGCGAGCAGGGGCTACTCTTCGTTGCAGTGTGCGGGCTTGTCATTGCGGTGGCTTCTCTTGTTGCAGAGTACAGGCTCTAGGCGCGCAGAGTACAGGCTCTAGGCGTGCAGGCTTCAGTAGCTGCAGCACGTGGGCTCAGTAGTTGTGGCTCGCGGGCTCTAGCGTGCAGGTTCAGTAGTTGTGGCACATGGGCTTGGTTGCTCTGCGGCATGTGGGATCTTCCCGGATCAGGAATCGAACCCATGTCCCCTGCATTGGCAGGCGGATTCTTAATCACTGCACCACCAGGGAAGCCCTTTTGTATGGTTTTATTCTGAACTGACCTTTCCTCTGAATCACATAGGGGAAGTAGGAAAATGGAAGGAAAAATGGAGTTACTAAATGTCTATAAACATCCTTGGAAAAATTAAATCAAGTACAATGTCTTTTATGAAGAAAATTACCTTAAATGAAACTCAGTTGGCTAAAATATGTTTCTCAGACCCTGATTTGTAGCCTGTAAATCCATCCCCCGTGTTTGTTCTTAATCTTGACTTCTGCCATCATCCACAGTTAAACCTCTAAATTCTGGTCATGTAGTTATATAGAAAGTACAGGTATGTTTTCCCCCTGCAATTGAACACCTGCGAAATCAAGATATGAGGGGACTTAGCCCAGGCCTCATGTAAAGTCAGTGGTGGAACCAGTGACATCATTACAGGTAGCAGCATCTTTTAGGGGACCTTAGGTATAATCCATCCTTACTCCCCACCACCCCCAGTATTTGTGGATCTATTTCTCATTCAATTCTACAATTCAGCAGATGGGATCTCACCACAGTGTAACCACTCCAAGATCGAGAATTGTTTGTCTCTGTCAGGATATATCAGACAATAGCCTGAACTCCGAAGACATCAGGTCTGGCCTTGCACAGACTTGGCTCAGGCTGGACAGCAGTGCCTGGGAACTTTGTGCTTTTCCCCAAGCATCGGGTTAAGAAACTAATTTGAGGTGGAAATATTGCTGCCAAAAATAAACAAAATGGTATTCATCATTTACTGGGGCTGTCATCTATAAATAGGACCTCTGAGCAGTGATGAGGTTTCATATATGGCAAGAGGGCTAGGGACCTGTAGGGACAGTTTCTCATTGCAAACAGCAGTGCACTGGGATCAAAAATCAGTCCTGCTAACTTTTGTGCAGATAAGAAGAAAAATATAGTCTCCTTTATGTTTTCTGTAATGAATCTGGTTTTCCTTTAGAGTAACGCCACTCAACCAGAGGTTAATGGAGAAAAAAATAACAAAATATTCAACCCAATTTTAACATTCATCAAGATTGAATCCTTTTGAGAATCCCTTCAGAAAATGCCCACAGTCTTCTTGGGACAAAATGTTTGTCTCTCAAGGGAGCCTTCTCTTCCAACTCTTCCTAAGAAGGTATCTTCGGTGGATACAGAAAGGGTGTGATTTTCCACGTCTTCGTGAAAGCAGGAAAGAGTGTTTGAAGGCGGTGTCATCTGCCTTTTCTGCTCTGGGGGTGATGCCTCTTGTCCACCAGGTTTTCCTGCTAACAGTCCTAAGCAAGTCTGTGCTTACACGATCTGGTCTCTCCCACCAGAATCAGAGCCCAGAGAAGCTCCCAGATGACCCGACTTGCCCTTGGCTGTCACTGGCTGGAGCCCCTGACATCTATCTGTACATCCCTTATCCAGCCTGGACCCAACTATCCATACTAAGCCTTTGCTGGGAGTACATCTAGGCCCACTGGCTCTCAACTCAGTACCCACAACATTAAAAAATAAGGTAGGCTCAGAAAAGCTGAACGTCAGGGCCTCCTCCTGCCAACTACAGAGCGCCACCTAGTTTTTGTTAATGTTGCTACACCCTAAATTGGTTTGCAACAGCTCTGTCCTCTGGGAGTAAATAGTTGGTACTCTTGCTCTTGTCTCTCCCTCTCTCTCTGTATCTCCCTTGCCTTTCCTCCATCCTCTTGGACTGGCCTTTGGTACCCAGACAGGATAGGCTTATCAGTTAGGGTTACAGTAGGAAATAGATGGCACCTTCAAATAAGGAAATTTAAATATAAACTTAATAAATTTAATTATTTTCAAATGCGTGGCAAGGTTTAGAGCAGTGGCTCTCAGAATGTGGTCAGGAGACCTGAGATCCTTTCAGGCCAAAACTATTTTCCCAATAATTCTAAGATGTCTTGTGCCTTTTTCAGTCTCTCACAAGTGTCCAGTGGGGTTTCCCAGAGGCTACATAACATGTAATATTCACAAACAAAGGACATCATAAACAAAGTAAAAGGTAAAAAAAAACAAATGGTGGGAAACATTTGTAAAATATATAATAGGCAAGAGATCAAAATGCAGAAATTATAAAGAACTCCTTAAACTGGTAAGAAAAAGACAAACAACTCAACAGAAAAATAGGCAAAAAACATGAACAGGAAATTCACAAAAGAAAAATATTAATAGCAAAAAGAAAAAGTGCAAACTTAAACCCCACTAAGATACAGTTTTTTTAATTTATTACAGAGATTAGTAAAATATAAAATTGCTTGAGTGTGTCAGCTTTGGTATGTGTGTGGGAAATGAATATCACAGTCATTACTAACGGCAGTGTGAAATGTTACAGCCGCTTCAGAGGTCAATTTCTGTGCATTATTTAAACGCACGTAATTGATGACTCCCAAATTCCATTTCTAGGCCTCTTCCCCACCCCCCAAACTCTGCACATAGACTGGGAGGTATGTATAAGAATAGTATTGCAGCATTGTTAGAAATAGCAATCAATAATGGCTAGTATTTGCAAAAAAAAAATTAAAAAGGAAAAATTTGAAAGCTCTTCAACACAGTAATGATTATATAAATTGTGAATTTATCCACACTGTGAAATTCTATGTAACAGACAAAAGACAAAAAGAAAGGGCTAGATCAATATGTTTACATAAGAAAGATCACCAAAGCATTGCTGAGTCAAAAAAAGCAAGTTGTAAATTGATATTTATGTTATGATAGCATATTTACATTAATAAATAAATTCACAAGTAGAAATCAGTAGTATTTAAAAAATAATATACCACAACATGCTTAGATTCATCTTCACAGTGGAAAAATAGTTTGATAATAGGAAACAGTTTGATGATAATTTATTAAAATAGTATGCCCTATTAATTGGTCAAATGAGATCAAATAATACTTAGAAAGTATGTAACAAAATTCAACATGCTTTCCTAATATAAAAATCTTAGTAAAAGAAAAAGAAATGAATAATTTTTAATGTGATATAATAATATATATCAGTACATAAACCCCAAAGCCAGCAATATATTTCATAGCAAAGCAGTAATAGAGGCAATCCTGTGTAAGTCAAGAATAAGGCAAGGATTCCAAACAAGGGCACAGCTACTTAAAAGTGTTTTCCAAGAGTGAGCCAGTGCATTTAAATTAAAAAATGAAATAAGATGTGTAAATATTGGAAAGTATGAGGCAAATTTTTCATTACTTATAGATGACATCATTGTGTATTTGAAAAACTCAAAAAAACCCCATAAAAAACAATAAGAAAAGCCAGTGAAGGAGTAAGTTACAAAATTAATCTTGTTAAATAGCCTGAAAACACTGCAAACTGTGAAAGGCATACAATGAACTTAACAATGCAAAGCAAAATGAAAAAAAAAATAATAATAGCCACAAAATAAAAACCAAGTGAACAAAATAAGATAAACCCAAGAGCTATATGAAGAAAGCTTTCCAACTTTATTGTGGGATGCAAAAGAAGACTTGAATAAATGAAAAACACCTGGGCGTGGAGATTCACTATTGATTAGCAATTATTCCTACTTAAGTGAATCCATAAAAACCAATGTGATCTCAATCACAATACTGAGAATTTTTAAAACATGACTAAACAGTTATAAAGTTCATTTGGAAGACTAAACATAAGAGTCAAGAAAAATAAATCTGTAAAAGAAGAGTTTTAAGGGAAAATGAGTCACTTTGGAAATCAAAATTATTATAAAGCTACAGTAATTTTAAAATTACAACACTGGTTAAGGAACAGCCACAAAGGATCAATGTTCAGAATGGAGTCTAGAAATAAACCCAAGTACCTACAGGTATTTAGATTTTCGTAAGGGTGCTACTCCAAAGTCAATAGTAAAAGATTAACTATTTATTGAGATAAATAGCTAATCTTATGGAGAAAAACAAAAATGGATTCCTACCTCATTCCTTTTACCAAAGTAAATTTCATATAACTCAACTGTTAATCTAATGCTAAAATAATTGACAATATCATAGCCAATCAAGTTGAATATATTACAAGAATAACCCCATTGGATCAATCATTCCATGGACACAGACATTTCTGTCTGTTTTGTTCACCAACATATGATGCCTGACACACAGTAGGTGTTACAGTAAATAACTGTTTGATAAATGCAGGAACCAAAAAAATTAATAAAGATATAAAACTACAGAAGAAAACAGGAATGATTCTTTGTAAACCTTTGAATTAGGAAGGTCTTTCTCATTATAATAGGAAATCCAGAAACCACTGGGGGGGTGAAAAAGGCCGATAAGCCTGGTCAGATGAAAATTAAACTTGTTCTCTCAATAAAAATTCTCATCTAGTAACATTTGTCTTTGAGAGGCAGAGACAAACTTCTTTAACTTTCAAAAAGAATTTCCTAATCAATACTAAAACACCAACAACTCAACAGAAAAAATGAGCAGAAATTCATAAATAGAGAATACACTACTCAGAGATAAATGAGTACAGACGATCAATAGTAACTTCATCAATAATTAAGTAAATACAAAAATTTTAATGCCACATTTTCTAACCTAAAATATTGGAAAAGATAAGTGGGCCATACCCAGTGTTCATATGTGTCACTTTTTTTAAAAGAGGAACTCTCATGCACTATTAGTAGAAATATAAACTGGAACACCTTTGTAAGGTAATTTGGCAATATAGATCAAAATGCTAAGAATGCTTACCGTTCGATCCAGTAATTGTTGGTTTGCAACTTCAGGAGTTCCCTGGGTGAAATTTGCAACTGACCCCTTAAACAGGTTTAATAAACAAGGGAACTTACAAAGGAGGCTTTTCTTGAGCAGCTACAAGGCGAATAGATCTCTGTACCCCACCCCCACCAGAATCTTAAAAGTTTATATAGAGGCTTTAAGTAGCTTCAGTCATGGATTCAGTCCAGCTGGTCTAAACAACACCTTACTCTCTCAAGGCTGCATCCTTGAAAGGGCTGCTGGTAAGTGGGTAGTAGGCATGACATACGTTCTAAGGAGAGGGACCCACCCACCTCGGGTCAAGGAGCCTTCATATTCTCTCCATGACTTCCTCCAACAGTAAGTCTTTCTGAGAATTTGTCCACAGATATACTGTCACAAATGTTCAAAGATGTATATTTATTTCAGCATGTTTATAATAGTAAAATCTGGAAACAAACTAAATATTTATAAGTAGGGGTCTAGTTAAATAGAAATGTATGAAAACAAGAGAATGCCACACAGCCATTAAAATAAAGTAAATCTGCAAAATATGAAAAATAACTATAATACATATTTAAATTTCAAAGAAAATCACAAAATAACATGAGAATGCCATTTTTGGCATTTAAAGAAAAGTGTATATGTAGGTATATATACAGTCCATGTGTGCACTTAGGGCATCTGGAAGGAAACACACATAACTCTTAAGAGTAGTTACTTCTGGCATGAAGCACAGAGGATTTCTCACATCACCCAATTTTGAGCTGTCAGATCTTTACAGTCATTTGTTAGCTTTATAATAATAACCTTTAAAAAACTGGTTAAAATTTTAAAACAATATGGAAGAGGCTTAATATTTCTAACAATAAAGAATGAATTTAATATATAACACAATATATTAATATTAGTCAATTAATATCAACTTAATACTAACTATATGTTAACATGGGACATAATATAATGGGCATTAGAAGGCTTGGCATTAGAAAACCTGTGTTTGAATTCAGCTTTATCTGTTACTTACTCTCAATAATTTATCAAACCCATATTTACTGAGATACTAGAGCTTCTGTGCTAACTACCAGAATTCTAGTAATTAATGAGACAGAACAGACCTTTCCCTTATGGAGCCAACAATCCCATTTTCTAGTTATATCATTTAATCTATCTGGTCTTTAGTATCCCCATCTGTAAAATGGGAATAGCAGTGCCCACCTCCTAGATTATTGTAAAAATTAAAAGGGTTAATGCATGTGAAAGTATTTAGCTAGTGTCTGGAACATAATAAGCACTCAGGAAATATTTGCTGAATATAAAGTGTGTGCATTCACATCTGACTTCACTAGCCTGGGTTTTTTGTGGAAATAGAAAGTACCTTTGTTTGGAAAATAAATGATAGATATTGTCTTACTCACCCCGACTGCTAGAAAAAAACACCATAGACTGGGTGAGTTAAACAGACATTTTTTTCTCATAATTCTGGAGGCTGGGAAGTCCAGAATCAAGGTGCTGATAGATTGTGTTCCTGAAAAGAGCTCTCTTCCTGGTTTGCAGGTGGCCACCTTCTTGCTGTGTCTTCACATGGCAGAGAGAGAGTTCTGGTCTCTCTTCCTCTTCTTATAAAGACACTAATCTGATCATGATGACCTCACCCTCAAGACCTCACTTGAACCTAATTACCTCCCAAAGGCCCACCCCCAAACACCATCACAGTGGGGGTAAGGGTTTCAACATGTAAATTTGGGGAAGGACACATTCAGTCCATAACAGATACCAATACATTCATTCATTTCATGAGAGGATATTACTCCCTCCTAAGCATCAACCAAGATAGAAATATTATTTTATTTGAGTGAATTTGTCAGCAATCTTGTGAACAAATGACAGTTTTGATATGTCAAACTGGCATATGTCATCACAAAAAAAGCTCTTGGGATGCGTTTGGGTTTGCTAATTATTGCTAGGCTCACATTCTAGGATTCCCAGCTTGAATCTGTAAATGAAAGATGACAGAATTGATATTGCATAAGTTCATTCAAATATTGACTAACCTGACTTTCCTTTTAAAATATTTACTTTAAAAGTATTTTAACAATCTTTCTTAAAGATTGTTATTATGATACTGTGCAAGCAACTATTTTTCATTGGTTTACTCAACTAAATTAAGTTGAAGTGAAAAAAGGATAAAATCAATAAGAAGGAGGTAAAAGGGAAGAATAGATCATACTTATGTTAAACCCATTGATAACATTAAAGATAATTACTTTTCTACCCATATTACTCATATATAAAGGTTGAAAGGCATTTCAGTTTGGAAATCACTTGGTCAACTTGAATTAGAGGTGACTCTGCTATTTTACTATAGTAGACATGGTGAAGAGTGATCACGCTTATCTCAGGCAAGGCGTTTTTTTTTTTGGTGTTTTTGGATTATTCTGTGATTTATTCTCTCTAATAGTAAATTGAAAAACTAAGAAAATCGAGGGACAAGAGTAACTTTTAAAACAATAACTTCAATTTTAAAGTCAAAAATGTAATAAAAGAACCCAATAATCAAGTCAGCAAATACATTATGAGCATTTCCAAAGCGAAGAGAACTGTCCTAGGTGCTAAGTGGACACAAAGATGAATCATGCCTGATCTTTGCCTTGGCAGAGCATATATTCTAGAGAGGGAGCCATGACACATGCACAAATAATGATTAAATAATAAAGAATGATTTATGTCCTTTAAAAGAAATAAAAGATGCTTTAGGAATAGAGGAGAGAGAAACTTTTGGTTGGCAGATGGGGGAGGGGATATGGAAGTTTCTGTGATCAGTGTGACATTTGAGCTAGGCCTTGAAAAATGAATAAGATTTTGTCTGACAGGAGGAGATAAGGAGAAGGAATACCAAAGGGAGGGAAGAGCATAAGTAAAAGCACAATTGTAGAAAGTAAGATCAATGCCAATAAAATGGACAACCTGGAGGAAATGGACAAATCCTTAGAAAAGTACAACCTTCTAAGACTGAACCAGAAAGAAACAGAAAATATGAACAGACCAATCACAAGCATTAAAATTGAAACTGTGATTAAATATCTTCCAACAAACAAAAGTCCAGGACCAGATGGCCTCACAGGTGAATTCTATCAAACATTTAGAGAAGAGCTAACACCCATCCCTCTCAAACTCTTCGAAAATATAGCAGAGGGAGGAACACTCCCAAACTCATTCTAGGAGGCCACCATTACCCTGATAAAAAACCAGACAAAGATGTCACAAAAAAAAGAAAACTACAGGCTAATATCACTAATGAACATAGATGCAAAAATCCTCAACAAAATACTAGTAAACAGAATCCAACAGCACATTAAAAGGATCATACACCATGATCAAGTGGGGTTTATCCCAAGAATGCAAGGATTCTTCAATATACGCAAATCAATCAATGTGATAAACCACATTAACAAACTGAAGGATAAAAACCCTATGATCAGGACTTCCCTGTGGGGCAGTGGTTAAGAATCCACCTGCCGATGCAGGGGACACGGGTTTGATCCCTGGTCCAGGAAGATCCCACATGCCATGGAGCAACTAAGCCCATGCACCACAACTTCTGAGCCTGCACTCTAGAGCCTGCGAGCCACAACTACTGAGCCCGCGTGCCACAACTATGAAAGCTCACGTGCCGAGAGCCTGTGCTCTGCAACAAGAGAACCCACTGCAATGAGAAGCCTGAGCACTGCAACGAAGAGTAGCCCCTGTTCACTGCAACTAGAGAAAGCCCACACATAGCAATGAAGACCCAATGCAGCCAAAGAAAAAAAAGAAAAAAAATATGATCATCTCTATAGATGCAGAATAATTTAGACAAAATTCAACACCCATTTATGATAAAAACTCTCCAGAAAGTGGGCATAGAGGAACCTACCTCAACATAATAAAGGCCGTAGATGACAAACCTACAGCAAACATCATTCTCAGTGGGGAAAAACTGAAACCATTTCCTCTAAGATCAGGAACAAGACAAGGGTGCCCACTCTCACCACTATTATTTAACATAGGTTTGGAATTTTTAGCCATGGCAATCAGAGAAGAAAAAGAAATAAAATGAATCCAAAGCAGAAAAGAAGAAGTAAAACTGTCACTGTGTGCAGATGATCTGATACTATACATAGAGAATCCTAAAGATGCTACCAGAAAATTACTAGAGCTAATCAATGAATTTGGTAAAGCATGTATGTGGAACCTAGAAAAATGGTACAGATGAACTGGTTTGCAGGGCAGAAGTTGAGACACAGATGTAGAGAACAGATGTATGGACACCAAGGGGGGAAAACTGCAGTGGGGTGGGGATGGTGGTGTGCTGAATTGGGCAATTGGAATTGACATGTAAACACTGATGTGTATAAAATTGATGACTAATAAGAACCTGCAGTATAAAAAAACAAACAAACAAAAAAAACAATTAATACTAAACTTTCTTTGTGTTATTTGTATGGAAATATGTTAATATAAATGTTTCAGACATTACATAAAATTTCTAAAAATCTTTTATGTTCTGGTATGATGTTATAAGTCGTAATTCTAGTTATTACTTTAAAATGTGTACCTCTGAAATAACTAAATTTCCTTGTCAATTGCATTATTATGAACCTTCATCAAATCTTTAACTGTGGCCATTTTTAAGTCTTTTGTCATCTACAGACAGTTCTGGGTGTACTCTGATGCTTTTGCAAAAACGTTCCTATAAAGGGTTTCATCTTCAAGGAACTTATGGAAAAGACTCTGACAAGTATGGGTTTCTGGTAACTAACTATACTGCTGAACTGAATGAATAAGCATTTTCAGAACTCTGATGGAAAACTGATGAATTCATAAAAGTGCCAACAAAAGATCAAGGTGAAAAAAAATTAATTACATGGGACTGAGTGAACTGATGAGGATGATTATAATTTTTGTGATGTTCTGTTTGAATAATAATAAAAAAAATCCCACAAGGACTCAGAGGCAAAAAATATACAAATTAATTTTCACTGCAAAGTAAAGTAGCTGTTACAGTGGAGGATTACTGGACTGAATGTCAATATTATGACATAGTATGAGTGTGTTTCGTGTTTGGTAATTGCAATCATTGTTGCTTTTGTTGTGGTCACCCATTTACAATGCTTGGTGCCAGTTTATTTATCTCTTGTAAAAATAAAATACACAAAGAAAGGATTTGGCCAAAGAACAGAAAGCATATAATTTTACATGCGTTACTGTGAAATGTGAAAACATGTTAATTCTATGTGCTACATGTCAAAAGAAAGGGCCAAATATTTGAATCTGTGTGTAAGAGTCATTAAAAACTAGAAGAATAAAAGAAATGAATTTGGTAAAGTAGCAGGATACAAAATTAACGCACAGAAATCTCTTGCATTCCTATACACTAATGATGAAAAATCTGAAAGAGAAATTAAGGAAACACTCCCATTTACCATTGCAACAAAAAGAATAAAATACCTAGGAATAAACCTACCTAAGGAGACAAAAGACCTGTATGCAGAAAACTATAAGACTCATGAAAGAAATTAAAGATGATACAAACAGATGGAGAGATATACCATGTTCTTGGATTGGAAGAATCAACATTGTGAAAATGACTATGCTACCCAAAGCAATCTACAGATTCAGTGCAATCCCTATCAAACTACCAGGGGCATTTTTCACAGAACTAGAACAAAAAAAAATACCATTTGTATGGAAACACAAAAGACCCCGAATAGCCAAAGCAATCTTGAGAAAGAAAAACGGAGCTGGAGGAATTAGGCTCCCTGACTTCAGACAATACTACAAAGCTACAGTAATCAAGAAAGCATGGTACTGGCACAAAAACAGAAATATAGATAAATGGAACAGGATAGAAAGCCCAGAGATAAACCCATGCACAAATGGTCACCTTATCTTTGACAAAGGAGGCAAGAATATACAATGGGGAAAAGACAGCCTCTTCAATAAGTGGTGCTGGGGAAACTGGACAGCTACATGTAAAAGAATGAATTTGGTAAAGTAGCAGGATACAAAATTAATGCACAGAAATCTCTTGCATTCCTACACACTAACAACGAAAAATCTGAAAGAGAAATTAAGGAAACACTCCTAATGCAATACACAAAAATAAACTCAAAATGGATTAAAGACTTAAATGTAAGGCCAGACACTATAAAACTCTTAGAGGAAAATATAGGCAGAACACTCCATGACATAAATCACAGCAAGATCCATTTGGACCTACCTCCTAGAGTAATGGAAATAAAAACAAAACTAAACAAATGGGATCTAATGAAATTTAAAAGCTTTTGCACAGCAAGGGAAACCATAAACAAGACGAAAAGACAACCCTCAGAATGGGAGAAAATATTTGCAAATGAAGCAACTGACAAAGGATTAATCTCCAAAATATATAAGCAGCTCATGCAGCTCAATATCAACACAACAAACAACCCAATCCAAAAATGGGCAGAAGACCTAAATAGACATTTCTCCAAAGAAGATATACAGATTGCCAACAAACACATGAAAGGATGCTCAACATCACTAATCATTAGAGGAATGTAAATCAAAACTACAATGAGGTATCACCTCACACTGGTCAGAATGGCCATCATCAAAAAATCTAGAAACAATAAATGCTGGAGAGGGTGTGGAGAAAAGGGAACCCTCTTGCACTGTTGGTGGGAATGTAAATTAATACAGCCACTATGGAGAACAGTATGGAGGTTCCTTAAAAAACTAAAAATAGAATTACCATATGACCCAGCAATCCCACTACTGGGAATATACCCTAAGAAAACCATAATTCAAAAAGAGACAGGTACCACAATGTTCATTGCAGCACTGTTTACAATAGCCAGGACAGATGTGTCCATCAACAGATGGCATGACAGATGAATGGATAAAGAAGATGTGGCATGTATATACAATGGAATATTATTCAGCCATAAAAAGAAATGAAATTGAGCTATCTGTAGGGAGGTGGATGGCCCTAGAGTCTGTCATACAGAGTGAAGTAGGTCAGAAAGAGAAAAATAAATACCGTATGCTAACACATATATATGGAATCATAAAAAAAAAAAGGTTCTGATGAACCTAGGGGCAGGACAGGAATAAAGACGCAGATGTAGAGAATGGACTTGAGGACACAGGGAGGGGGAAAGGTAAGCTGGGACAAAGTGAGAGAGTGGCATTCACATATATACACTACCAAATATAAAATAAATAGCTAGTGGGAAGCAGCCGCATAGCACAGGGAGATCAGCTCAGTGCTTTGTGACCACCTATAGAGGTGGGATAGGGAGGGTGGGAGGGAGACACAAGAGGGAGGGGATATGGGGATATATGTATATGTATAGCTGATTCACTTTGCTATACAGCAGAAACTAATATAATATTGTAAAGCAATTATACTCCAATAAAGATGTAAGAAAAAAGAAAAAGCAAACAGTACTAGAATACTGGTCTGTTTCTGGGACCTCATGGGTATAATCTTAGGACTATTGACTCTCCTCTGACTTGAACTCTTGCCAATATTCCAAGTGATAAGCCCTTAAAGAGTCCAAATCACTATCGACACACCAAATTCCTCAGGAAGGAGTTTTCTAGTCATGCCATATATACTTGACTATATTGTCTCCCCTCCTACAGAACGCTGGTGCCTCCCTTTACTACTTCTATACAGGGCACAAATGTCTGGAAGACAAGCTTTTCATATGATAATTTCTTCTACTCAGTCAAGATAGATTCCAAAATCAAAATCCTTATGCAAACAACAGAGATGATAGACTCTTCCATTCAAAAGGATGCTGGCATTGAGCTGATTAGGTCTCTGATGTTGAAAGTCATTTTATAACACACTCCATAAGTAAACAGTAAATATCTAGCCACAGTGTATGATATATATATATTTTTCATTTATTTATTTTTGGCTGCATTGGGTCATTGTTGCTGTGTGTGGGCTTTCTCTCGTTGCGGTGAGTGGGGCTACTCTTCATTTTGATGCACAGGCTTCTCATTGTGGTGGCCACTCTCGTTGTGGAGCACGGGCTTTAGGTGTTCAGGCTTCAGTAGTTTCGGCACGCGGGCTTCAGTAGTTGTGGCACCAGGGAAGCCCGATATATGTTTTTAATATATATAATCATTTCTTTTTCTCTAAAATGTTCTCCCTAAATTTGAATTCACAATAGCTCATGTAGGCATTATTTTACATATCTATGTAACAATCTGCTTAAGAATCTACGCAATAAGCTCTATTTACAATAGCCAGGACATGGAAGCAACCTAAGTGTTCATGAACAGATGAATGAATAAAGAAGATGTGGCACATATATACAATGGAATATTACTCAGCCATAAAAAGAAACGAAATTGAGTTATTTGTAGTGAGGTGGATGGACCTAGAGTCTGTCATACAGAGTGAAGTTAAGTCAGAAAGAGAAAAACAAATACTGTATGCTAACACATATATATGGAATCTAAAAAAAAAAAAAGGTCATGAAGAACCTAGGGGCAAGATGGGAATAAAGACGCAGACCTACTAGAGAATTGACTTGAGGACATGGGGAGGGAGAAGGGTAAGCTGGGACAAAGTGAGAGAGTGGCATAGACATATATACACTACCAAATGTAAAATAGATAGCTAGTTGGAAGCAGCTGCATAGCACAGGGAGATCAGCTCGGTGCTTTGTGACCACCTAGAGGGGTGGGATAAGGAGGGTGGGAGGGAGGGAGACGCAAGAGGGAAGAGATAAGGGGACATATGTATAACTGATTCACTTTGTTATAAAGCAGAAACAAACACACCATTGTAAAGCAATTATACTCCAATAAAGATGTTAAAAAAAAAAAAAGAATCTGTGCAATAATGGAAAATAGGACTTCCCTGGTGGTGCATTGGTTAAGAATCCGCCTGCCAATTCAGGGACACAGGTTTGAGCCCTGGTCTGGGAAGATCTCATATGCCGTGGAGCAACTAAGCCCGTGTGGCCACAACTACTGAGCCTGCACTCTAGAGCCCGTGCAGCCACAACTACTGAGACCGCATGCCACAACTAGTGAAGTCTGCACACCTAGAGCCTGAGCTCCACAACAAGAGAAGCCACCGAAATGAGAAGCCTGCACACCTCAGCGAAGAGTAGCCCCCTCTCGCCGCAGCTAGAGAAAAGCCCGCGCGCAGCAACAGAGACGCAACACAGCCATAAATAAATAAATAAACAAATAAATAAATAAATTTATTTTTAAAATAATGGGAAAATACTTTGTTTCTCTGAGGCTGAATTTCTTCATAGATAATATTGAATAGTATTGGGGAAGTGGTGCTCTGTATTAAGTAGGAGCAGGATAGTACTGTACTTTATTTATATAGTATGTTGGACTTTATTCTAGTAATGGAGAGTCACTAAAATAAATTTTTAGCATAGAAATGAAATGGTTAGAGCTGTGATTTAGAGAGGTTCCTCTGAGAGTGTACTGGACAAGGGCAAAACCGGAAGCTGGGAGGACAGTTTTGGATTACACTGGCAAGAGGATAAGTCACAAGGGCCTTGGAGCCTTGGGTTAAAAAGAGATCTTGAAACCTGGGACAAGTGGCACATAGGAGGGAAACTAACACACATTGAGATCTTATTTTGTTCTCCATGTTTTATATATGAGCATTTGTAATCCTCACAAGAATCCTAGGAGGTAAGGAATATTATCCTCCTTAACTGAGGCTAAGAGAGATTAAATGACTTGCTAACTAGATGTGTCTGATTTGAAAGTGCATATTCTTTCTAATGTACCTTTCTGCCTTCTTGAGTAAAATGGACAAGACTTACTAGTGGATTAATGTGGGGGAACAAGAAAGAGAAAGGAGTGAAAGATGACTCCATGGTTTTGGCCATGAGTTATTGAGAGGATGGAGGTGCCACCAATAAAAATAAAATGTCCTAGAGAAAGAATTAATTTAGGTGGGAAATGATGGTCAAAGTTTTAGACACTTTGAGTTTGAATCAATTCAAAAGTTTTGTGAATATTCATTGTATCTAATTCCTGTCACCCTATTTCTTGTTCACGCACTCAGATCAGACTTTCATCTCTGCTGTTGCACCAAAACTGCTCATGTGAAGGTCACCACTAACTGCCTCATGGTTAAATCCTATGACCAATTCTCTATTCTCATCCTAAATTATCAGCAGCATTATTGATATAGCTGTGCTCTCTCTCCTCCCTGATAATTTTCTTTTCCACTTGCTTTCTAAGACCTTATGCTCTCTTGCTTTTCCCCTTGCCTCACAGATAACCTTCTCAGTCTCCTTCACTTGCCCTTCCTCTTCTCCCCAAACCTCAGTCCTTGGTCGTTTTGTCTTCTCCATCCATGCTCATCCTCTTGGTGATCTCATCCAGAGACATGGCTTTAAATTTAAATTTATTTGCCACCAATGGTCACATTTACACTTCCAGCCCAATATCACTCCTGAATCCCAGACGACTTCTGTAATCTCACATCCTACCCAACATCTTCACCTGAACATCAAATAGATGCCTCAAATATAACATGTGCAAAACTGATCTCCTGACCTTCCTCCTTTAGCTGCAGCCTTCCCAATCTCAACTGACGACAGCTCCAGCCTTCTAGTTGTTCATGCTAAACATATCTACTACATCAGGAAATTCTAAGGGCTCCATCTTCAAAATACATCCACAACCTGCCCACCTTGTCCACTCCACTCCTATCATTCTGGTCCAAGCTTTGCCCAGATTACTACAGTAGCTTCACAATTGGCTTGTCAATGCTACCCTTACTACCATATAGCCTATTCTCAGCACAGTAGCCAGAATGATCCTTTAAACACATAAAAAATATCTTGTCATTCTCCACTTAAAACTCTCCAGTAGCTCCGCATTTCACAAAGGATAAAAGCCAAAGCCTTTACAAGGGCTGGCAAGACCCTGCACAACCTGACTTCTCATTTCCTCTCTGACCTTCTCGCCTGCCACTATTTCTTGAATATACCAGTCTCACTTGTGCCTTAAGGTCTTTGCAATGGCTATTCCTCTGCCCCAAATGCATTTCCCCCAGAGCTAACTCCCTCACATCCTTTAAGATCTTCTCAAATGTTTCTTCTCAGCAAGGCCAACCCTGACCACCTTATAGAAAAGTGCAACCAGCACTCTCATCCTCTAGCTGCACTCTGGATTCCCTCTATCATGTTCTAGCCTTCTGTCTCCTTTTTCATACTGCCTCTCACATAAAATCTAATTTTTGTATTTTTCATGTTTATGGTTTCTTGTCTGTCTTCTGCCACTAAAAACTAAGATCCGCGAGGGCAGGTAACTTTGTTTTCTTCACTGATGTATCCCAAGCACGTAGAACATTGCCTGACACCTGGTAGGTACTCAGTAAATATCCATCAAATAAATGAGATGTTTAGCAAACAGATAGAAATTTAAATAAGATATATTGAGTATTTAGTCTGTTCAAGATTCTGAGTAGATCTGGAGCTCAGGAAAAAAGAGATATATTTGAGAGTCATCAGAATGATTCTAATAGCTGAAATTGTGGAAATGTATGTATTACCAGGGGAAATCGATGAAAGCAAAAGGAAGGCAACTACAGACACATCTTGGGTGGAGTAGGAAAAAAAGAAGCCAGAAAAGGATAGATGGAGAGCTCAGAATCATGAGTATGCCACTTCACAGACAGAATTTTTCAGGAAGAAAGAGGGTGATCAACAGGGTCAAGTGCTGTGAAGAGACAGGAGGATAAAAACCAAGAAATGGTAATGGGATATGTTGACTACATTTCGAAAGTTACTATGACCTTAAAAAGAACAGTTATTAAAGCAATTATCTCATTAAAAAGTTTTATGATGCTAAGTTATCAAAACAGTGCAGTGGAATCCAGAAAAGATTTTATTTGCTACACTAGTGAGAAAGCCAAACATACATAAGAAACATTTTATGACATAAGCAATATTTATTAAATACTAAGCAATCAAAAATATTAAAATATTTACACTGCATTGCAACTTCTTCATAGTGAAAGGTAGACAGGAGGTAGCACTTAGACTTGAAAAACCTGAGTTTGAGTCCAGGTCCTGCCACTTTGTTGTTTATGAGTTTGGGCACTTCGACTCTCTAGTCTTAGTTTTCTCGTCGGTCAAATAGATTTAATAATAGTTGCCTAATCTACCTCACAGGATTATTAGGGAGAATAGAGGAGATAGCATAAGAGGAGGAGTAAACTATACATCTGTCCATTCAAGGGCCAATATAATCTGCAGGCAGCCTGCTGTGCTAAGAGAAGCTAGTTCTTCAGCTCAACTACCACTTGGCCATGACATTGGATATTACAGATACCCATTGTCTCATTTATAAAATAAAATGTCAATACCTGCCTTGTTTATCTCATTTGATTCTTCTAGGGATCTAATGAGATGGTGTATAAAAGTGCTTTGTACACTTTACAGCACTTTACATTTGTAAAATATATATATATATGGAGATTCTCTGTGTTTATCTAGCAGTGCTTCAGACTTCTATGTGCATAAAAATCAGCTGGGACACTTGGTAAAATTGCAGATTCCAGGGATCTCTCCCCAGAAATTCCCTGTCAGTGATGCTGAGAGGGGCCTGGGACTCTACATTTGGAACAAGCCCCCAACGTGATTCTGTTGCCCACAGTCTACATGTCATAAGGCAGAGCGAGGCAAGACTGGGAGTGCTGAGGAGGCATAAGAAAGAGGGGTAGAAAGAAGGTGGAGCCCCTTGGTCATTCCTGCTGATGGACGTCTGGAGGTATGGGAAGGGGTGGGCATATTCTGAATCCCTGGGTCAGTCTTGACCCCTCCTGGGGACGAATGGTCTTTCCTCCAAGCAGCCAAGAAAGCTCTGGAAGCTCTTTTTCTTGGCAGCCCTTTTTCTAACTGTAAGAATTCGGTCAGAACATGGAAAACTAATACCAATAATCATTTTATAACTGATACTTGAACACTGATGAACAAATTAATATAATGGGACATGGAACAGTTTTATACCAAAATGTTAGCCTCTCCCAGTCCTTGATGACAAAATTACTAGGTATGAAAACAGATGATCAGTATGGAAACAAACACATAATTCTTTCCTGCGGGGTACAAGGGTGACCTCTCTGGCTACATCTCAGTCTTTTGCTTCACAGGACGACCCACACCTCAGTTCAAAAGGAGCCAACTATCCCTGTCCTTCACTGACTGATTTCACACAGCTGAGATTTGACCTGGCAGTAATTGCTGTTTTCACCTGCAAAAATCTCCTTTCTGCCATTAGGCTGTAACATGCTTTTATGGACAGTACCTTTTCCGTAATTAGTCTGGAACCATGTTATAGTTGTACATAGCAACAGAAAGACAGTGTTGATGGTTGCTAAAATAAAAACAATTAATGAAACAAACCCATGTGGAGTTAAAAATTATGTCCATACTCCCTTGCACTGAAGTAATAATTCTTTCTCAATACTTCTCAATATTTCTCAATACAATCTCAATATTTCTCAATAATTTCTCAATAATACTTTCTCAATACTTTCTCAATGGTAAAATGTGTCAAATAATTTTCATCTCCTTTGAAATCTTTACTGCATTTATTTACCATAAATCACCAAGAAATTTAAAATGCATTACAGGGAGGATAAATATCCTTTCCGTCATGAGCATATACATTCCACAAATTTTCACTCCAAGACTTTCAAGTCCCCCAGTTCAATTTTATAAGTGTGTGATAGTTTCTCCTTGACAAATAGGCCCAGAAAATGAAACTGTACTTTTATCCTTCAAGTTTTTTTTTTCCTGCAATACTATTATACCAGTTCAGTTCGTGCCCATATTTTATAATTTGAAACAGGACATTTTCTATCTAAAGGAGCACATACAAGCATTTGATTTTCCCTTGCTGAAGATCTATCCATGGTGGCTCTATTTTTTAGGACATCATGAAAAAACGTTCAAGTACGTAATTCAAGATTAAATATGAGCTATTTTTAATAGTGTTGATCATCATTCTTTTCACCAAATCTGTGCAACACCATGGGATGCTTTACCATGGGATGGAGGAAGACAGTTAAATAATGATATATCAACCAGTGAAATACAGCATTTTCATTCAAATTACAAGTATGTAAAATATACTAATAGTTTAAGTGGAAATATGTATACAAAATGGTGCTCATTTTTAAAGTAACTGCAAAATATAATGTACATGCTATTTAAAATTATTACAGTTTATTTACGTAAACTCTGCTTTTGCCCGAAAAATAATTGGTCACTTTGAAGAATATATAACACATAAGAGATAATATAAATTAACTTGCACTTATAAGATAAATAAGTACTAGGGATGTAATGTATAACAATGACTATAATTAACACTGCTATATAATATATATGAAATAAATCCTAAGAGTTCTCATCACAAGGAAAATTTTTTTCTCTTTTTTTGCTTTTTCTTTCTATTTTATCTATATGAGATAATAGATGCTAATTAAACTTATTGTGGAAATCATTTCATAATATATGTAAGTCAAAACATTATGCTGTACATCTTAAACCTATACAGTGATATATGTCAATTATACGTCAATAAAACTGGAAGAAGTATAAATTAGAAGAAATTTTATAAGTAAAATAAAGGACAACTGTGTAAAACATATATCTAAACTGGTGAAGTTCAGAAGTTAATTTAGAGAAGTATAAAGTTTTATGTTCCATGAGTTGTTTTTTCTGTGAAGTCAAGTATATAATAAATATTTTAAGCTACAGTTCATGGAAAATGCCCAAAATAACTTCATGAAGGAAGCTGTCTCTCTGAAAGAGAAGATGTATTCTGAGCTCATAAGACTAGTTTCTGGAGTATATTATTTGAACATCAGAAGACTAAGGGCATTGGTGTAAGTGTAATTCTTTGGATTGTGGTACCTTCTTTTTGAGTGTAAATTCCATTAATCTAAATCAACAAATATGACAGCCTATTATATATGAGATACTGTTCCCATCTCCCTTCTACAAAAAAAAAAAAAAAAAAAGAAAGAAAAGAGAAAGAAAAAAAATGTCCTAATAATGATTAGTGTCTGCTTCACATTTTGGGGATATTTATTCCCCCTTTGCTAAAACAAGTTTTTCCTAATTCCAACAAAGCACAGCACATTTAGAGGTAATTACAATTGCCTGAGCAAATCGCATTAAGGGCGAAATTTATCTGAATAATCTAAAACAACTAACAGGAAATAAGTGTTTCTAGCTCTTAAGAACTAAGCTTCTCAATACCTCAGCAAAGTATTTTAACCCAATGAAAAGGTTCCAGAGAAGTGAGACTAAAATATATATCACCACAATCTTAGCATTTATTCCATACTAATTGCATTTTAGTCAAATTAAGTATGAGAAGAAAATGACTCAAAGCTTCTAATATATTTAACTGTCAACGCTGCCTTAGGTTTGTTTCTTGCCTTTAATAAATTAACATCATTTTCCTTTAAAGAAAACCAGTTTGGCCTCTGGGAGGCCTGAGGAGAGATTGAAGGCCTGTAAGTAAGTTCAGCATCTTCCAAATAAGTCCTTCTGATGCCAGGGAAGCAACAAAGAAAGGAGAGCAGCAGGGGTGGGAAGTCAAAACAAGGACTTCAAGAGAGAGAAAGAGCAGGTATGGCCCAGTTCAGCCAGAGGTCATCTGGCCTCACATAAGGCAGCCCAATCTGCCTGATGACATAATCCCCAGCAAGTGTCCACTGTAGTTCATCTTTGGATCATACAAACACCATAGGAGAATTAATCCATTGATACCAGTCTCAGGCATCTCCCTGAACACCAGAGTGTCCACCATTTATATCTACTTGAGTTCCCTGGACTTTTTCAGGGAAAAAGTAGAATATCCCTTGTTTCTTTTTCTTTATTTCCTTGTCTTTTGGGTGTTTTGGTTTTTCCTCCAACATCAGGATTAACACTAATCCTTTCCATGAAATTTGAAACATATGGTCTTTACTATACTTAATATGAAAAATGCTTGTAAGAGATCCATGGTTTAATTTCTAGCCTGTCTTAAAGGGCAGGTCTAATTGATTATTATTGCTCTAAACTTTACAATTAAAAAAAAATATGTTAGACTTTAAGCTCCAGGAAGGCCAGGACCATGTCCATTTTGTTCACCATATCATAGGCATCACTTAGTAGAGTGTTGATAGAATAATGGCTCAACATTTAGATTCTTGAGTCAGGCTAGCTGGTTCTAATTCTGTGTTTACCACTATGAGCTGTGTGATCTTTGAGAGCTCTCTGGGGATCAATTTCCTAACAAAATTGGGATAATGATGATAATAGTGTCTATCTCAAAGAACTTTTGGAAGGACTGAATGAGATAATCCATGCAAAGCATTTATCATAATCCTTGTGACAAATATATAATGAATGTTCAATAAACATAATAAAACTCATTATATGTTGGCTATTAACAAAGTATTTAAAAGGGCTTGAATCAGGCTATTTGATCTTCTTTGTTGCAAATAAACTAGGTTGATATTGCAAATATACCTCAAAGCATGCTAATTGATGTATTACATTTCTAAGACTGATCGTATTGGGGTTTGGTACATACAGTACAATCGTCTTTTCATTTATCTTCATTAAAGTGAAGAATATGAAACACTGACATGAGCTACTCTTTTCTGGTTACTGTTTTACCATTTTTTATGGCTTCATAAAGCATGATGTGTCAGGAAGATAAAGTTTACACTCATGGTGCTGATTCATGAGTTCTTAGAGTAATTTTCTATTTCTTTGGGCCTATTTTAAGTATTGCATCTATGAAAACTGTCTTTCTCCTTTTGAATAAAATTGAATTCACATTTTGGGATATTTTTAAGCCATAAATATTATATCTTAGGGGTTTCTTTTACTTTTTTTTAAAACATCTTTATTGGAGTATACTTGCTTTACAATGCTGTGTTAGTTTCTGCTGTGTAACAAAGTGAATCAGCTATATGTATACATATATCCCCATATCCCCTCCCTCTTGCATCTCCCTCCCACCCTCTGTATCCCACCCCTCTAGGTGGTCACAAAGCACCGAGCTGATCTCCCTGTGCTATGCAGCTGCTTCCAACTAGCTATCTATTTTACATTTGGTAGTGTATATATGTCAATGCCACTCTCACTTCATCCCAGCTTAACCTTCCCCCTCCCTGTGTCCTCAAGTCCATTCTCTACATCTGTGTCTTTATTCCTGTCCTGCCCCTAGGTTCATCAGAAACATTTTTTTAGATTCCATATATGTGCATTAGCATACGGTATTTGTTTTTCTCTTTCTGACTTAGGTCACTCTGTATGACAGACTCTAGGTCCATCTACCTCACTACAAATAACTCAATTTCGTTTCCTTTTATGACTAATATTCCATTGTATATATGTGCCACATCTTCTTTATCCATTCATCTGTCGATGGACCCTTAGGTTGCTTCCATGTCCTGGCTATTGTAAGTAGAGCTGCAATGAACATTGTGATAAAGGACTCTTTTTGAATTATGGCTTTCTTAGGGTATATTCCCAGTAGTGGGATTGCTGGATCATATGGTAATTCTATTTTTAGTTTCTTAAGGAACATGCATACTGTTCTCCACAGTGGCGGTATCAATTTAAATTCCCACCAACAGTGCAAGAGGGTTCCCTTTTCTCCACACCGTCTCCAGCAGCTTTTGTTTGTAGATTTTTTGATGATGGCCATTCTGAGTGGTGTGAGGTGATACCTCATTGTGTTGTTTTTTTTTTAACATTCTTTATTGGAGCATAATTGCTTCATTGCGGTTGTGATTTGCATTTCTCTAATGATTAGTGATGTTGAACATCCTTTCATGTGTTTGTTGCAAACCTGCATGTCTTTGGAGAAATGTCGATTTAGGTCTCTTGCCCATTTTTGGATTGGGTTGTTTGTTTTTTTGATATTGAGCTGCATGAGCTGCTTATATATTTTGGAGATTAATCCTTTGTCCGTTGCTTCATTTGCAAATATTTTCTCCCATTCTGGAGGTTGTCTTTTTGTCTTGTATATGTTTTCCTTTGCTGTGCAAAACCTTTTAAGTTTCATTAGGTCCCATTTGTTTAGTTTTGTTTTTATTTCAATTCCTCTAGGAGGTGGGTCAAAAAGGATCTTGCTGTGATTTATGTCATGTTCTGCCTATGTTTTTCTCTAAGAGTTTTATAGTGTCTGGCCTTATATTTAGGTCTTTAATCCATTTTATTTTTGTGTATGGTTTTAGGAAGTTTTCTAATTTCATTCTTTTACATATAACTATCCCGTTTTCCTAGCACCACTTATTGAAGAGGCTGTCTTTTCTCCATTGTACATTCTTGCTTCCTTTGTCAAAGATAAGGTGACCATTTGTGCGTGGGTTTATCTCTGGGCTTTCTATCCTGTTCCATTTATCTCTATTTCTGTTTTTGTGCCGGTACCATCCTTTCTTGATTACTGTAGCTTTGTAGTATTGTCTGAAGTCAGGGAGCCTGATTCCTCCAGCTCCGTTTCTCTTTCTCAAGACTGCTTTGGCTATTCGGGGTCTTTAGTGTTCCCATACAAATTTTAAGATTTTTTGTTCTAGTTCTGTAAAAAATGCCATTGGTAATTTGATAGGGATTGCACTGAATCTGTAGATTGCTTTGGGTAGTAGAGTCATTTTCACAATGTTGATTCTTCCAACCCAAGAACATGGTGTAACTCTCCATCTATTCGTATCATCTTTAATATCTTTCATGAGTCTTATAGTTTTCTGCATACAGGTCTCTTGTCTCCTTAGGTAGGTTTATTCCCAGGTGTTTTATTCTTTTTGTTGCAATGGTAAATGGGAGTGTTTCCTTAATTTCTCTTTCAGATTTTTCATCATTAGTGTATAGGAATGCAAGAGATTTCTGTGCATTAATTTTGTATCCTGCTACTTTACCGAATTCATTGATTATCTCTAGTAGTTTTCTGGTAGCATATTTAGGATTCTCTATGTATAGTATCAGGTCATCTGCAAACAGTGACAGTTTTACTTCATCTTTTCCAATTTGGATTCCTTTTATTTCTTTTTCTTCTCTGATTGCTGTGGCTAAAACTTCCAAAACTATGTTGAATGAGAGTGGTAAGAGTGAGCACCCTTGTCTTGTTCCTGATCTTAGAGGAAATGGTTTCAGTTTTTCACCATTGAGAACAATGTTGGCTGTGGGTTTCTCATATATGGCCTTTATTATGTTCAGGTAGGTTCCCTCTATGCCTACTTTCTGGAAGGTTCTTTTTATCATAAATGGGTGTTGAATTTTGTCAAAAGCTTTTTCTGCATCTATTGAGATTATCATATGGTTTTTGTCCTTCAATTTGTTAATATGGTGTATCACATTGACTGATTTGCATATACCGAAGAATCCTTGCATTCCTGGGATAAACTCCACTTGATCGTTGTGTATGATCCTTTTAATGTGCTGTTGGATTCTGTTTGCTAGTATTTTGTTGAGGATTTTGCATCTATGTTCATCAGTGATATTGGCCTGTAGTTTTCTTTTTTTGTGACATCTTTGTCTGGTTTTGGTATCAGGCTGATGGTGGCCTCGTAGAATGAGTTTGGGAGTGTTCCTCCCTCTGCTATATTTTGGAAGACCTTGAGAAGGAGAGGTGTTAGCTGTTCTCTAAATGTTTGATAGAATTTGCCTGTGAAGCCATCTGGTCCTGGGCTTTTGTTTGTTGGAAGATTTTTAATCACAGTTTCATTTTCAGTATTTGTGATTTGTCTGTTTATATTTTCCATTTCTTCCTGGTTCAGTCTTAGAAGACTGTACTTTTCTAAGAATTTGTCCATTTCTTCCCGGTTGTCCATTTTATTGGCATATGGTTGCTTATAGTAATCTCTCACGATCCTTTGCATTTCTGCAGTGTCAATGTTACTTCTCCTTTTTCATTTCTAATTCTATTGATTTGAGTCTTCTCCCTTTGTTTCTTGGTGAGTCTGGCTAATGGTTTATCAATTTTGTTTATCTTCTCAAGGAACCAGCTTTTAGTTTTATTGATCTTTGCTACTGTTTCCTTCATTTATTTCTTATCTGATCTTTATGATTTCTTTCATTCTGCTAAACTTGGGGTTTTTTTGCTTTTCTTTCTCTAATTGCTTTAGTGTAAGGTTAGGTTGTTTGAGATTTTTCTTGTTTTTTGAGGTAGGATTGTATTGCTTTAAACTTCCCTCTTAGAACTGCTTTTGTTGCATTTGGGTCATTGTGTTTTCATTGTCATTTGTCTCTAGGTATTTTTTGATTTCCTCTTTGATTTCTTCAGTGATCTCTTGGTTATTTAGTAGCATATTTTTTATCCTCCATGTGTTTGTATTTTTTACAGTGTTTTTTCCTGTAATTGATATCTAGCTCATAGTGTTGTGGTCAGAAAAGATACTTGATATGATTTCAATTTTCTTAAATTTACCAAGGCTTGATTTGTGACCCAAGATATGATCTACCCTGGAGAATGATCCGTGAGCACTTGAGAAGAAAGTGTATTCTGTTGTTTTTGGATGTAATGTCCTATAAATGTCAATTAAGTTCATCTTGTTTAATGTAACATTTAAAGCTTGTGTTTTCTTATTTATTTTCATTTTGGATGATCTGTCCATTGGTGAAAGTGGGGTGTTAAAGTCCCCTACTATGACTGTGTTACTGTCGATTTCCTCTTTTATGGCTGTTAGCATTTGCCTTATGTATTGAGGTCTTCCTGTGTTGTATGCGTAAATATTTTTAATTGTTTTATCTTCCTCTTGGATTGATCCATTGATCATTATGTAGTGTGCTTCTCTGTCTCTTGTGATAGTCTTTATTTTAAAGTCTACCTTGTCTGATATCAGTATTGCTACTCCAGCTTTCTTTTGATTTCCATTTGCATGGAATGTCTTTTTCCATCCCCTCACTTTCAGTCTGTATGTGTCCCTAGGTCTGAAGTGGGTCTCTTGTAGACAGCATTATATGGGTCTTGTTTTTATATCCCTTCAGCCAGTCTGTGTCTTTTTTGGTTGGAGCATTTAATCCATTTACATTTAAGGTAATTATCAATATGTATATTCCTATTACCATTTACTTAATTGTTTTGGGTTAATGTTTGTAGGTCTTTTCCTTCTCTTGTGTTTCCTGCCTAGAGAAGGTCCTTTAGCATTTGTTGTATAGCTGGTTTGGTGGTGCTGAATTCTCTTAACTTTTGCTTGTCTGTAAAGGTTTTAATTTCTGCATTGAATCTGAATGAGATCCTTGCTGGGTAGAGTAATCTTGGTTGTAGGTTTTTCCCTTTCATCACTTTAAATATGTCCTGCCACTCCCTTCTAGCTTGCAGAATTTCTGCTGAAAGATCAGCTGTTAACCTTTTGCGGATTCCCTTATATGTTATTTGTTGCTTTTCCCTTGCTGCTTTTAATATTTTTTCTTTGTATTTAATTTTTGATAGTTTGATTAATATGTGTCTTGGAGTGTTTCTCCTTGCATTTATCCTGTATGGGACTCTCTGTGCTTCCTGGATTTGACTGACAATTTCCTTTCCCATGTTAGGGAAGTTTTCAACTATAATCTCTTCAAATATTTTCTCAGTCCCTTTCTTTTTCTCTTCTTCTTCTGGGACCCCTATTACTCGAATGTTGGGGTGTTTAATGTTGTCCCAGAGGTCTCTGAGACTGTCCTCAATTCTTCTCATTCTTTCTTCTTTATTCTGCTCTGTGGTAATTATTTCCACTACTTTATCTTCCAGGTCACTTATCCATTCTTCTGCCTCAGTTATTCTGCTATTGATTCCTTCCAGAGAATTTTTAATTTCATTTATTGTGTTGTTCATCATTGTTTGTTTGCTCTTTAGTTCTTCTTGGTCCTTGTTAAATGTTTCTTGTATTTTGTCTATTCTATTTCCAAGATTTTGGATCATCTTTACTCTCATTACTCTGAATTATTTTTCAGGTAGACTGCGTATTTCCTCTTCATTCGTTAGGTCTGGTGGGTTTTTACCTTGCTCCTTCATCTGCTGTGTGTTTTTCTGTCTTCTCATTTTGTTTAACTTGCTGTGTTTGGGGTCTCCTTTTCACAGGTTGCAGGTTCATAGTTCCCATTGTCTTTGATGTCTGCTCCCAGTGGGTGAGGTTGGTTCAGTGGCTTGTGTAGGCTTCCAGGTGGAGGGGACTGGTGACTGTGTTCTGGTGGGTGGGACTGGATCTTGTCCTTCTGGTGAGCAGGGCCACGTCCAGTGGTGCATTTTGGGGTGTCTGTTAACTTAGTATGACTTTAGGTAGCCTCTCTGCTAATGGGTGGGGTTGTGTTCCCATCTTGCTAGTTGTTTGGCATAGGGCATCCAGCACTGGAGCTTGCTGGCCATTGGGTGGAGCTGGTCTTTTTGTTGAAACAGAGATCTCTGGGAGAGCTTTCGCCGATTGATATTACGTGGGGCCGGGAGGTCTCTGGTGGTCCAATATCCTGAACTCAGCTCTTCCACCTCGGAGCCTCAGGCCTGACACCCAGCCAGAGCACCAAGACACTGACAGCCACATGGCTCAGAAGAAAAGGAAGGAAAAAACAAGCAGATAGAACCCCAAACCAAATGGTAAAAGCAAAAACTAAACAAAGTCATACAAAGAAACGTACAAACACACACTCATAAAAAGAAAACAAACAAAAACAAGATAAAACAAAAACGAACAGTCAGAACCCTAGGACAAATGGTAAAAGCAAATCCAAATAGACAAAATCACAGAAAGAAATATACACTCACAAAAAGAGGAAAAAAAGGGAAAAAAAATTTTAATTTAAAAGATAAAATTTTTAAAAAATAAAATTAAAAAATTTTAAAAAGAGAAAAACCAAACCAATAAAAAAAAATCCACCAATGATAATAAGCACTAAAAACTAAACTAAGAGAAACAGAAAAACCAGAAACAAGTCATACACAGAAAGCAAATCCCAAGTCTACAGTTGCTCCCAAAGTCCACCGCCTCAATTTTGGGAACATTCGTTGTCTATTCAGGTATTCCAGAGATGTAGGGTTCATCAAGTTGATTGTGGGAATTTAATCTGCTGATCCTGAGGCTGCACAGAGAAATTTCCCTTCCTCTTCTCTGTACAGCTCCTGGGGTTCAGCTTTGGTTTGGCCCTGCCTCTGCGTGTAGGCTGCCTCAGCCATGTTCCCCGCCCAGACAGGAGGGGGTTAAAACAGCAGATGATTAGGGCTTTCTTGCTCACTCAGGCCAGGGAGAGGGAGGGGTACAATGGTCATAATTGGAATGCGGGGCAAGCCTGTGGCATCAGAGGCCAGTATCACATTGCAACAAGCTGAGGTGTGCCACATGTTCTCCTGGGGAAGTTGTCCCTGGTTCTTGGGACCCTGCCAGTGGCGAGCTGCACAGGCTCCTGGGGGGGGTTTTGGGTAGTGACCTGTGCTTGCACAGGGGTTCTTGGTAGAAGCAGCAGCAGCATTACCGTTTCATGCCTGTCTCTGGGGTCCAAGCTGATAGCCATGGCTTGTGCCCAACTCTGGAGCTCGTTTAGGTGGTGCTTCGCCTTCTGTGGGTACATGGAGCAGGAATCCCCTCTCCTCGCGCACCCTGAAACAATGGTCTCTTGACTCTTTGGCAGGTCCAGACTTTTTCCCAGACTCCCTCCTGGCTAGCTGTGGCACACTAGCCCTTTTCAGGCCGTCTTCATGCAGCCAACCACAGTCCGCTCCCTGGGGTCTGACCTCCAAAGCCCGAGCCTCAGCTTCCAGCCCCCACCCACCTCAGTGGGTGAGCAGACAAGTGTCTCAAGTTGGTGAGTGCTGGTCAGCACCGATCCTATGTGGGAATCTATCTGCTTTGCTGTCTGCACCCCAGTTGCTGTGCTCTCCTCCATGGGTCTGAAGCTTCCCCCTGGCCCACCCCTGGCCCTGCCAGTGAAAGGGCTTCCTAGTGTGTGGAAACCTTTCCTCCTTCACAGCTCCCTCCCAGAGGTGCAGGTCATATCCCTATACTTTTGTCTCTGTTTTTCCTTTTGCCCTACCCAGGTATGTGGTTATTTTCTTGCCTTTTGTGAGGTCTGAGGTCTTCTGCCAGCATTCAGTAGGTGTTCTGTAGGAGTTGTTCCACATGTAGATGTATTTTTGATGTATTTGTGGGGAAGAAGGTGATCTCCACATCTTACTCCTCCACCATCTTGAAGGTCTCCCTCTTTTACTTTTTAAAAAATTTGTCAGTTCACTTCTATGAGGAACTATCCTGTAGGTTGTAAGTGGATGTCTTGGAGAGGCAGTTCCTCATGCCCTGACTCTTTCCTCACTAGAGCTGGTCATAGTGGCTGGTTTCCTTGTCCTAGTGCTCACATCATCCTTGTCTCTTTTTGACCATTTACCAATATTTTTTAAATATTTTCTGAGTTGCTTCAATATTTGTAACAACAAGAACAAATCTACCATATGACCCAGCAATCCCACTACTGGGCATATACCCTGAGAAATTCAAAGAGTCATGTACCAAAATGTTCATTGCAGCTCCATTTACAATAGCCTGGAGATGGAAACAACCTAAGTGTCCATCATCGGATGAATGGATAAAGAAGATGTAGCACATATATACAATGGAATATTACTCAGCCATAAAAAGAAATGAAATTGAGCTATTTATAATGAGGTGGATAGACCTAGAGTCTGTCATACAGAGTGAAGTAAGTCAGAAAGAGAAAGACAAATACTGTATGCTAACACATATATATGGAATTTAAGAAAAAAAATGTCATGAAGAACCTAGGGGTAAGACAGGAATAAAGACGCAGACCTACTAGAGAATGGACTTGAGGATGTGGGGAGGGGGAAGGGTGAACTGTGACAAAGCGAGAGAATGGCATGGACATATATACACTACCAAACATAAAATAGATAGCTAGTGGGAAGCAGCCGCATAGAACAGGGAGATCAGCTCGGTGCTTTGTGACCGCCTGGAGGGGTGGGATAGGGAGGGTGGGAGGGAGGGAGATGCAAGAGGGAAGAGATATGGGGACATATGTATATGTATAACTGATTCACTTTGTTATAAAGCAGAAACTAACACACCATTGTAAAGCAATTATACTCCAATAAAGATGTAAAAAAAAAAAAAGAATAAATCTTTACTATGTTTCTCTACATTTGATAAAATCAAAGGATATTCATGAGGGGAATAACACATTTGTTTATATCATTGCCAATAAACTAGATGCTGAGGCATTCTTGGTTCTCCTTTCCTTTCACTATCTTTCCTGTTATTACTCTTTTGTTTTTATATTCTCCTCTATATCATATTTTAAATACAGAAATTAAATAGAGAACTTGGGGTTAAAATTAAATCAATTACCATGTTTAATCTTTTGGAAATAAAAATGGTAAGAACAAAAGGGACTCTAACAATTCACCCTACAGTAAAGTCTAGTTGAGTCTTGTTTGGGTACCACAGTCCCAGGATGGATCCCAGTTCTCTTATGTTCTCCAGTGTTGGGCACTCAACCTCCCTGGCCTTGGTTTTTTGCTCCTGGGTGTTTGTTTGTTTTTTTTTTTTTTGTAATAAAGTGTTGAAGAAATAAACTCTAAGTTTCCCTGCAGAGATGAAACTTGTCTTCAGTTGAACATATGCTAAAAAATACAACAATTTATATTGCTCTATCTCTTATAAGAAGTTATAAGAAATAGCATAGAGTAATACAACAAAATATACTTTAACCAGTGATATTTCTGTTGAAAGAAAAGTCAACTTGAGAAATGTACTTCTTTGAAAAAAACATTTCTCTCCCTCTATGTTAGTTGATTATTTCAATATACTTTGTTAGATTGATGATGTTTTAAAACTTAATGAAGAATGAGCACTTCAATAATAACACTTTTTATCCATTAATAAGGGTTCAAATTTTATAATAAATTGCAATTCAATATCTGTATTTTCTCATAAAGCAAAATAGAAAATTTTGTTATTCAAAACTCTGCACCTTGAACATGTTTTTGTCATCATCCCTGCTCCTGAGTCTTTCTTCTCTATCAGTGCAGGGTAATGTCCTTGCACTGTCTCTTACTACCTATGAGGAAGAAAAGTGCCCAGAGTGACAGCTCTCTCCAGGAACAGTTGCCCTTCCTCCTAGACCCAGAACGAGGTGGGGGGAACTGCAAGTACAAATGGGGTACCAAACCACCCCATTCTCCCAGCATTGACTGTGAAATTGGCAGCCTCCTTTTCTACTTGAAACAGGAGGAAGTTGCTCATAAGTTTGAAAAAAGCATTTGACTAAAATAGGATTCCTGTTATTATAAAGCAAGATGTAAAATTGTGCGTGAATAAACTTTTTCTATTGTTTCACTTGAACATGAAAGTCACCTGGACTACACAGTGTGCTGTCTTTAAACAGCAGCAGGGAATTTTTAAAATGAGACTCTACTTAATGATGTTTCCACTTTTATCGTCTCCAAAAGAGGCTTCAGAAAAGTATTCTCATACCATCACCCACAGAAGCAATCCCAAAGTCTCCACTTTATTCCTCATTTCAAGGTCTAAACCAGAATTGAGGTAACCATGAAATTTCCCCCACCCTCAACCTTGGGTATCCAAAAAGGAACAAGAAGTAAGGAAATTGTGTCAGGAAATCTGGGTCTTTACCTCAACTCTTTTTTTTTTTTTTTTTGCGGTACGCGGGCCTCTCACTGTTGTGGCCTCTCCCGTTGCGGAGCACAGGCTCCGGACGCGCAGGCTCAGCGGCCACGGCTCACGGGCCCAGCCGCTCCGCGGCATGTGGGATCTTCCCGGACCGGGGCACGAACACGCGTCCCCTGCATCGGCAGGCGGACCCTCAACCACTGCGCCACCAGGGAAGCCCTACCTCAACTCTTGAAACAACCATCTGTGTGGTCATTAACCTCTCTGGGCCTCAGTTTCCACATCTGCAAAATGAGGGAATTGGACTTCCCTCATTTTGAGCGCCATCCCTCTAGCTATAAAAATCCACAACACTAAAATAAATAATTTTTAACAGCAAATTCACTGAAACAACTTCACTTACAGACTCAGTAAGTCAGTCTCTGCCTTGACATTAGGAAGACTTTGTCTGATCAGGCTGTGGGGAGGAAGTAGGAAATTGGAGACTTAAGAGAAAGAAGAATTCAGTGACTGCATTTACTTGCAAGAAAGTAAATTTATATTTGGGATTTGGAACAAATTGAGATGGGCAAGATGCAGTGATTGTTGGTCCTTCTCTACATTGACAGTAGGTTTGAGTGCTGGGACACTCTCTGAGGTCAGATCCCATCGCTGGCCTCATGATACCTTAAGTAAAGTTAGGAGATTAGGCACAAAGCCTTGGTCTTATGCCCCCTGCTACTGCATCACTTCCTGAGACTCACAACTATTCCACTCAGTGAGCAATACCTACAGTTTATTTCAGTAACTCAATACAGTCTCTGCTGTTCAAATGCAAACATCCCAAGGTGAGAGTGTATTCAGTTTTTCTTCAGTGTACATGAGTTTATAGACCCTTTCCTCAGATAAAATTTTGATGAGAAAAGAGATTACTTCACCATCAGGGGTTAAAAAGTGGATAACAAAGAGGCTGGAAGGCAAAAGAAACTGGCCCTAAACCCAGATTTTTTAGTTCTCAACAGATCTGCATAGATGCCATGGTTCACAAGAGATCGAAGTACTGTTCTGCAAAGGATAAGAACAGCCTAAAACCTGGCTTAGAGAATGGTGAGAATCCACCATTAACCAAATAAAGTTGGTAATAAGTCTGGGCAAGAAAAGTACTGAGAAGCTAAAATCTTATTATCTATCGTTATCACAGGATGAGGGGTGGAAATTTACCAAATAACTCAACCCTCATCTAAACTCCAACACATCTCTTGATTTTAACTATTTTGACTATAATCTTTCTAAGTCTATTAGTAGGGTGACCACACAATTTACCAAACCAATTGGGACACTTTCAAGAATGAAAGGGAATGCTATTTTTAACAGTGCCAGGGCTTGTGTAAACCAGGACTATCCCAGTAAAACCAGATGTATGGTTACCCACAGTAACTCTCCTATGTTCTTGGATGGGGTATTCTATATAAAGTAACTTTTCCACTATGACCCAAGTCACGAACACTCATTTCACTCTGTTGAAATGCAATGATGCCCTCTGGATTTAGCGTATTCTGTACTGCTACACCACTGGACCTCACACCCTAGTCGGCATCAGAATCACCAGAGGGCTTGTTTGATTGCTGAGCTCCACCCTCAGAGTTTCTGATTCAGTCAGTCTGGGGTTGGGCCTGAGTACTCGTATTGCTAAATTAACAAGTGATCCTGATGCTGCTGGTCCAGGCACCACACTGTGAGAAGCACAGACTGTACTCAGTGATCTCAGATAGCTGTCCCTTTACTTCTTCATTCTTATGCCTGCATTTTGTAGTCCATCAGCATCTGGTCTTAGGTGTCAGTTATCAGTATACCTGTCCCTAACGAGCTTAGTCTTCTAATTCCTTTTATTCCTTCTAAGGTATTTCTTCTAATTTCCTGTTGATTCAGAAGATAAATATGCAAGTTTATTAGAACCCTCTTTAAAATAAGTGCATAAATAGGCTTATTTATTCATTTCTTCATTCAACCAACATGTATTTGAGTTTTCTCCAGGCTATCGCTCAGAGAAGAGGCCTGAGCTGCATCTATTTTGGCTACTCACATACCTTGCCTGCTTTATTTTCTGACTCCTAGCTGAGCTTCAGAGAAGTATTTTTATCCACATAAATGTGGAATAAGTGAGGGATAACTGTAATAGTCATTTAGAGGACATGTAACTTAAAAGATATCTACTAAATTTTAAAAATGGTTAGATGCTATTGCTACATAACCTCGCTTTACAGAGAGAGCGACATTCATATTTACAAAGATTTTCTCAGTAAAGTCTTTACAAAGATATGACAATAACTCATAATGTCCAACCCATATTTGTCATCAACGCTACTCTTGTGAAATTATTGTTATTCACACAATACTGTCATCAAGTCACCACCATGTTTCTTAGTCCATCCACTGCATATTGCATAGTGTCAGTTCATATTTAACTGAGACATAGGGATTCTGCTAGAAATAGAATAGAACAAACTCAGCTTTAAAGTAGTCTCGGAGACAGCAAATCCACTTTTAGCCAATAAATCTACTTTTAGCTAATCTGAGAACTTTGTGGCTGTTGAGCTGTAATTATTTCTTTAGTTTTTCACTGCCCTGCAATAGAAATTCCTTGACACCAGGAAGTTGCTCTAATGAAAACTGATGTGGGAGTGACGTGTAAAAGAACAAGAACTCTCACAAGCTCTGAGGAAAAGAGAGTTCTCAGTGGTAGGTCCTTTCCAGTCTAGGACGTCAAGGCAGAGTATGAGACTATCCAGTTGAATCTCCTACCCTTCATCCAGTGTGAATGCTGTCAGCGCAGTGCAGGGCAGTTTGCAACTAGGAAGGAACTGGGCTGTAGGGTCAGGCAAACCTGGCCTCAAGATTCTTCTCTGTCACCCACTTATGTGATAAAAAGCCCCAAGACTCTCACTTCCTAGAATTATCCTTTCTTTTATGATCTAAACAAAATGACTCACCGTCCAGCACCTTCCCAATATTTCTGAGGATTTTAGGAGAGACATTCACGTTCCCACTCTTTCTTGCTCTAAATTCTTACTCCAAATTCAATTCTCCATCCCCACTCATATCTTCTTTCCTGTAACCACTCTCCTCCCTCTTCCTCACTTCACCCTAAACACGGGCCACACAACCAAAGCACTTTCTATGCAAGACTCTTAAGTGTAACAAGGTTTTACTAAGTTTTGACTGCAACCAAGAATAATCCAACATGGTGCAAAAAAGAGCTTTGAATTCAATGCATATCTCAGTGTGCCTAAAAATGCTTTGACCACTTTCAATCAGATGGTCTTTCTTCTTCAGGTTCTGACTTGTCACTGAGTGCCTGGTCATACTCGGTCTCCAAGCACTCTCTCCTTTCTCTTCATTCCTATGTCTTCCAGAAATCTTGTCCTCCTCTCAAGTCACTAGTGTGCAATCTAGGCATTTCAGTGACTTGATTATGCAGAGCCATTTGGTTTCTCAAACTCCATCTTAGACTGGTTGTTGGGTCCTTTAAATAGCCAAAAACAAGCTCTCCAACCCTGAAATTAATTATATTGCTATCCTGGAATTTTAATGCAACAACCATAGTCATCCTCTTAAATAGCCTTTTATTCCTTTACATGACAGTAGCCACACGAATGTGTACAAGACAATTAATTCAGCTGAGCCTCAGCTTAGTCACCTATTCATTTGGTTGTTATGAAGATGAAATGTAAAAGCCCAGCGTAATACTTGCCAAATGGTAGCTGCTGATATTATGAAGCATCATAAATTCCCATTGGAAAGGGTAATTAACAACCACCACTTGGGTAGTATTTGCCAACACTCACAGCCAGTAGCTGACGTGCCAGACTGAAGCTGAGATACCACACTCTGGTATCCTGATCCCCTGGGCACCATGTTTTCAAGAAAATACATAGCTAGAAATATTGGGCAAATCATCTCATCCAAGAGCTAAAAATATCACTACCATCTCCCAATAGCAAGTGATGGTATTCTAGCTTGCTTCTGTTGTTTATGTCTTTCTCTCAGAGAGGAGCACAGAGCTGGACAGAGGCCCAGCTATGTGCTACACACTTCTGTGATCCATTGCCTGCCACCATGTGTCTGCTCTGAGAACAGACTGCAGTACAGTTTTACAAGGATTTTAATTTCCCAGTGAAATAAAAGTTGGTCTGTAGATAATCTGCAAATCATTTCGGTCAACAGATGAGTTAATGTCAGTTAATGTCAATGAATTGAATTAATGTCAATGAAAAAGTCAAATTTAAGGCAAATACCAGGGGGTAGGCTTGAATTAGGTCCTATTTGCCTAATCCTTGTTCCCAGGTTATCCTCACATCAAAGTGACTCAAGGCTTTCTCTGGGCAAAAATCTCTCTCCCTCTCTCTCTCTCATACACTTTTTACAAGTTCCAAGATGATTCCTACTCTCACAGACCTTCCCCTGAACCATAACTCAAGTGCCCACTTACAAAGCAGGTGGCCTCAGTACTTTTGGCTTGGTGGTACAGGTACTGTGCACCAGCTATGTGCCAGGCTCTCTGCTACATGCTTCACATGCATAATCTCAATTATTTTCTCAGCAACACAATGAGATAGATATTATACCTGCTTTAAAACAGGAGACTGATACTCAGAGAAGGAAAGGTACTTGAACATGGCCGCATAATCAATAAGTGAATAGACAGGATTCAAATCCAGGTCTGTCAGATGTCAAGTCTCATGTTTTTCACCACAAAATTTACCGTGTGTGAGACCGTCAACCATTAGCTCAAAAACGATTTCTACCTAGACTCAAAGAACTCTAGAATTCTTAGTGTGAACTGCTCACTGTCTAAAATACTTCCAAATATATTTATCTCTACCAAACTGGCGATAGTGTGGCATTCCTGTGGAAGGCAGGAATAGTCCACAATTTTTTGCTAATTAGATAAATTATAAGGTGCTATCCAGTAAAACACGAGCAATTCATATATTTTGAGCCCTAGGCACCACCTCAACAATGGAGTAATCATTCTCAACCCTTGTTCTTTCCAGTTCAGCTTACATCATGGTGCCCTTTATTGTTCTAATGGCCAACTCTCATTATGGCATTTGTTTTCTTAAAACTGACCTTTTACCCTCTGAAGTGTCTCTGCTTAGCTCTGAAGTCCCTGTACAATTTGGCCCCAGTGTAATGTTTCAGTTTCATCTTCCACCTGTCCTCACACCTAGATGGCCTCCCAGTCAAGCAAAACCACTCAAGACGAACCTCACATGCCCTGAGCCTTTATTCTACAATTTAAAATGTCCTAGGGACTTCCCTGGTGGCCCAGTGGTTAAGAATCTGCCTGCCAATTCAGGGGACACGGGTTCGATCCCTGGTCCGGGAAGATCCCACATGCCGCGGAGCAACTAAGCTCACGTGCCACAACTACTGAGCCTGCACTCCATAGCCCACATGCCACAACTACTGAGCTCGTGTGCCACAACTACTGAAGCCCACATGCCTAGAGCCTTTGCTCTGCAACAAGAGAAGCCACCACAATGAGAAGCCTGAGCACCACAACAAAGAGTAGCCCCAGCTCACTGTAACTAGAGAAAGCCCACACGCAGCAACGAAGACCCAACACAACCAAAAATAAATAAATAATAAATTTATTTTAAAAATAAAAATAAAATAACATGTCCTGGTTCAGGACTGAAGTGAGAGTAAATTTCTCTGTAATAAAAAGCAACAGGGGGGCTTCCCTGGCGGCGCACTGGTTGAGAGTCCACCTGCCGATGCAGGGGACACGGGTTCGTGTCCCGGTCCGGGAAGATCCCACATGCTGTGGAGCGGCTGGGCCCGTGGGCCATGGCCGCTGAGCCTGTGCGTCCGGAGTATGTGCAACAGGAGAGGCCACAACAGTGAGAGGTCTGCGTACCGCAAAAAAAAAAAGCAACAGGGACTTCTCTGGTGGCCCAGTGGTTAAGACTCTATGCTCCCAATGCAGGGGGCATGGGTTCAATCCCTAGTCAGAGAACTAAGATCCCACATGCCACAGCCAAAAAAAAAAAAAAGCAATAGAAATTTACCGTAGTGAGATACCACTTCACACCTACTAGGATTGCTATAATCAAAAAAATGGAAAATAGGGGCTTCCCTGGTGGCGCAGTGGTTGAGAGTCCGCCTGCCGATGCAGGGGACACGGGTTCGTGCCCCGGTCCGGGAAGATCCCACATGCCGCGGAGCGGCTAGGCCATGGCCGCTGAGCCTGCGCGTCCAGAGCCTGTGCTCCGCAACGGGAGAAGCCACAACAGTGAGAGGCCCGCGTACCGCTAAAAACAAAACAAAAAGTGGAAAATAACAAGTGATGGCAAGATATAGAGAAATCAGAACGTTCATGCATTGCTAGTGGGAACGTAAAACGGTAGAGCCACTGTAGTTTCTCAAAGAGTTAAACATACAACTACCATATGACTCAGCAATTCCACTCCTAAGCATATACACAAAAGAACTGAAAGGAAGGGCTTGAACAGATATCTGTACGCCAGTGTTAATAGCAGCACTATTCACAATAGCCAAAAGGTGGAAGCAAACCAAATGTCCATCAGTAGAAGAACAGCTAAACAAAACATGGTATAGATATACAATGGAATACCTTTCAGCCATAAGAAGGAATGAAACTTTGATATATGCTACCCCATGAATGGACTTTGAAAAGATTATGCTTATTGAACTAAGCCAGACACAAAAAGCCACATATTTTATGATTTCACTTATACGAAATATCCAGAATAGGCAGATCAGTAGACCTAGAGAGCAGTTTAGTGGTTGCCAAGGACTAGGATGAGGGGTATAGAGTGTGATTGCTTAATGAAGACAGAGTTTCTGTTTGGGGTGATGGGAACTAGATGATGCTGATGGTCGCACAACATTGTAAATGTACTAAGTGGCACTGAATTTTACACTTTAAAATGGTTTAAATGATAAATTTTGTTATTTTTATCACAATAAAACATTTAAACGTTTATAGAAATGACTCATAAAAACTGCTCTATTTATTCACTAACTCATTTATCCAAGGATGCTTGCCTTGAGGAGAAATGGATCCCAAGCCTATTGTAATGATTGTTTATTTGGAATTGATAAAAACAAAAATCAGTGTCAAAGTGAAGGAACTCGGTCCCTTTGTTTTTGTTATTAAAACTCCAGGCATAATGATTGACCTGGTATGCAGCTGTGAATTGGTAGTATTAATATTTTGAGAAAATTATCAAATTAGTCAAGGTGAACTAGATTCAAGTCAAATCAATAAATAATCAATCATCCATGAGAAATATTAAAAGGGATTTTTAAGTTTTATATCTATATTCCTGAGAAGCTCTCTGACAGTGAATCTGGGGCCCAATCCCCCCAATAATAGTTACGTTTCAGACATTCATCCATTTCCACCAATTACCTATTAATCAGTGGTAAAGAATGAAAACCACTTTGCAGTCTAGACAAATCCAAAGAGAAGGACAGCCTTGATAAATTCTCACTTTTTAGGAACTGGTAACCAACCAGAAAAATTGTTCAGCACAGCAAATTCAGCACAACAGTTAGTTTCTGTAAAAATGGATTCTCCTTCCAGACAACTTAAATGAACAAACATAATCAAATGAGAAAATATGCATTTCTCCTACCATTCAGGGCAATGCTCTGCATAAAATTTGCAGTAATTTCGGTTTCAGCCATTTGCTAGGAAATATGATATTATTCCTGGAGTCATTACAGACAGTCATTTGGAATAGAGATGCCAGAAAAAACACTGTACAATTTAATGTGTGGCACTGTTTCACTTTTTTTTCTGATGGTTATTGTTATTTGAACACCAGTTCTGACTCCGGACCTTTCAAAATTATTCACTCAAATATTATTATCTGAAGCTCTAGTGCTGGACAGGACAGAGCATACACTGCATAGAAGAAATAGCAGTGGCTTTTGAAGCCAGAAGATTCAGATTAAAATCCTTCCTCTTGGGGACTTCGCTGGTGGCCCAGTGGTTGGGAGTCCACCTGCCAATGCAGGGGACACGGGTTCGTGCCCCGGTCTGGGAGGATCCCACATGCCGTGGAGCGGCTGGGCCCCTAAGCCATGGCCGCTGAGCCTGCGCGTCCGGAGCCTGTGCTCCGCAGCGCGAGAGGCCACAGCAGTGAGGGGTCTGCGTACCACAAAAAAAAAAAATTAATAAAATAAAATAAAATCCTTCCTCTGAAGAAAAGGACCTACAAAAACAAACCCATAACAATTAAGAAAATGGTAATAGGAATATACATATAAATAATTACCTTAAACGTGAATGGATTAAATGCTCCAACCAAAAGACACAGACTCGCTGAATGGATACAAAAACAAGACCCATATATATGCTGTCTACAAGAGAACCACTTCAGACCTAGGGACACATACAGACTGAAAGTGAGGGGATGCAAAAAGACATTCTATGCAAATGGAAATCAAAAGAAAACGAGAGTAGCAATACTCATATCAGACAAGATAGACTTTAAAATAAAGAATGTCACAAGAGACAAGGAAGGACACTACATAATGATCAATGGATCAATCAAAGAAGAATATATAACAATTATAAATATATATGCACCCAACATAGGAGCACCTCAATACACAAGGCAACTGCTAACAGCTATCAAAGAGGAAATTGACAGTCACACAATAATAGTGGGGGACTTTTAACACCTTACTTATACCAATGGACAGATCATCCAAAATGAAAATAAATAAGGAAACACAAGCTTTAAATGACACAGTATACTAGATAGATTTAATTGATATTTATAGGACATTCCATCCAAAACCAGCAGATTATGCTTTCTTCTTAAGTGCACATGGAACATTCCCCAGGATAGATCCCATCTTGGGTCACAGATCAAAGCTCAGTAAATTTAAGAAAACTGAAATCATATCAAGCATCTTTTCTGACCACAACACTATGGGATTAGAAATCAATTACAGGAAAAAAAACGTAAAAAAAAACAAACAAATGGAGGCTAAACAATACGTTTCTACATAACCAAGAGATCACTGAAGAAATCAAAGAGGAAATAAAAAAATACCTAGAGACAAATGACAATGAAAATACGACAATCCAAAACCTATGGGATGCAGCAAAAGCAGTTCTAAGAGGGAAGTTTATAGCTATACAAGCCTACCTCAAGAAACAAGAAAAATCTCAAGTAAACAATCTAACATTACACCTAAAGGAACTAGAGAAAGAAGAACAAACAAAACCCAAAGTTAGCAGAAGGAAAGAAATCATAAAGATCAGAGCAGAAATAAATGAAATGGAAACAAAGAAAACAATAGCAAAGATCAATAAAACTAAAAGCTGGTTCTTTGAGAAGATAAAAAAAATTGATAAACCATTAGCCAGACTTATCAAGGAAAAGAGGGAGAGGGGCTTTCTGGTGACGCAGTGGTTGGGGGTCCACCTGCCAATGCAGGGGACGTGGGTTCATGCCCCAGTCCAGGAGGATCCCACGTGCCACGGAGCAGCGGGGCCCATGAGCTGAGGCCACTGGGCCTGCGCGTCCAGAGACTTTGCTCCACAGTGGGAGAGGCCACAGCAGTGAGCAGCCCGCGTACTGCAAAAATAAAAATTAAAAAAAAGAAAAAGAGGAGAGGACTCAAATCAATAAAATTAGAAATGAAAAAGGAGAAGTTACAACAGACACTGCAGAAATACAAAGCATCCTAAGAGACTACTACAAGCAACTCTATGCCAATAAAATGGACAACCTGGAAGAAATGGACAAATTCTTAGAAAGGTATAAGCTTCCAAGACTGAACCAGAAAGAAACAGAAAATATGAACAGACCAATCACAAGTAATGAAATTGAAACTGATTAAAAATCTTCCAACAAACAAAAGTCCAGGACCAGATGGCTTCACAGGTGAATTCTATCAAACATTTAGAGAAGAACTAACACCCATCCTTCTCAAACTCTTCCAAAAAATTGCAGGCAAAGGAACACTCCCAAACTGATTCTATGAGGCCACCATCACCCTGATACTAAAACCAGACAAAGATACTACAAAAAAAGAAAATTAGAGACCAATATCACTGATGAATATAGATGCAAAAATCCTCAACAAAATACTAGTAAACAGAATCCAACAACACATTAAAAGGATCATACACCACAATCAAGTGGGATTTATCCCAGGGATGAAAGGATTGTTCAATATATGCAAATCAATCAATGTGATACACCATATTAACAAATTGAAGGAGAAAAACCATATGATCATCTCAATAGATGCAGAAAAAGCTTTTGACAAAATTCAACACCCACTTATGATAAAAACTCTCCAGAAAGTGGGCATAGAGGGAACCTACCTCAACATAATAAAGGCCATATATGACAAACCCACAGCACACATCATTCTCAATGGTGAAAAACTGAAAACATTTCCTCTAAGATCAGGAACGAGACAAGGATGTCCACTCTAGCCACTATTATTTAACATAGTTTTGGAAGTCCTAGCCACAGCAATCAGAGAAGAAAAAAAATACAAATTGGAAAAGAAGTAAAACTGTCACTGTTTGCAGATGACATGATGTTATACATAGAGAATCCCAAAGATGCCACCAGAAAACTACTAGAGCTAATCAATGAATTAGGTAAAGTTGCAGGATATAAAATTAATGCACAGAAATCTCTTGCATTCCTATACACTAATGATGAAAAACCTGAAAGAGAAATTAAGGAAACACTCTCATTTACCACTGCAACAAAAAGAATAAAATACCTAGGAAGAAACCTACCTAAGGAGACAAAAGAAAACTATAAGGCACTCATGAAAGTAATTAAAGATGATACAAACAGATGGAGAGATATACCATGTTCTTGGATTAGAAGAATCAACACTGTGAAAATGACTTTACTACCCAAAGCAATCTACAGATTCAGTGCAATCCCTATCAAATTACCAATGGTATTTTTTACAGAACTAGAACAAAAAAATCTTAAAATTGTATGAAGACACAAGAGACCCCAAAGAGCCACAGCAGTCTAGAGGGAAAAAAACAGAGCTGGGGGAGTCAGACTCCCTGACTTCAGACTATACTACAAAGCTACAGTAATCAAGACAATATGGTACTGGCACAAAAACAGAGCTATAGATCAATGGAACAGGGTAGAAAGCCCTGAGATAAACCAACGGACCTATGGTCAACTAATCTATGACAAAGGAGGCAAGGATATACAATGGAGAAAAGACAGCCTCTTCAATAAGTGGTGCTGGGAAAACTGGACAGCTACATGTAAAAGAATGAAATTAGAACACTCCCTGACACCATACACAAAAATAAACTCAAAATGGATTAGAGACCTAAATGTAAGACCTGACACTGTAAAAGTCTTAGAGGAAAACATAGGAAGAACACTGTTTGACATAGATCACAGCAAGATCTTTTTTGATCCACCTCCTAGAGTAAAGGAAATAAAAACAAAAATAAACAAATGGGACCTAATGAAACTTAAAAGCTTTTACACAGCAAAGGAAACCACAAACAAGATGAAAAAACAACCCTCAGAATGGGAGAAAATATTTGCAAATGAATCAACAGACAAAGGAGTAATCTCCAAAATATATAAACAGTTCATGCAGCTCAATATTAAAAAAACAAACAACCCAATCCAAAAATGGGCAGAAGACCTAAATAGACATTTCTCCAAAGAAGACATACACATGGCCAACAAACACATGAAAGAATGCTCAACATCATTAATCATTAGAGAAATGCAAATCAAAACTACAATGAGATATCACCTCACACCAGTCAGAATAGCCATCATCAGAAAATCTACAAACAACAAATGCTGGAGAGGGTGTGGAGAAAAGGGAACCCTCTTGCACTGTTGGTGGGAATGTAAATTGATACAGCCACTATGGAGAAAGGTATGGAGGTTCCTTAAAACACTAAAAATAGAATTACCATATGACCCAGCAATCCCACTACTGGGCATATACCCAGAGAAAACCGTAATTCAAAAAGACACATGCACCCCAATGTTCATTGCAGCACTATTTACAATAGGCAGGTCATGGAAGCAACCTAAATGCCCACTGACAGACAAATGGATAAAGAAGATGTGGTACATATATGCAATGGAATATTACTCAGCCATAAAAAGGAACGAAATTGGGTCATTTTTAGAGATGTGGATGGAGTTAGAGACTGTCATACAGAGTGAAGTAAGTCAGAAAGAGAAAAACAAATATCGTATATTAACGCAATATATGTGGAACCTAGAAAAATGGTACAGATGAACCAGTTTGCAGGGCAGAAATAGAGACATAGAGATACAGATGTAGAGAACAAATGTATGGACACCAAGGGGGAAAGTAGCGGGGGCGGGTGTTTGTGTTGGTGGTGGGATTAATTGGGAGATTGGGATTGACATATATACACTAATATGTATAAATGGATAACTAATAAGAACCTGCTATATAAAAAAATAAATAAAATAAAATTTAAAAATTAAAAAAAATAATCCTTCCTCTGCTTCTTTCCAGCTGGGGAAACAAGTCCCTTAAACCTAGTCCTTCATGATCCCCATTTGTAAAACGAAGGATAAAAGAATCTGTCCTACCTACTTCACGAAATTGCTCTGAAGATTAAAATGAGATGGTGATAGAAAGGAACGAAACTATTTGTAATGAGGTGGCTGGACCTAGAGTCTGTCATACAGAGTGAAGTAAGTCAGAAAGAGAAAAACAAATACCATATGCTAACGCATGTATATGGAATCTAAAAAAAACTACTGATGAACCTAGTGGCAGGGCAGGGAAAAAGACGCAGATGTAGAGAACGGACTTGAGGACACAGAGGGGTAAGGGGAAGCTGGGACGAAGTGAGAGAGTAGCACTGACATATATACACTACCAAATGTAGTGGGAAGCTTCTGTATAGCAGAGGGAGATCAGCTCAGTGCTTTGTGAAGACCTAGAGGGGTGGGATAGGGAAGGTGGGAGGGAGATGCAAGAGGGAGGGGATATGGGGATATATGTATATGTATAGCTGATTCACTTGGTTATACAGCAGAAACTAACACAACATTGTAAAGCAATTATACTCTAATAAAGATATAAATTAAATAAAATAAAATGAGATAGTGATTGTGAAAGTAAATTGTAAGGGGTCATGTTGAAAATAGCGGTGATGGTAATGATAACGGTGCTGATGAAGAAGGCAGCAACACAGCCCCTGACTAACCGAAAGGACAATCTATTAAGACATTCACATTCCACTAAGGGCACAGATTCCACTCATCCTGTCCTCACTCCTGGCTGAGAAGTTCTGCTCCTCCAATAAACAAAGGTAACTTACTAGAGGAAAAGTGGGGTAAAGTTTACCTTGTGGCTAGTAATTAATGAAGAATTAAAACACAAAAGTTGAAATATTCATCTATGTTTCTATTTTATTCTAACTGCTTCTACTAAAAAATATAGCTTCCTTTCTTTCAGTTAATAATAATCATTTGAAATGTCTTCTTATTCAGAATAATTTTTAAATATACCACTGCATAAAAAAATTTACAAAAAGTTAAGTTCAAAAATAAAAACACATTGATCTTGTGTGTTATTTGCTGTTGCTCCCCATCCGCTATTGGTTTGAAACTTCTACCATTAGATGTTAATGCATGGTAGAGTCTTTCTTGAAAACAGTAAAATTATGCAGTCTCTTTGCCTCTGAAGTTCTTTTATAGAAATTGATTCCAAAGGAATATTTGTAGCTGTTCATCAAGATTCAGCTGTAAAGATTTTCAACACATGCTACTTGCAATATCAGAAAATTGGAAATAACCTAAATGTTCAGCCACTGAGCGGTCATATAACTATGGTATTTCTGGAATTTAAAAGGATTTCCTTTTCTTCATACAGTTCTGCATTACCTACAATAAGCATCTATTGATCTCATCATAGTAAAATACACAATAAATTTTATTTTATGAAAACCAATTGGTCATTTTGATTACTATCACAAATTTAACAAATGCATGTATTTCATTTCCTCCTGAAACCCCACTAAAATGACAGTAAAGGGAATGTTTTAAGGCATAAAACTACAAGAACAAAGGGCAAAAGGGGAAGCAGCAATAGCCACAAACTTTTGGAAGCTGGAAAGCACGTGGATCATTGATAACAGACTTCACAGACTTGAGGAAGCTGAATTCTAAATAGGTACCTGGGAAAGCCAAAAAGGAACTGGATTTACATCACAGATTCTCCCAAAGACTCAGGAATTAACAGCACGAGGCACCTCTGGAGTAGACGAAGGGGACCAGCAACAGAAAGGCAGCCTGAAAGTCTGCTTAAGAAGCTAGGGCTCCTGGTTGTCCCTTTCCCCATCCTGCACAGGCCAGCTTCTCTTCCTCTCATGAACCAGCAGAAGGCAACACAGAACCCACCCAGCAAATGGAGAATGAAGAGGCCCTGATGACAGGGAGAGGGACAAAGTCCCAATGACATGAACACTAGACTCTAAGCTCCATGACGGCACAGAATATTACCTGCTTTATTGATAACAATTTGTATCGCATGTGCCTGTAACTATATTTCACACATAGGAGGCACTTGGTAAATATTCGTAGAACATATCGTCTGAGCCCCAGATACATCATTATTCCCCGGCTTTTCAATTATATGGACCAATAAATTACCTTTTATGGGTAAGCCATTTGGAGTCAGGTTTCTGTCATTTGCAACTAAGGTTGTGATATATCTAAGATATCACTCTTCTATACAAATCTACTCTTCCCAAAAATCCGAACCAAAAAAAATATATATATATATATATGTATTCCTCAGCTACTCCTTCCCTAGCAAAGCCGATACTCATCAAGTTGCATAATATTCCACCTGCCCTTGTAATAGGTGAAGTAAATCAGAGTGCAGTCGTCTTGTGACTTGAATTAGAAATCATAGCTCTTTGTTACCTGCTTGTTACTTACAACTCAATCCGACCACTCACACCACAGTGTAAAGCAACCATACTCCAATAAAATAACAAAATAAAGTAATAGTAATAACATGTACATTAAAAAAAATCCAATCCCTCATTCTCTTCATACCTTCTTCCCTTGTGGTTGTTGAATTGACACTGTTGGAAGGTTGTTAAAGAAAAAATCTTACAGATAGTTTATTTTTTTCTGATACTATTGCCAGCAACAGGAGAGAGAGCACAGACCACGTCTAGATGCCTGGCTCCGTAGAAACAAAGGGCTGGAGAGTTGGGATGGGGGGATCATAGGCCACCTGTGTTTGCTAATTGGCCTTACCCAAAGGAAAAGTAAACTTCCTCTGATCTGCATGACAAGAGATAGTTTTACAACTTGGATCAAGGAGTCTGAGGGTAGGCTCCTACCCTCTCACTGAGACCATGAGAGAGGGGCTCTATCTCCTTCAATGATTACATTTCAAAGTGAAGGCTCCCAGGTCCTTGAGAAAGACATTCCTGGGTTGTAAAACAGGCAAGAGGCTTTTTTAAAAGATTTATTTCTCAAAGGGCCGAGAAAGGACTCATAATGACAAGTTTTCTGAAGTAAATGCTCTAGGAAAAGGTAGGTCAGGGGCACCAAATCAAGCGGAAACCTGCTTAAAGCTAAAGGGAACTTTAAGGCCACCTCGATCAAGACCTTGATCAAGCAAACTGCCATTTTTTACAATCACAAAATCTCTGTCAAAGTGTTGTTGTTTCACTGGATTTCCTCCTAAGAGGAATAAAAACCCTTAGTTTTATTTATTCAGGAAAAATCTGTAAGGAGAGTTAACCTCATGTCCCGCAAAAGAACTTATGTTCTCCCCTGTCTGATGTCCATTGGTCTTCTTGGGGCACGGTGAAATCCACCCTGAGTAGAGTATGTAATCTCTCATCCTACGTGATCCCCCACAGAAATTACCCATGAATTCAAACACTGGTTGCCACTACGTGAATACAGTAATGTTGGGTGTTACTAACACAGGGGAAAGATTCGGTAATGGGAATCAGATAAAGGCCTTTCACTGCAGCCATTCAGAAACCCCCTCAAGGGGGAGGCCAATGATGTGCAAAAGCCATATCAAAGAGGAAACAGAGTTAAGAAGTTGAAGGAAGAAGCTCACTCTTCTCCCAATCTATCAAACTCCCCCCGGGTTTCCTTCCCTCCCTAGCAGGCCCCTTGATCAGTCAACTCAATCACCTGTACCAGCTTCCCTAATTCTCTTACCTCAATGTCCTTATACCTTAATCCTACCCTATCGATCTCTAAACTTGGATCAGTTCAACAGTTTACTTTCTCTACCATTATTGCTACAAAGCTGAGTACTACTGGAGAAATCTCACAACTTCATCTGCCGGCAGTATTACATATGTCAAGCTTCTGTAGGCAGAATAACGCCCCCCACAAGGATGTCACATGCCAACCCCCAGAATCTAGGAACATGTGACCTTATATGGCAAAAGGAAATTTGCAGGTGTGATTAAGTTAAGGGTCTTGAAATTAGGAGATTATCCTGGATTATCCAAGTAGGCCCAAGGGTCAATCAACAGAAAACGTGGGACAATAGAAGCAGAGAGGGAGCGATGTGCTTTGAAGATGGAGGAAAGGACCATGAGCCAAACGCTGCAGGTGTCCTCTAGAAGGTGGAAAAGTCAAGGATACAAATTCTCCCCTCGATCTTCCAGAAGCAGCAGAGCCCTGCAGACACCTTAATTCTAGTCCTATAAGACTCATTTCAGACTTCTGATGCCCAGAACTGTAAGATAATAAGTATGTGGCTTTCCCAGGTGGCTGCCGAAGGTGGCAGAGGGGCAGATGGATGGAGCTCGATGGCTGATGCCATCTACTGGCCAACTAGGGGCATCATGACCAAGGAAGTACTGCTGGGCCAGAAGGTGGTGTTTGTATGCTGTGAGGGCATCAGCATTTCCGGCAATTTCTACAGAAACAAGGGCAGACCATTCGAGGTATACTCAAGACCCACAAGACCAAGCGAGACTAGGGTCCCTGGACCACCACAGGTGTTTGATGGGATCCTGCTGCCCTATGACAAGGAAAAGTGGATGACGATTCCTGCTGCCCTCTAGGTTATGCATCTGAAGTCTATACGAATATTTGCCTACCTGGCGTGCCATGTGATTGGCTGGAAGTACCAGGCAGTGACGGCAACCCTGAAGGAGAAGAGAAAGGAAAAGGCCAAGGTCCATTACTGAAAGAGCAAACAGCTCATGAGGCTATGGAAACAGGATGAAAAGAACACGTAAAGAAAATCAACGAATACACAGAGGTGATCAAGAACCATGGACTACTGGTCTGAGCCCAGTAAAGACTGTTTATTCCTCATGCTTGGCCTGGCCTGCCCGTCCTTCATCACTGCCTTGGATGTGGGGATCCAGGGGCAGCCATCCAGGGGACAAGACAGCCTGGGACTTAGGAAGCTGGGGCCACAGAAGGGACCTTAGTCACTGTTACAGTTTAAGAAAGGCCTTTCTTTTAAAAATTTACTTTACACAGCTCTAACAGTTGTGCAGACAAAATTTGTCTACGATCCACTGGTTCATGACAGAATTTTTAAAAACCAACAGTAGGAACAACTTTAGTTCCAATACTTGCACAAGTGAGCTGGAAAACTAATTGAAGGAGAACACTGAATTGTGAATGAGGCATCTGTTTCAACTTCTTACATGGCCATATGTTATCCTCTGCAGCTGTTAGAGCCGCCATGGGACAGCATGAGCCTAGTGTCGCACAGAGGCATTTACAGACGGAGACGGGAAAGACGTGCAACCAGGAGGCTAGAGGCATTGCCCTTGTTGCTTCCCGGTATTTTGCGACCAGAGTTGAATAAAGTATAAGGGAGTAAGTAAGTAAATAAATAACTTTGTTTTAAGCCCACCAAGTTTGCAGTAATTTGTTCCAGTGGCGGTAGGAAACTAATAGTTTCTAACTTCAGATGAGTCTCCAAACTCTCAGAAATTGTGGTGGAGAGACTTCAGCCATGACTGTTATCAATTCCTCCCCTCCCTGTATGCACCGGCTGCTCTCCACATCAACAGGTAGAATCTATTTTTCGCGCCCCTTAAATCTGGGCTGGCCTCGTCACTTGCTCTGACCAACAGAGTAAGATGGAAGCGACACTGTGCCGATCCCAGGCCTGCCCTTTAAGCAGCTCCTGCTTGCTCCCTCTCGGTAGCCAGCTACCATGGACGAAGTCTGACTATCCTGAGACCAGCACACTGTGAACGAGTCTGAGCTGTTCCAGGCATCCCAGCTGAGGCACCAGACAAAAGAAAGCAGAAACCATCTCCACGTGGAGAACTGCCCAGCTGAGCCTAGCCCAGATTACAGAATCACAGATAATACGTGGCTGTTCTTTTAAGCCACTGTTGTGGGTGGTTTGTCACCAACCAATAAGTAACTGAAACAATAATACTTTCTACGTGCCACTAGTAACTTCTCCCGTTCCTTTACCTAGCTCTCTCTGCAGCTGAGCTTTGCCCCGACTTCAGAGATGTTCTGCCTCCTCCCACATATCTTCCATTGGCTTCAACCCTAAACTCCCCTACCATATGCATAGCTACAGTGACCTTTCTTAGAATTTCTCAGATTTACCCTTAGTGATCTAATCCCTTTCTGCCCCTTTCAAAATTTAATCTTTCTGTATGCTCAGTTACGGGCTCCTTTCTTTAGTCTACAGACACCCCCAGGTTGAACCCAATCCCTTTTCTTAAAATAACTCTTCAAGTTATTTCCCTGTTTCTTTCCTTTTTTACTTCACACCTTTTGAGAATAGCCTACACATGTCATGTCCACATTTAATGCTCAGCCAGGTAGTGGGTTAAACCAGCTAAAGGACATGATAAGGATGGACCAGAGGCATGTGGGAGTGGGGCAGGGAGTATTGGGGAGGGAGGTCCATTACTTAAACAGGATCCAGTTGCCAATACCAGTCAGTGAAGTTGGGTACATGCCAAGAAGTTGGAGAAGCATCAGGTAGAGGACAAATCTGTAGGGATAAACGTACTGTACAGGTTGAGTCAAAGTCCCAGGGAAGCCGTAGAGAGGGGATTCAGTCCAATTAACCCAGCAAGGAGGTGCAGAGTTGAATCCTCTATAACTTGGTTGTGCATGATTGCTCTTGTTCAGTAGACAGACAGGCCACTCTCTCACAGCAGAACTTGGCTTCCCCAGGCTTTCTACTCAGTAATGAGAGCCCCATCCCTCTACTTAATGGACTACACTCAGAAAACAGTTAAGGCTTGCATGCCTACAACAAATCAACATTTCTAAATAAAATAACATTGATGTAACATTACCAAGTTAATTACTATGATTTTTCTCTTAAGGCATATTCATTTTGTGCAATACATAACCCAAAATCTACAAATCAGGTTTCCCAAAATAATAAATGCTAGTATTTGTGCATTCCACTAGTAGGGTGAAATTGTTAAGAGCATGTTCTTTGGAATAAGATTGTGTGGTATGCAGTCAAGTCCCTCAACCCAGAAACAAAACTCCACGTCTTAACGCTGGAAACTGTGAAGGTGTTATCTTACATGGCAAAGGGAAATTAAAGTTGCAGATAGAATTAAGATTGCTAATCAGCTGAACTTAAAATAGGGGTATTACCCTGGATTATACAGGTAGGCAATGTTATCACAAAGGCCCTTAAAAGCATACGAGGAAAGAAAGGGAGGAGGTGCGAGTGATGCAATGTGAGAAGGACTCAACTTGCCTTTGCTGGCTTTGAAGTTGGAGGAAAGGGGCCAGGAGCCAAGGAATGCAGGCAGCATCTAGAAGCTGGAAAAGGCAAGGAAACAAATTCTCCCCTGGAGCCTCCAAAAAGGAATGCAGCCCTGCTGACACCTTGATCCTAGTCCAGTGAGACCTTTGTCAGACTCGTGACCTATAGGAATATAATGAATTTGTATTGTTTCACCCGCTAAATTCGTGGCAATTTGTTATGGCAGCCGGAGAAAACTAATACTGACTACACTGTTCAAATCCTGACTATCATTTGTCACTGGTGGGACTTATGGAATGTTAATTAATTTTTCTATTCCTGTTTATTTATCTGTAAAATGAGACTAACGATACTATCTACTTGAGGATTAAATGAGATAATACATATACCATTTAGAATAATGCCAGATACATAGTAAATGCTCACAAAATGTTAAATATTGCTATTGTTGTTTTGTATTTACCTTCCTCTTTGATTTTTATCATGAGAGTTCACCTGAGAACCATACTTCAAATCATGTTTTTCCTACATCCATTTAAATAGCACAGGAAAAATGCCTACTAAATGTTTAACAGCTTTAAGATCCTGAATTGCCTGGAGTACCTTCTTAGGACGTTGTTTTCAGCTGTGAACATCTAACTCATCTTGCTCGTTTCTAACATGCTAGAAGAAGCTGTGCTAACACCATATTTTAAAAGTACTTTCTTACTTCTTGAGGACTTAATTATAATGCTGCTGGTTGATGAGTTTGCATTTTAAGCCAAGACCGTGAAATAAACACAGTCATTTCAGTTCTTGATACAACTGAGTGAAAGTGCATTCTCTGATTAGCTTGTCAGCTTAAGGGTGCACCATGACGATGGGATAAAATTAACCACACTTGCCAATGACCTGACTCTCATTACAGATTTTGGCAGTTTCTGAACTTTTAATTCTTTTTGAAGTATACTGTGTTTGATATATTTGGTGTGTTTACAGTACATCTAGCCCTTTTATTTGAGAAATGTAATGTGTTTTCAGTATTTGATTAACTTAATTTACATTTTTAAAAGAGAAAAATTTTGTTAGGTACATAAAACATAAAGTCCTTTTATTTTTAATAAGTTCTGAGATCCCCTAAGAGATCACAACCCTAATCAAAATCCATCTTCATGCATACAAAGCATAAAAAAGAGCTGGTTTTGCATTAGTCTGAAGAGTCCCACCCTTATACTGTTAATGGTGATTAATAACAGGAAGCTCTTTTATTATGATTGACAGCAATATACATAAAAAAATACCACAGAGCATTGTTTAGAAAAGAGGTATTAGTCATGGACTACATCTTTGTTAATTTCAATGGTAGGTGAAAGAGAATGGATTGAGCTTTCTGGCTTGCCATTCAGTCATCCATGTATTCATTCTTTCAACAAATGTTTGTTAAGCTTATGCAATGTTCCAGGAATTATGAATCTCCCTCAAAAGGTAAATCACATATTGTTTAGGAACATATATACATGTGATTAAATTGATATTTAAAACCCACAAAATTTAGAAAAGTGTCACCTCTGGGAGAGGCAGAGATGGGATGCGCAAGGAGTATGCAGGTAATCCCAAAGGTATGGATGGTAGGTCCTCAGGTGTTTGTTCTATTATTATGTTTATAACATACATATACTCTACTTACGTTCTTTTGGTGTATCAAATATTTATTTTAAAAAGAAACAACTAATTTCTGCTTTAAGGAGCTCGTAGCCTTGTGTGGTCACTTAGCTATTTCTTATATCTTGCACCGTAACCACAGCCTCTCACTCCTCCATGCTTAAAAGTCTGTCACCCCTTTTTATGGAAAAAATCAAACTGTATGCACTTAAAATTTTTTTAAATTCTTAATTAAAGAGCATTATTAACGCACAAGTGATTGTCTATCCTGAATTCAGAGGTTCAAGGATCATTGCCACCTAATGAGAAGAGCAATGGCTGCACTTGGTTCTTGCTTGCTTGTTTCCTGCTGCTGGAGCTCAAGGCGGGGTCAACCCCTGGCACGCCTCCTGTCTAACACAGGGCTGAATAGTTGAAAAGCATTTCTAGACCCATTTCTAGCACTAGCTCGTTGTGTGATCTTATACAAGTAACCAAATATTCTGTGGGTTTTTTAAATATATATGTGGAATCTAGAAAACTGGTACAGACGAGCCTATTTGCAGGGCAGGAACAGAGATGTAGACATAGAGAACGGACATGTGGACACAGTGGGGGAAGGGGAGGGTGGGATGAATTGGGAGATTAGGATTGACATATACACACTACCATGCGTGAAATAGATAGCTAGTGGGAACCTGCTATAAAGCACAGGAAGCCCAGCTCTGTGCTCTGTGGTGACCTAGATGGGTGGAAGGAGGACTGGGGGTGGGAGGGAGGTCCAAGAGGGAGGGGATATAGGTATACATACAGCTGATTCACTTCACTGTTCAGCAGAAACTAACACAACATTTTAAAGCAATAAAAAAAAATACTATGATGAGTATTCTTACTACAAGTATGTGAATTTAATAAACATTTGTAAAGGAGTTTGTGCTTATAATTCAATACAAATAATAAGATGCAAGAGCATAGTGTGGCACAAAAAAGGTAGATTTGTAGCCAGACAAGCTTGGGTTCAAACTTTGGCCCTGTTTGTTATTGTCTGTGTCATCTCTGTCAAGTAACCTCATTCTTTTGAACCTCTCTTTCTTCACCTATAAAATGGGATAATAATAGTAGCCTCATAAGACTGTTGGAAAGATTAATTAAAATATGATAGTAGGGTTTTTGGAGAGATCAAGATGGTGGAGTAGAAGGACATGCTCTCACTCCCTCTTGCGAGAACACCAGAATCACAACTACCTGCTGGACAATCATTGACAGGAAGACACTGGCACTCACCAAAAAAGATATCCCACATCCAAAGATGGAAGGAGAAGCCACAATGAGATGGTAGGAGGGGTGCAATCACAGTAAAATCAAATCCCATAACTGGTGGGTGGGTGACTCACAGACTGACGAACACTTATACCACAGAAGTCCACCCACTGGAGTGAAGGTTCTGAGCCCCACATCAGGCTTCACAACCTGGGGTTCCGGCAACGGGAGGATGAATTGCTAGAGAATCAGATTTTGAAGCCTAGTGGGAATTGATTGCAGGACTTCGACAGGACTGGAAGAAACAGACTCCACGCTTGGAGGGCACACACAAAGTAGTGTGCACATCGGGACCCAGGGAAGGAGCAGTGACCCCAGGGGAGACTGAACCAGACCTACCTGCTAGTGTTGGAGGGTCTCCTGCAGAGGCGGGGGGTGGCTTTGTTTTACCATGGGAACAAGGACAGTGGCAGCAGAAGTTTTGGGAAGTACTGCTTGGCATGAGCCCTCCCAGAGTCTGTTATTAGCCCCACCAAAGAGCCCAGGTAGGCTCCAGTGTAGGGTTGCCTCAGGCCAAACAGCCAACAGAGAGGGAACCCAGCCCCATCCATCAACAGTCAAGCGGATTAAAGTTTTATTGAGCTCTGCCCACCAGAGCAACAGTCAGCTCTACCCACCACCAGTCCCTCCCATCAAGCCTCTTAGATAGCCTCATCCACCAGAAGGCAGACAGAAGAAGCAAGAAGAACTACAATCCTGCAGCCTGTGCAATAAAAACCACATTCAAAGAAAGATAGACAAGATGAAAAGGCACAGGGCTATATACCAGATGAAGGAACAAGATAAAACCCCAGAAAAACAACTAAATGAAGTGGAGATAGGCAACCTTCCAGAAAAAGAATTCAGGATAATGATAGTGAAGATGATCCAGGACCTCAGAAAAAGAATGGAGGCAAAGATCGAGAAGATGCAAGAAATGTTTAACAAAGACCTAGAGGAATTAAAGAACAAACAAACAGAGATGAACAATACAATAACTGAAATGAAAACTACACTAGAAGGAATCAATAGCAAAATAACTGAGGCAGAAGAATGGATAAGTGACCTGGAAGACAGAATGGTGGAATTCACTGCTGCGGAACAGACTAAAGAAAAAAGAATGAAAAGAAATGAAGACAGCCTAAGAGACCCCTGGGACAACATTAAATGCAACAACATTCGCATTATAGTGGTCCCAGATGGAGAAGAGAGAGAGGAAGGACCAGAGAAAATATTCGAAGAGATTATAGTCGAAAACTTCCCTAACATGGGAAAGGAAATAGCTACCCAGGTCCAGGAAGTGCAGAGAGTCCCATACAGGATAAACCCAAGGAGAAACACGCCAAGACACAGAGTAATCAAATTGGCAAAAATTAAAGACAAAGAAAAATTATTGAAAGCAGCAAGGGAAAAATGACAAATGACATACAAGGGGACTCCGATAAGGTTAACAGCTGATTTCTCAGCAGAAACTCTACAAGCCAGAAGGGAGTGGCATGATATACTTAAAGTGATGATATGGAAGAACCTACTACCAAGATTACTCTACTGGGCAAGGATCTCATTCAGATTTGATGGAGAAATCAAAAGCTTTACAGACAAGCAAAAGCTAAGAGAATTCAGCACCACCAAACCAGCTCTACAACAAATGCTAAAGGAACTTCTCTAAGTGGGAAACACAAGAGAAGAAAAGGACCTACAAAAACAAACCCAAAACAATTAAGAAAATGGTCATAGGAACATACATATCAATAATTACCTTAAACATGAATGGATTAAATGCTCCAACCAAAAGACACAGGCTTGCTGAATGGATACAGAAACAAGATCTATATATATGCTGTCTACAAGAGACCCAATTCAGACCCAGGGACACATACAGACTGAAAGTGAGGGGATGGAAAAAGATATTCCATGCAAATGGAAACCAAAAGAAAGCGGGAGTAGCAATACTCATATCAGACAAGATAGACTTTAAAATAAAGAATGTTACAGGAGACAAGGAAGGACACTACATAATGATCAATAGATCAATCCAAGAAGAAGATATAACAATTATAAATATATATGCACCCAACATAGGAGCATCTCAATACATAAGGCAACTCCTAACAGCTATCAAAGAGGAAATCGACAGTAACACAATAATAGTGGGGGACTTTAATACCTCACTTACACCAATGGACAGATCATCCAAAATGCAAATAAATAAGGAAACAGAAGCTTTAAATGGCACAATAGACCAGATAGATTTAATTGATATTTATAGGAAATTCCATCCAAAAACAGCAGATTACACTTCCTTCTCAAGTGTGCACGGAACATTCTCCAGGATAGATCACATCTTGGGTCACAAATCAAGCCTCAGTAAATTTAAGAAAATTGAAACCATATAAAGCATCTTTTCTGACCACAATGCTATGAGATTAGAAATCAATTACAGGGAAAAAAAACAGAAAAAAACACAAACACATAGAGGCTAAACAATACGTTACTGAATAACCAAGAGATCACTGAAGAAATCAAAGAGGAAATCAAAAAATACCTAGAGACAAATGACAATGAAAATACGACAATCCAAAACCTATGGGATGCAGCAAAAGCAGTTCTAAGAGGGAAGTTTATAGCTATACAAGCCTACCTCAAGAAACAAGAAAAATCTCAAGTAAACAATCTAACATTACACCTAAAGGAACTAGAGAAAGAAGAACAAACAAAACCCAAAGTTAGCAGAAAGAAAGAAATCATAAAGATCAGAGCAAAAATAAATGAAATAGAAACAAAGAAAACAATAGCAAAGATCAATAAGACTAAAAGCTGGTTCTTTGAGAAGATAAACAAAATTGATAAACCATTAGCCAGACTCATCAAGAAAAAGAGGGAGAGGACTCAAATCAATAAAATTAGAAATGAAAAAGGAGAAGTTACAACAGACACTGCAGAAATACAAAGCATCCTAAGAGACTACTACAAGAAACTCTATGCCAATAAAACGGACAACCTGGAAGAAATGGACAAATTTCTTAGAAAGGTATAACCTTCCAAGACTGAACCAGGAAGAAACAGAAAATATGAACAGACCAATCACAAGTAATGAAATTGAAACTGATTAAAAATCTTCCAACAAACAAAAGTCCAGGACCAGATGGCTTCACAGGTGAATTCTATCAAACATTTAGAGAAGAGCTAACACCCATCCTTCTCAAACTCGTCCAGAAAATTGCAGAGGAAGGAACACTCCCAAACTCATTATATGAGGTCATCATCGCCCTGATACCAAAACCAGACAAAGATACTACAAAAAAAGATAATTAGAGACCAATATCTCCGATGTAGATTCAAAAATCCTCAACAAAATATTAGCAAACAGAATCCAACAACACATTAAAAGGATCATACACCACGATCAAGTGGGATTTATCCCAGGGATGAAAGGATTCTTCAATGTATGCAAATCAATCAATGTGATACACCATATTAACAAACTGAAGAAGAAAAACCATGTGATCATCTCAATAGATGCAGAAAAAGCTTTTGACAAAATTCAACACTCACTTATGATAAAAACTCTCCAGAAAGTGGACACACAGGGAACCTACCTCAACATAATAAAGGCCATATATGACAAACCCACAGCAAAGATCATTCTCAATGGTGAAAAACTGAAAGCATTTCCTTTAAGATCAGGAACGAGACAAGGATGTCCACCCTCACCACTATTATTCAACACAGTTTTGGAAGTCCTAGCCATGGCAATCAGAGAAGAAAAAGAAATAAAAGGAATACAAACTGGAAAAGAAGAATTAAAACTGTCACTGTTTGCAGATGACATGTTACTATACATAGAGAATCCTAAGAATGCCACCAGAAATCTACTAGAGGTAATCAATGAATTTGCTAACGTTGCAGGACACAAAATTAATGTACAGAAATCCCTTGCATTCCTATACACTAATGGTGAAAAATCTGAAATAGAAATTAAGGAAACACTCCCATTTACCACTGCAACAAAAAGAATAAAATACCTAGGAAGAAACCTACCTAGGGTGACAAAAGACCTGTATGCAGAAAACTATAAGACACTGATGAAAGAAATTAAAGATGATAACAACAGATGGAGAGACATACCATGTTCTTGGATTGGAAGAATCAATATTGTGAGAATGACTATACTACCCAAAGCATTCTACAGATTCAATGCAATCCCTATCAAATTACCAATGGCATTTCTTACAGAACTAGAACAAATCATATTAAAATTTGTATGGAGACACAAAAGACCCCGAATAGCCAAAGCAATCTTGAGGGAGAAAAACGGAGCTGGAGGAATCAGGCTCCCTGACTTCAGACTATACTACAAAGCTACAGTAATCAAGACAATATGGTACTGGCACAAAAATAGAAACAGAGATCAATGGAACAAGATAGAAAGCCCAGAGATAAACCAACGGACCTATGGTCAACTAATCTATGACAAAGGAGGCAAAGATATACAATGGAGAAAAGACAGTCTCTTCAATAAGTGGTGCTGGGAAAACTGGACAGCTACATGTAAAAGAATGAAATTAGAACACTCCCTAACACCATACACAAAAATAAACTCAAAACGGATTAGAGACCTAAATGTAAGACCGGACACTGTAAAACTCTTAGAGGAAAACATAGGGAGAACACTCTTTCACATAAATCACAACATGATCTTTTCTGATCCACCTCCTAGAGTAATGGGAAAAGAAACAAAAATAAATAAATGAGACCTAATGAAACTTCAAAGCTTTTGCACAGCAAAGAAAACCACAAACAAGATGAAAAGACAACCCTCAGAATGGGACAAAATATTTGCAAATGAATCAACGGACAAAGGATTAATCCCCAAAATTTACAAGCAGCTCATGCAGCTCAATTTCAAAAAACAAACAACCCAATCCAAAAATGGGCAGAAGACCTAAACAGACAATTCTTCAAAGGAGACATACAGATGGCAAAGAAGCACATGAAAAGCTGCTCAACATCACTAATTATTAGAGAAATGCAAATCAAAACTACAATGAGGTATCACCTCACACCATTTAGAATGGGCATCATCAGAAAATCTACAAACATCAAATGCTGGAAAGAGTGCGGAGAAAACGGAACCCTCTTGCACTGTTGGTGGGAATATAAATTGATACAGCCACTATGGAGAACAGTATGGAGGTTCATTAAAAAACTAAAAATAGAAATACCATATGATCCAGCAATCCCACTACTGGGCATATACCCAGAGAAAACCATAATTCAAAAAGACACATGCACCCCAATGTTCATTGCAGCACTATTTATAATAGCCAGGTCATGGAAGAAACCTACATGCCCATTGACAGACGAATGGATAAAGAAGATGTGGTACATATATACAATGGAATATTACTCAGCCATAAAAAGGAATGAAACTGAGTCATTTGTTGAGACGTGGATGGATCTAGAGACTGTCATACACAGTGAAGTAAGTCAGAAAGAGAAAAATATCATACATTAACGCATGTATGTGGAACCTAGAAAAATGGTACAGATGAACCAGTTGGCAGGGCAGAAGTTGAGACACAGATCTAGAGAACAAATGTATGGACACCAAGAGGGGAAAGCCATGGTGGGGTGGGGATGGTGGTGTGCTGAATTGGGTGATTGGATTAACATGTATACACTGATGTGTATAAAACTGATGACTAATAAGAACCTTCAGTATAAACAAACAAACAAACAAACAAAACAACTAATACTAAACTTTCTCTGGGTTATTTGTATAGAAATATGTTAATATAAATTTTCAGACATTACATAAAATTTCTAAAAACCTTATATGTTCTGGTATACTGTTACAAGTCATAATTCTAGTTATTACTTTAAAATGTATATCTCAGAAATTACTAAATTTCCTTGTCAATTTCATTATATGAACTTTCATCAAATCTTTAACCGTGGTCACTTTTAAGTGTTTTGTCATTTACAGGCAGCTCTGGGTGTGCTCTGATGCTTTCACAAAAATGTTCCTATAAAAGTGTTTCATCTTCAAGGAATTCATGGAAAAGACTCTGACAAGTACGGGTTTCTGGTAACTGACTATACTGAGGAACTGAATGAATAAGCATTTTCAGAACTCTAATGGAAAACTGATGAATTCATAAAAGTGCTAACAAAAGATCAAGATAAAAAAATGAATTACATGGGACTGACTGAACTGATGAGGATGATTATAATTTTCGTGACTTTCTGTTTGAATAAAAAAAAGTCCCACAAGGACTCAGAGGCAAAAAATATACAAATCAATTTTCACTGCAAAGCAAAGGAGCTGTTACAGCAGAGGATTACTGGACTGAATGTCAATATTATGCCATAGTATGAGTGTGTTTCGTGTTTCGTAATTGCAATCATTGTTGCTTTTGTTGTTGCCATCCATTTACAATCCTTGGTGTCAGTTTATTTATCTCTTGAAAAAATAAAATATAGTGTGTGTGTGTGAAAAAAAAAAAGTCATATAGAACAGCCAGACCTGCACGAAATTGTGAGGTCACTAATATTTTCCTTTCTTTCACAAATTTCTCTTCAGTGGAATACCAGTTCCTCACTTGGAACCATTGCCTTGGAACCATTACTTAACCTCTGTGAGCTTTTTACCTTACATATACATTAGAGATAATGCCTATTCATAAAGCTGTTGGAAAAATTACAGGACAAATGTAAGTCCTTCCTTCATAGTAGTTGATGAAGAGCATTTTTTTCTTCCTTCCTCTTTTTAAGACAATATGGTTTCTTAGTCTCTTACATTCTACTTCTATGAAAACAGGAAAAATAACTCAACCTAACTTCCTTTTTGATGAAACTAATTTATATCATTTTCCAAAAATATTTCTGTTATTTTATTCTAAAATAAAAATTATGATGACGAAAGAAAAAGAGCCTATTGTTGACAGCCTAGATTGTCCTAAAATGTAATTCCATCAAAAGAGTGATGGATTTAAACCTGGGCAGCCTAGTTATATTCAACCTATTTTGTAGTAAAAGATGATGCAGGACTGTACAAGTATATGTTATATATTCCATGGAGAACTGGATATGTGAATTTTTCAACATAATCTATCATCTCTACTAGGAGATCATCATTGAAAGTCAGGAAATATGCCACCGGCTGAGTTCTTAATATAAGCCAGTCACTGATTACTTACTATACATTCTCTCTTTTGATCCTCACAGCCTTGTCCTGGGTTATTACCCTTTCAGAAGGGTTAAGGGACTACACTAAGTCACACAGATAAAAGGTGTTCAGTGCATTTCTAGTGCAAGGCTGATTCTAATAACCAGTTCCTGCCCAACCTGCAAAGCTTGTTCTTAAGATGTTTGTCTAAATTCCATGCTTACAGGTAAGGAGATTAATGTCTATACTCAGTTTTTTCCAAGAGATGGTTTACCCTTTTAATAATCCTGCCTGCACAATAAAACCATACATGTGTGTAAATTTCTTCTTAAACCCCAGTTTCTAAAAGAAAGGATAGCTTATTACTTTGGCTATTGAGCATTATGCATTGGGTTTTCTAACCCTGTTTAGAAAAATTCCTAGGCACGCATCTTCCAGCTGTGGGAGAAAGCAGGGTGACAAGTCAATGATGTGTTCTAGTTCCTGCTCTGATAAGAATGACTTTGGGGCTTCTCTGGTGGCGCAGTGGTTGAGAGTCCGCCTGCCGATGCAGGGGACACGGGTTCGTGCCCCGGTCCGGGAGGATCCCACGTGTCGCGGAGCGGCTGGGCCCGTGAGCCATGGCCTCTGAGCCTGCGCGTCCGGAGCAAAAAGACTTTGGCAGGCATTTCACATTTCTGGATGGTGCTTCTAGCCCAAGAATCCCATTTCAGTGTGGAAGATATCAAGTCCCTCTCAGTCTAAATATTCTGTGGATCCCATAAAAGACAATACACCTTTTACATGCTGTATCAGCAGAAAAAACCTGTATTCTCACTTTGACTGGCAGGAGTCCTGGATACTTCTCTTTCCCAAGGCTCCTTTACTTGACCCCACCTAATTTTCTTCATTGTTTTGTCACAGAAATGTGGCTAGAACCATCTAGATAATTAAAAAAAAAGAAAAGAAAAGAAAGAAAGAAACCCAAGGTGATCTAACAGTTACCAAATAAATGAAATATAAAAAAGAAACTGGAAGAGAACATTTTCAGGAGCTAAATACTAAGTAGGTACAGCTTGCTATGCAATAACGCCCAAAGAATGTTTTGTTAATGAAGATGTACAGAAACATAGTTTCATATTACCTGCTGATCAAACAAGGCCCAGAACATGGGGAGAGGAATATACAGGAACATCACTCTTGTAACCGTCTTAATTTGAGAGATGAGCTGCTCCTGCAGTTGGAGTGAGGGCAGGGACAAATCAGACATGACCTGTGTCAGAGCTCTCACCCAACGCTATTTTCAGCGTAGGCATATTTGCATCTAGAGGCAAGCTGGGAGGTAAGTAATTGTTCCAGGAACCCTATCGCAGGTTTCTTTAGAAAACCCCAAATTCCTAAAGTGTTGAAAATAAGAGTAAATTATTCAAATTTAAATGTAAATTCACTAAATGTAAATCCCACCACCATCACTTAACTCTTCCAAATTCAAACTAAAGTTATGTGGTCAGAATGACATATAACTAATAGCAGATTATTCCACATGAACATCTATGAAGAGGTAATATTGTTTCCAGATAAATTATATCCATTGTTTCTCAAGTTCTTTTCAATATAAATAAGCACTCTCACACAGAGTCTTATTTAAAATGCTAATAAAGTTTATGAAGATACGACTGATAAATTAATTAATTAATTAATTAATTTTAAAAATGTGATAGTAGGGACTTCCCTGGTGGTCCAGTGGTAAAGAATCCGCCTTATAAGGCAGGGGATGTGGGTTCCATCCCTGGTCAGGGAATTAAGATCCCACATGCCGTGGGGCAACTAAGCCCTCGCGCCACAACTACTGAGCTCGAACACCTCAACTAGAGCCCATGTGCCGCAAACTACAGAGCCCACCGGCTCTGGAGCCCATGCGCCACAACTACAGAGCCCATGGGCCCTGGAGCCTGCGCGGCACAACTAGAGAGAGAAAAGCCCGCACACCACAACTAGAGAGAAGCCCGCGCACCGCAACAAAAGATCCCACATGCTGCAACTAAGACCCGATGCAGCCAAAAATAAAATTAAATAAAAAAATAAACTATGATAGTAAATCCGACTACTCTGCTGGTGGGAATAGAAACTGGTACAGCATCTGAGGAGAGACACGTGGCAACATCTATCTCATAAAGTGGACACAGTCTTTGAACAAGCAATTCCACTTCAAGAAATGTATCACACAGCTTCACAAAATTAGGAAATGACATCACATGCATGGTTGTTCATTACAGGATAGTACAGAGGTTTAGAAATAACCAAATCACACAAAAATCAGGCACTGGCTCAAAAATTCACATCCATACAAAAGAAAATTACAGAGCTATAAGAAAAATGAGGAAGTTTTTGAGTACTTATATGGAATGATCTCCACAACAACTTGTTCAGTGAAAAACCAACATACAGAAAGTATGTAACATACCACCATTTGTGTGTTTTTTTAAAGAAAAATATTAGTTTTAATATGCAGAAAATATTTCTGTAAGGACACACAAGGATCATATCACTTTGGTGACCTCTGAGCAGGGAAACTGGGAGTCTGGAGGACAGAGGTGGGAGGGAAACTCCCTGTGTACCCTGTGTACTTTTCACATTTTAAACCATCAAACGTATTGCCTATTTGATAAAGAATGGATGGATAGATGGATACATGGATGGATGGATGAATCACAATATCTGGCATAAACTAAGTGTTGAAAAACTCTTAGCTTTCATTCTTCACTCCTTATCCAACCCCCCCCCCACCTAAATCATTTTAAAACTAAATGTATAAATTTTAACCCTTTACTAATTTCCTCAATAATTTCAAATCCCTAGTTTAAATAAAATAAACAGTAAATCTGCCAGTTAAAAATTATATATATATTTCCCTGTGGCATCAGTTACAGAAAATGAAATACAATACTGTATCTCTCAGCAGATTCTGATTCTTTAAAAAAAAAAAAAAACCCATTTCAAACCCTAAGTGAACTCAAGGACACTAGAAATGAGAAAACGGGCTTGAGAAACCTCTGTACCTCCCAAAAAGGAACAAGGTGAACTCTCTTCCTGCAGAGCCCAACTCACATCATTGCATGAATTCAGCCTCCTCTCACACCTGACATTTATTGGCATTTTTAAGCTGCAAAAAGAAATTCCCTGATTGAAGTGCCAACAAGCAAGGAAATGTTCCAGCAAAGAGATGAGGCCAACAAAGCTACAAATCCAATAATCCAAGAGGTTGGGAGGACGGACAGAGTAATTTGATTTTACTATATTTCCAATTATTATTCCAATTTTTCTTTATAAGTAAAGCCATCTCCCTTTACATACGACTTACCGTCCCTTCACCTCTCCATCTTCCGGACCATTTTTAGAATCCGTTTGGAGTCTTAAGATACTGGAATAGGTTTGAACCCATCTGGTATTTTCTACTTCAGTTCTCAGATGACCTGCCTCCTAAGTACCTTTCCATCTTTACGAGTGCTGGTTCTTTTACAAAAAAAAAAAAATTGAGATGTCACTGCTCTTTTTCTCTTGCTTTCCATTTACCACATCTCTCATGCCCTTGCAGTTCAATAAATGTTTAATCATAAAAATGGGCATAAAGATATAGAGATGTGTATGACATGGGGCAATGAAAAAGTAAATAATAACCCAAGAGCAGGGTGCTGAAGGTGAAGCAGTACAGTCCCACCATAAGAGTCAATGAAGGGGGAGAACAGTAGGTGCTGTGGCCCAGAAGAGGAGGACGCTACTGTGGTCCTCCAGGTCTGGGAAGGTTTCCTGAAGGAAGAGGCACTGTTGAGCACTCAAGGATTTGGATAATGTAGTGAAGAGGTGAGGACACTGCAGGTGGAAGGGACAGTGTGAGCAAAGGTATAGAGAATAGAAAATCTAAACCACATTTGGCCAGGAGCTGTTGGCTTGAAGCAATATTTCCAAAGTGTGGACCATGTAACAGCAGAGGCACTACATGATTTTAGTTGATACAAGGAAACTAACTTTATATTTTAACAGTTAAAAACCACACAGGTAAGGAGATGCCAGACTTACCTGAAACAAGCAGGGGTAAGGCATCCCCTGCACCATGCCTGCCTTCTGCAGTCAGCCATTGTACTTAATTTCCCCCCCATTACTGAGGCAACTCCCTTCCCACTACCCCGCTCTGTGAGGGAAGGAGGCCAGGTGCGGGCTGTCACCCACACTGAAGACATGGGCCCATGAAGACGCAGACAGGCCCCAGCTATATGGCAAGGGACTAAGGGTACTACATTTATTTCAATTTTAAAAGTGAGTCATCTTGGGAAAAAACTATAAGTATTAATTTATAATTGCAAGAAGTTCACGTGGCAAAAATCATGAAGGTTATATTTGTTGTCTAGAGCAGCCATAACAAAGTACCACAAACTGAGTGGCTTAACAGAAATTTATTGCCTCTCATTTCTGGAAGCTAGAATTTCAAAAATCAAGTTGACAGCAAGGTTGATTCCTTCTGAGGATTGTGAAGGAGATCTGTTCTATGACTCTCTCCTAGCTTCTGATAGCCTCAGGCATGCCTTGGCTTGTAGATGGCATTCTCCCTGTGTCTTTACATCATCTTCCCCCATTCATGTCTGTCTCTGGGTGTAAATATCCCTTTTTTTTAACATCTTTATTGGAGTATAATTGCTTTACAATGGTGTGTTAGTATCTGCTTTATAACAAAGTGAATCAGTTATACATATACATATGTCCCCATATCTCTTCCCTCTTGCATCTCCCTCCTCCCACCCTCCCTATCCCACCCCTCCAGGCGGTCACAAAGCACCGAGCTGATCTCCCTGTGCTATGCAGCTGCTTCCCACTAGCTATCTATTTTACATTTGGTAGTGTATATATGTCCACGTCTCTCTCTCACTTTGTCACAGCTTACCCTTCCCCCATAGGACACCAGTCATATTGGATTAGAGCCAACCTTAATAACCTCATTTTAACTGGATCACCCTTGTAAAGACCTTATTTCCAAATAAGGTCACATTCTGAGGTATTGGGAGACTTCAACACATCTTTTGAAGGGGGAGGCACAATTCATGCAATAACAAAGGAATGACTTAAATGACTGAAGTTTGGGTAGCACTGGCTCAATGGGAACTGTCCATCCTGGCTTCAGTTCATTTAAGTACAGATGTGTTATTCTTTAGCTGTGTTATCTTGGCAAGTCATTTAACTTTCTATAACTTGTTTTCTTATTTATAACATGAAGAAATTGAACTAGATCAGTGGCTACCAAGTACTAAATTTTCAAAGAACAAAAGGAGACATGACAAGACTTGAAACTTAATTTTGCCAAATGGGGCAGGGATTGGCTAATTTGTCACTAATCCTGCTTCTTCTTCCTCCTGAGCACATAGCTAACCTATATTTCTCAGCAACATTTGCTGTTAAGTTTGGCCACATAGTGAGTTCTGGCCAATGAAATGGAAATAGAAGTGATGTGCTGCAGTTCCAGGCATGGCCAATAAAAACCTCCCTCCTGAAGTCTTCCCTCTCTTTCTACATTTCCAGCTGGATGGAGAACACTTTGGGATCTAGATGAGAGCAGAGCCACAGAAGGAAGCAGCCTGGATCCCTGAGTGAACTGGAACGTTCGGGACGTTCCAGAATGAGTAATTCTTCCTATATTCAGATTTTACTTAAGGAAGACATGAAATGTATTGGGTTAATCCATTGATATTCGGGAATTACAGCAGCTTATATAGCAGGTAAGGATATTTTAAAAAATCATCTACTATCACAAAGAAAGGACATTTTAACATCAAAATTGTAGGAAGCATACAACCTTAGAAACAGGATCAGTCCTTCAGATTGGAAAGGTAGCTCTCTGAAAAACTCATTGCCTTAAACCTGATTTTTCTCATTTCACCATGAATGAGTGAAAACTTCATTATTGATAGGCATTGGTCCATGAACCAACCCTGAAGCTCTAGGACAGATGACTCTCCATTCAATGAGAACTCAACTAGCAGGCTGAATTCACTTGCTCAAATGAAGTTGTCAGGAAGCAGCCTGTCTCCATCTCTGTGTTGCTTCATTTCCAGCAGGCTCAGTTCTCATGTGGGCTTCATTTCTCCAGGCTGTCATGAGCATAGCTCCAGGTCCAGTAAGAATAAAAGCCTGTGGCTGCTTGAAAAGTCTCAGGATCAGTCCTGATTGGATCAGCTTGTGTCATGTGCCCACCCGAACCAAACACTGCAGCCAGGAAGACAGGACGTGTGGGTGTGGCCAGGCATGAGTCACATCAAGGGCTGGTTTCTCAAGGAAAATGTGCGTGTTCTGTTACCTGAAGATAGGAGGATGAGCTTCATGTGGTCAAAACGACAGATGCCTACATCAACTTCCAATGCCTCTCCAGCTCTGAAATCCTATTTGTGACTGAGGCAATCTGCCATGAAGAAGCTTAGAGAATATCATCATAGCCTATGGTATTCCTCACACTTGGGTGCCAAAATGCTGCAGAAGACCTTAAGCAAGAACTCTGCCCAGATTTTCAGTGGGATTTAAAACAAAACATGGGAGAGGAATTGGTTTTCAATGAAGCACTTTGAAGATCAAGGGAAAATAAAAAATAATCAAGCAGGCAACATATTTCAAATAAAATGTGTTCTTATCCATACCAAGATATATCCAGATGCCAAATTCTTGGGCTAAGACAAGCTTATTAGTTTAAAATGTAAACTGTTTTTTAATAAGAATATAAGAACAAATGAGAGGGACTTCCCTGGTGGCACAGTGGTTAAGAATCCGCCTGCCAATGTAGGAGACATGGGTTCAAGCCCTGGTCCAGGAGGATACCTCAGAGCAACTTAGTCTGTGCACCACAACTACTGAACTTGCACTCTGGAGCCCGCAAGCCACAACTAGTGAGCCCTCATGCCACAACTACTGAAACCCGAGTGCCTAGAGCCCGTGCTCCGCAACAAGAGAAGCCACCGCAATGAGAAGCCTGTGCAGAGCAACAAAGAGTAGACCCCACTTGTCGCAACTAGAGAGAAACCCCTCTGCAGCGACGAAGACCCAATGCAGCCAAAAGTTAATTAATTAACTTTTTTAAAATGAGATAAATTTGGGATAATTAAAAACTCGGTTTCCCCATCTATCATAATATTTTTATATGCTATTGGTGTCAATCCATCTGTGACAAAAGATTCAAAATAAAGACATCCAGCACTTAGTATTATCAAGGTCACATAATTTTTTCTTCTGAAATGTATTGCCCTCCTTCTTTTTTAACTTGGTGATTCTTAGTATAATTCAATATGCTTTTACTTTACCTAGATTAGTACAAAGTTTCAGGCTTTCAATCCAAGTCCTACAGAATTCTGTATCTCTCCAAATCTTTTGAAAGACCTGTGCCATCGTTTTGGTTTCTCTTATTCTAATTATACCAGGATGCTGAACTTATTTTTCTTTTTCTTTTTTTATTTTAGAATGCTTTTTATTTCGACACTTACAGGACATGTGTAAGGCATGTTCACAAGTATTTGTTTGAAGTTATGTACAAAATACGTTCTCTTTCTCTCCAGCTGCTCTTCTTTCCCTTTGTACCTGCTGCTACAAACTGGGCCCTGTGTATCTTCATATCCACAAGTCCTCAGTTATTCTGAACATGCAGACAATGTTTTAGGGACCTCCTTCAAAACATGGAGGAAGCTTCTATGCACTAAGTCACTAAGACATCAAAACTCACAGGGAACCAAGGCAGAGGGAAGCGACCAAATCAGCTCATGAACTTGGGACTGTGAGCTTCTAGGGGGTAACAAAGAACACACGGAAAAACATTTTTTGACCCTTCCTGTTTGAGAGAAATGGAATGTGTCCAGAATTCATGTTTCTGTATTTACTACTACTGCCTATGAAGTCACTGAAGAGAACTAATTTTTTAACAGTTTCTAATGCAGTTACAGTTTTGTTCTCAGGCCACAGTACAAGAGAGCATGCATTACTTTACACAAATGTCAAACACCGAACAATTTTAACAGGGACTCCTCAGGACTGTCTAATTACACAAGTGTCTCTTTTTGGTGGTAGGATAAGGAAAGTGCCCACTGTGTGCTAGACAGAGACACCCAAACACTTGTTGTCTAACTCATAAAGAGGGACGACATCACTAATGAGAGTAGAAAAGTATTCAGAGTAAGTTCCCAATGTGGGGCTGGGATAATGGATATGGAGCCTCAGTTTTAGGGGTTAAAAAAAGTCTTGGCTGATGTTAATAAGTTTTTTGTGTGATTTTCAAAAATCATTATGTCTTTAAACTATGAAAAACAAGCACTTATAAATCTACTGGGGATAAATAAAATAATGAAGTGAAAAATCAAAATCACATGAAGAGGAAGGAGATCTGAATGAATCTTTTGGTCTGAATCAGCCAATATTTTAACACCAGCTACAACCTATTCGAATGTGGTTTGCTTAAGGCCATTTTTTAAAACGCAGAATCTTTAAGGAAAAATGGAGGCATTTGTTTAGGAATACTGATCTCAAAAAACTTTAAAGTGGGGCACTTTAAAAGATCAAGCCTACTTATAATTTAAGTCCTGCTTTGAGGCACTCGCCATATTTTCCTTCCATCTCAGAGAGCACCTCTGCAGCAGCCCCAGCAATATAAGGATGTGGTCACACATAACTTTATCAGCCACCAGTGGGCGATTATTAAGTAGCTAGTCAGAGTTGGGAAGTTACCTACTGTCAACTGTATTAACGATTTCCATTTATTAGCACTGTGAAACACGGTGCAAAGAATCTTCACATGTTGCTTTTTGTATCAAAGGTAGTATATTGTTATTCTTCCAACTCAACAAACAGTATATACTCTTTAGTGAATTGTAACTACCTAGAATAGTGGGTGGGCCTCTTCCAGGAGGGCAGGCTACTCCTCTGACGGGAGATCACGAGCCAGGCCAGGCTGGGCAAGTGCTCTGCTCCCTAAGGCATTGCTTGAAGCAGCCTTTGTGAAATTTGTGCCCACATTTCAGCACACGTACATTTTTGGATTTGAATACTTCTAGGCATATTTCACAGGAATTTGCACCGGACACAGGGACGTCGCCTGTCTTCTGCCCCTTGCTTTTGGGTGATGATCCAACAACCACGGAGGGCGGGCCCTGGGTGGCCCTGGTCACAGAAGCAGCAGAGCTGGGCTCAGACGGCCTCCTGTCCTTTCCTGGATTTGCCTTTTTCTTTTTCTCTTCATCTAGAATGTTGAACTTATTTTCCTATTTCCAATAATCTAGCCTAGTCTCATAAAATGCAACCCAGCATATATCTTCCAGAAATAACTGGACTCTGAAGAATTTTCAAACCTAGTTCACGTAAAAACCACAATATTATTCTCCATTCCCCAGTGTTTTTCAGACTACTTTTCATCTCTGCTATCATTAATTCAGTCAAGAGCCCTTCAATATGAATTCTCAACATAGTAATAGATTTGTTTCTGTTCTTTCTGTCCTCACTTTTCTCTCTCAGGCAAATGTGAAGGCTGATTCCTGTCTTTATTGCTTCAAGGCTATTTCTGCCCTGAATCACCATGTTACACTGTACTTTCATTTTTTTCCCTCAAAAAGAGAAAAAAATCTATAGTCCCACACATCTGCTTGCTATCTCTAATGTATCATAATGTGTAGGTCAACTTCTGTTTTAGAAATAAAGCATTCACAATTATTAAGATGAAGATCAAATGTAAAGATAAAATTGAGTTTTTTCTAAAGAGACATCATGATTTTAAAGTACCATCAACTATCGAGACATAGTCAATCATTCATTCTTTTAACAAATATTTATTGATCCCCTGAATGTGCCAGTCATTATGGTCTAGGAGACGAGGACACAGCACTGAACCAAACGCTAGATCCTGCCCTCACGGACGTCCTGTTCCAGAGAAGGAGGCAGGAAATAAACACATGGGCAACAACAGAATGTCGTGTTGTGAGAAACAAACCAGGTAAAGGAGTAGCCAGTGACCAGAACACTCACGGAAGTCCTCTCTGAGGACATAGCAAGTGCAGTGAGGCCAAGGGGAAGAGTAAAAGACAACCACACCGTGGAGGTGTAGGGGAACAACCCTCCAGGCAGAGGGAACACATATGTACAAGTCTAGAGTCTGGTAAGGGTTCACCAAGGCCAGGGCATAGAAAGGAGGCCAGTCTAGCTGGATCATTATTTTCACTCACCTTATTGATCACCGTTAAACCCAATTTAGAGACATTATTTCTTGTGTCTAATGCACCATTTTAATTTCCTGGCACATAACTTCTTCCTTAACTTTAGTAATGACTTTTTCTTCTTATACAGTTAAGTAGTTTTGAATTTTCTGAATGAGTCTGTCTTCAACACTGGAGAAGCCTTTTGAGAGTGAATGTGTTGAAAGCATTAGCTACCACTCCAGTGGTCAGAAAGAGTTAACACACTTCCCAAAACGTCCAGTTTACTGCCAAGAAATCCTGTATACTCTGAGAGAATCTGGCTGGGTATTGGTCGCCATCTGGTATTTAAAACAAAACCTATTGTGCAGAACTGGTCAGCATTTTTAAACATAATGCAACCAATCTAGGTTTTAAATGCATACATCCATTGAACTAGGCTGGACTAATCTTTGCCTTTTAGGGACCAGGTTTTAATAACATTTCAAACTGCCTAACAAAATGTCATGTGAAAAGGACGGAAGGAGCAGGGCTTGATTGTCTCTTTTCAGCTCAGCAGGATCCTAGTGTCTCTTCCATCTGCTTCCTGTAAGCGCTGAGCCAACTAGGACTCAGCAGATCTAAAGAGGACAAAATGCTGAGTGCTGCCCCAGCTCTGCTCCAGCTCTGTGACAATTGGGAAAAGAGGCTTCCTTGGCAAGGAATGGGGTAACCAAAGAGAGGATGGATTTTGACATGAGGAAGACTTGAGTACAAATTCTAGGCTGCCACTGCCTGCCATTAAGACCTCAGTCCCTATGTAACTTACCTAACCTCTCCAAGCTTTGCTTTTAGCAACTGTAGAAAATTGTAATAACTACTTATTTGACTTGTTGTGAGAATTAAGTACAAGAATGTGTTTAAAGTGTGCGGCACATAGTAGTTGTTCAACAATAGCAGGGATCATTTACATTAGTCTTAATAATAAACTTCATTTTTCAGGTGAGTAGAGGAACACCCCCCAAGCAATTCCCCATTTCCATAGAGTTATGGCAGGGGTTGAGGGTATATAAGTCCACCAACCTACCAAGGCCACCTTGTACCAGCTCAGTTGCTACCCTGTCCCCTTTACTTAAGGCGAGGGACCTCAGGAGAGCCATGGGACTGGGGTTCCCAATGCTGAGGGGTCTCAGATTTAGACATGTTAGAGGAATACCTTGTAGGATGATTCCAGCACGACCTTCTTACTGCCCTGTGCCTTCTCTCCAAGGGTCTCCTGGATTCCCAAGGGGAAGAAAAAGCAGTTGATAGCAACTTCCCTTCCCCCACCAATTCTAAGATAGCTCTGTTAAAACCCTGTCTCCTGGATATCTGGCCATCTCACAGTTTGAAAGAAATAAAAAGTACAGTAGCTGCTTTTCACATGATAAAAAGGTCTAGAATGTCCTGTCCTGGATACTGTGAAAAACACTTGAAACTTACAAATGATTTCAGATACTCATCACTTGATGGCGCTATTTGCTATTCAAAAGGTAACAGTAACAGCCAACCAGTTTTATAAAAAAAAGTTTCTTCAAATCAAAACAGACTCAATTAAAATGTCAGATTTCTTACAAAGAACGAACCCAGGACTTGAAACGTTACTTTAAAGCAAGAACATGGAGAAAAAGAATTCCTAAGCATTTTGAAGATCCTTCTACTTGGTGCTCACAGCTTCCTGGGCCCCTGATGATAGGCCTCCAAAGGCTGGATCCCGGCACTGGCCACAGTGGGCTCTGCCTCCGGACCTAGCTGCCTCTGCCTGGAGATGAGAACATCAACAGGAAGCCTCAAGTCACTGGCTGCCTTCCAACCGCTATCTACTGTTGGCCCGCATCCCAGGACTTGAGCCCCAGTTTAGTGATGGGTTCGCTGGAAAGGCGTCTCCAGGAGAACTTCTCAAGGGAGTGTCCCTGAGCCACTGGAAACACTTGAGTTTATGGCAATGGCAGAGAGTCCACTCCCACAGCTGCCAGAGCTTCTGCCTGCCTCTAACCTCACCTCGTGCTACCCTGCTCCTTCCTCCTTCCCCTCAGCCTTCCTGTCCTTCCTTCTCATACAACCTGCTCTTCCCCGCCTCAAGTCTGAGCACAGCCTGTTCTTTCTAACTGGAATGCTTTTTCCCAGAACCAGTTCCATACTTTGCAGGGCCCAGGGAAAAATTAAAATACAGGCAGGGGTTCTTGTTCAAAACTTACTGAGTGGCGCAGTGGTTGAGAGTCCGCCTGCCGATGCAGGGGACACGGGTTCGTGCCCCAGTCCGGGAAGATCCCACATGCCACGGAGCGGCTGGGCCCGTGAGCCATGGCCGCTGGGCCTGCGCGTCTGGAGCCTGTGCTCCGCAACGGGAGAGGCCACAACAGTGAGAGGCCCACGTACCACAAAAAAAAAAAAAAAAAAAAAAAAACTTACTGAGAATTTGAAGATGGAGACAGCAGTGCTTTCCACCAAGCTTGGGACCCTTCTAAGCATGCGGTGCTGAGCAAATCCACAAAGCCTGGCCCTGCTTCTTCCACTCCTCATCATCACCATCGAGGTCATCATTCCTCGTTATTCTCTTTCAGTTCCTTGCTTATTTTCTTTGTAGCGCATATCACAATTGTAGATGTTAATTAATTAGTTAGTAACATTTTTGGATCTGTCCCACCCCACCCAACAGCAAGCGCCTTTTTAAACTGTAAGCCCCATAAGGGCAGAGGCAAGGTCTAGCCTTGGCCACAGGTGGATGCTCAGTGACTAGAACTGTGCCTGGCTTATGTAGACACCCAATAAAACATGCTACCTGGATGGATTACTTTAAACTCTGTTTTCTGCCTGAAGTTGCTTTTAACATTGAAATCGTCAGTGCATAAAAAACAACTTTAGCTGTGTCAGAGAGAAAGCAGGAACCTAGGAGAATAATCTAGGCTGGAGCTGAGTCACTGCAGTGCTGTTCTCTCCATATTTCCTCTTCTTTCCCCAGATAGGACTTGCTTTCTAGACTCATTTAATTACGTTTATGATTTCTGATCTACCTAAACTTTCTTTTCCCTTTTTTTTTTTTTGTTGTATACAGGAAACCTCCTAGTCACTCTGTGAAGTATATTTAGAAAAGAAGATGGGTGTCGTGATGTCTCTATGGGAGAAGTGAATGAGGAGTTATCCTGACACCAGCTGATGTGCTGTGCACTACAACACAATGCTGACACTGACCACACCAAGTCAGCACAGATGCAAGGGTATCGTCCCCAACAAGACTACCTGCACCTCAGACGCCAGAGCAAGTGGAGTTCCCAGGCCAGCCCCTGCCCTTCTGACCAAGTGGCTACAGATTTGGGTTCTCTGGGGCAAAGAGGACAGGCCTCCAACAGGTTTGAAGTGGCTTGAGAGCGGAAAAAAAGGTAGACTGGCCTAGGTTCTTATTGTGGTTGGGAGTTGGGGACGTGGTGATGGCTTGTATGCTTGGGAAAGGGCTTGTGTGGTTTGAATCTTCCGTGAGTGCCAAAGGAGGGAATGCCAGTCTTTCTTACCAGCTTGTCTCGAACTGGAGTACAATGGGAAGAGGGAGGGGTGAGGCTTAAAGGCTGTCAATGGTCAAACATCAAAATATGGAATCAGATTCCTCCTTACACATATAAAATAGACAGACTGTGCCGTGATCTCCCAGGTTCACATCATCAACAGCTTCAAAAATTATCACGTAATTTTTTGTTTCTTCTAAACTTCTTCCTACTTCCCTACTTTCAGATTATTTTGAGGTAAACCCTAAACATCAGACCATTTTGTTTGTAAATAATTTACTACATAGCTCCAAAATACACTTTCCTTTTAAAATATAGCTGAAATTCCTTCATAAGGCCTTAAAAATTGACAGTAATTCCTTAATATCATCAAATATTCATTCTGTGTTCATATTTCCACAATTGGCATATAAATATTATTTTTCTAAGTTTCTTTTGTCAGTATTTGGATCCAAAGAACATAATTACAATTAGTTAATATGACTTTTGCATCTGTAATAATTTACAGCTCCCAACTATATCTAATTACTTTTTCCTTGAAATTTTATTGCTGAAGAAACCAGGTTGTTTATCTTATGGAGTTTACCAGTCTGACTTCAGCCATTTGTATCCTCAAGGTGTCTTTTTAACATGTTCTTGTCTCTTTTTTTTCCTACAAATTGATAGTAATATCTAGAAGCCTAATCTCATTCAGGTTGGGTTTTTTGGGGGGTTTGTTTGTTTGCTTGCTTTTGCTGTACGCGCGGGCCTCTCACTGTTGTGGCCTCTCCCGTTGCAGAGCACAGGCTCCGGGCAGGCAGGCTCAGCGGCCATGGCTCACGGGCCCAGCTGTTCTGCGGCATGTGGGATCTTCCTGGACCGGGATACGAACCCGTGTCCCCTGCATCAGCAGGTGGACTCTCAACCACTGCGCCACCAGGAAAGCCCTGTTTGTTTGTTTTTGCAAGACAACTTCATCAGAGTTGCTGTGTGCTTCCATTAGAAGGAACACGATATTCGGTTGCCTTTTTTCATGTAATGCTAGGAACCATTGATAGTTGGTTCATAGGTCCATTAATTCATTAAGGGTTTAAAATATGGTTTGCTAATTCTATTTATCATTCCTTCTTGATTAGTTAATATATCTTTATAAGGAGTAATTTCTCTTTATCAACCACTTGGTTACACTGAGGTATGGTCCTTGTAGGAAAAATACAATAAATGCTTGATACTTTCTCTGTATTTATCATTATTTAGAATGAGTTGGTGCTCTTAGTTTACTGGAGACTTTTAAAAAATACTGTTTTGAACTGATGGATTTTAATATATTTGATTGTATTCTTATTTATTAGCAATTTTTCCAACTTAAACCGGTGAAGATCAGTTCAGGTTGGCTCTTGAGTTCATTTGACACAACCTCAGTAGCCTTTGGTAGCTTTCTTGTTGTTTGCTGTAACGAGGCTAGTCTTGAGTGATTCCTTGAACTAGATATTTCTGCACGATGCTCTTGTTCCTTCAAAGCGAAATGGTACTTAGATATCACAATCTGAGAACTAAAAGTATTCATTGCTGTTGGGTTGGCTGTAGAACTATTTTATATTCCTTTTTTTGTATTTCCATTCTTATTTTGGACTGATTTTTTAAAATTTTAACTCCCACCTTTATTAATTTCATAGTTTTAACAGTATTTTAATGTCCTTTCAGTGGTTACTAGAGGTCATAACAATTGTCTTTGACTAGCAAAGCCTAAAATAAGAAAGTATTTTCATCGCCTTCCAGATAATGCAAGGACCTTACAACAATTTGATTTCACTCATCCCTTCTCTCAACTTAAATCATCTTACATAATTTAAAAGTATATGCATTTTATTTATATGTTTATATAGTATTATTTTTTCATACTGTCAGTATTCATTGAGATTTACCCCTTTCAGTGCCCATTATTTCTTCCTGCATCTCTGAGCTTTCATCTCAGATCTTCTTCTACCTGAATAATTCTACTATTTCCTTTAGTGCAGATCTTCTGGTGATGAATTCTGTCAGTTTCTATTTGTCTGAAAAAGTCTTTATCTTATATTCATTTTCTCTAGGTTGGAAATTATTTTCTTCCAGTGATTTGGAAAATACTATTCACTGTTTTTTGAAGTCCGTTGTTTTCGAATTTTTACCTTTTTACTCTGGCTACTTAAAAAAATTTTTTTTATCCTGATCATTTCTTTTCAGCAGTTTTACCATGATGTCTCTAGGTGTGATTTTCTTTGTATTTACCTTGTTTGAGGTTTGTTTGTAATGCTTCTCAAACAAATGCTTGATGTCTTTCATCAGCTTTGGAAAAATCTTTAGCCATTATCTCTTCAAATATTTCTTCTGTCCTGTTTCTCCTGCTTCTGTAACTTTAACAATATACATATTACTTTTTTCTATATCTCCTTTGTGTCTTTCATTTTTTTCAGTATTTCCAATGTTTTGTTCCTTTGTGCTTCATTCTAGATACCTTCTTCTGATATCAATTCTCCATTCAGTGGTATCTGATCTTCTGTTAAGTGCAAACTTCGAGCCATTAGTTTTAGACATTATATTTCTCATTTCTTTTCATTTTATTTCCAGTTCTTTGCAAAAGTTCTAGATCCTCTCTTTTATTTCCTTAATCAAATTATGCATATAGTTTTGAATTCTATTATGTAGCTCCCCTGTGGATCTGTTTCTGTTTATAGTTTTTAGTTATATTGTCTAGTTTCCTCATATGCCTTTTCTTACTGAGTGCCAGATACTGTCAATTGAAAATAATAGATGTAACGTGAGCCCCATGATGATGCTATCTTTCTCCAAAGAGAATTTACCTTTATTTCTGGTAGGGACCATGAACACTGCAATTCTGGATTTGCTTAATAAAACAAGGGATTAAAATTTTTTGAAGCTGGGCTTCAGTACCTGAGAGCACTGGCCTAATTTCTATACACCCTTACTTGGGTAGTGGATGGATCTATGAGATACCAACCCAACACCTAGAAGTTTATCAGAGACCTCCTTCCTTCCAGTTTACCCCTGGCCACGTGAGCCTTTTGAAACATCTGCTCAGCTTTAGAGGTTCTCAACCAACATTTCTGGATTTGGCAAGTATCACTGTGGGAAAAGCAGCCCCAAATTCTGAGCTCATCTTTCTGGGTTTACCTGTCCTGAGTCTTAGTCCTACAATTCTTTGCAGACTTGGTAGCTCTATGATGCCTTCAAAAAGATTATTTTCTCCCAAAGATTTCATTATTCCTAATGGGAATGTTAGTCCCATTACTCATGGGAATGTTACTCTGCCTTTATTAGAAGCCAAAGGCTGATGTCTATGCTTTTAGATTACTAGCATAGTTAGGGTGAAAGTTAACTAACACTATTCTCTCTGTGAATAAAAAGAGTATTCAAAAGTTTTAAATCTGAAAAACTAGTGGCATATGAAATGATTTTAGGTGACAAATGAACTTTTTAATTTTAACAGTTATGTATTAATTTTTAAAATTTCCCTTTCTTTGTGGAAAGTTAAAAATGAGTTATTTAAAGAAAAATATTAATAAAACAAACTATCAGAAAGAGAAATTAAAGAAACAGTCCCATTTACAATCACATCAAAAAAACAAACCTAGGAATAAATCCAACTAAGGAGGTAAAAGACCTCTACTCATAAAACCGTAAGACACTGATGAAAGAAATTGAAGACAACACAAACAGATGGAAAGATATACCATGTTCATGGACTGGAAGAATTACTATTGTCAAAATAACCATACTACCCAAGGCAATCTACAGATTCAATTTTTGCAATCCTTTACAAAATACCAAAGGCATTTTTCACAGAATTAGAACAAATCATTTTAAATTTTGTATAGAAACACAAAAGACCCCAAAAAGCCAAGACAAGCTTGAGAAAGCAAAACAGAGCTGGAAGTATCATGCTTTCAGACTTCAGGCTGTAGTATAAAGCTACAGTAATCAAAACTGTATGGTACTGGCAAAAAAAAAAAAAAAAACAGACACATAGATCAATGGACTAGAATAGAGAGCCCAGAAATAAACCTATGTACTTATGGTCAATTAATCTATGACAAAGTAGGCAAGAATATACAATGGAGAAAACACAGTCTCTTCAATAAGTGATGCTGGGAAAACTGACAGTTACATGTAAAAGAATGAAATTAGAACATTTTCTCACATCATATACAAAAACAAACTCAAAGTGGATTAAAGACCTAAATGTAAGACCAGAAACCATAAAACTCCTAGAATAAAATATAAGCAGAACACTTTTTGATGTAGCAATATTTTTTTTTAACCTGTCTCCTAAGGCAAAGGAAGCAAAAGCAAAAATAAACAAATTGAACCTACTTAAACTTAAAAGTTTTGCACAGCAAAGGAAACCATCAACAAAATGAAAAGACAACCTTCTAAATAGGAAGAAAATATTTGCAAATGATATGAACAATAAGGGATTAATATCCAAAATATATAAACAGCTCATACAACTCAATATCAAAAAAGCAAATAACCAATTAAATAATAGGCAGTACACCTGAATAGACATTTTTCCAAAGAAAACATACAGATGTCCAACAGGAACATGAAAAGATGCTAATCATAAGAGAAATGCAAATCAAAACCATAGTGAGATATCACCTAACACCTGTCAAAATAGCTATCATCAAAAAGACCACAAATAGCAAATGTTATCAAGGATATGGAGAAAACGGAACCCTTGTACACTGTTGGTGGGAATGTAAATTGGTACAGCCACTGTGGAAAACAGTACGGAGGTTCCTCAAAAAATTAAAAATAGGGCTTTCCTGGCGGCGCAGTGGTTGAGAGTCCGCCTGCCGATGCAGGGAACACACGTTCGTGCCCCGGTCTGGGAAGATCCCACATGCCACAGAGCGGCTGGGCCCGTGAGCCATGGCCACTGAGCCTGTGCGTCTGGAGCCTGTGCTCCGCAACGGGAGAGGCCACAACAGTGAGAGGCCCACGTACCGCAAAAAAAAAAAAAAAAAATTAAAAATAGACTATAGGGTTGGCCAAAAAGTTTGTTCGGGTTTTTCCATAAGACGTTACAGAAAAACCTGAACAAACCTTTGGCCAACCCAATACTACATGGTCCAGCAATTCCACTCCTGGGTATATATTTGAAGAAAATGAAAATACTAATTTGAAAAGATACTTGCAACTCAATGTTAATAGCAGCACTATTTACAATAGCCAAGATATGGAAGCAACCTAAGTGTCCATCAACAGGTGAATAGACAAAGAAGAAGTGATACATATATATATATATATATATATATATTCAGTGAAATACTAGTCAGCCATAAAAAAGAAGGAAATTTTGCTGTTTGCAACAACATGGATTGACCTGGAGGGTATTAATCTTAGTGAAATAAGTCAGACAGAGGAAGACAAATATTGTATGTTAATCACTAATATGCAGAATCTGAAAAATAAAACAAACAAATGAATATAGGAAAACAGCAACAGGCTCACAGATATAGAGAATAAACTAGTGGTTACCAGTGGGGAGGGGCAAGACAGGGGTATGGGATTAAAAGGAAGAAACTACTATGGATAAAATAAATAAGCTACAAGGATATAATGTACAGCACAGGGAATATAGCCAATATTTTATAATAACTTTAAATGGAGTATAATGTATGAAAATTTTGAATCACTATGTTGTACACCTGAAACTAATGTTGAAAATCAACTATACCTCAATAAAAATAAATAAATAAGCATTAACAAGAGAAAGGTAGTGTTTAAATGTGGCAAAAATCATTGATAGCTTTCACAAATAACTGTAGTTAGAAGAAACTGAATTTTTAAAAAATGATGGTAGGGAACATAGATAAGTGGGAGAGATACTCCTTTTTTTGGCTTTATTCAAAATATAAATTAATTCTTCATCTTGAGCCCTAGCTTTAAGCCAGCTAGCATCTTCAAACTACATTGAATAAACATATCTGCCTATCATGATTCATTTCTCCAAGCCATATAGCCAAACATAAGAAATGAACACTTTAGGAACAGCTATTAATTTAAATATATTAGTTCACAGAGATATGCCTTACAAAGACAAGTGTGACTGATTCTTCCTTGCAAGGATAAGTATCACTGATTCATCCTAATATGTCCACCAAAATAATGCAAACCATTCCAAAAGATCGTCCCTCCCAGGGGAAGACACGAGCAAAAGATGGGCAAAGTTCAGAGAAAACAAGCTCTGAAGGGGCTTTACAAATGGATTCCATTAATTTCATTTGTAAGGGTCCTGGTTCCTTTCTTCCAATTGCACTTCTAAAGTTTTCTCCCCAACTTTCAGATTGCTCAGCATCAAATTTTCTTGATTAATATGATACATATGTTGTTTTTGTTTTCCAGTGTCCCTCTGGAAAAATCACCTCTCCCCCATCCTTCATGGGTCCCTAGTTAGGCTACCAATCACTGTGCCCTGGTTCCCCTAGTAGTTTGGGCACAGACTGGGTACATGAGTTTCCCATTGCTGCTGCAACAAATTACCACAAATTTAGTGGCCCAAACAACACAAATTATTCTCATACAGTGCTGGAGGTCAGAAATATTCAAATCAAGGTGTCACAAGACTGCGACCCTTCTGGAGGTTGCAGGGAGAATTCATTTCCTTGCTTGTTCTAGCTTCTAGAGTCTGCCTTGAACTCACTGGCCCATGACCACATCCTCCATCTTCAAAGCCAGAAGCCTAGTCTCTTCCAGACTCTCCTCTCTGACCTTGATTTCCATTGTTACATCGCCTTCGCTCTGACTCTGATCCTTCTGCCTTCCTCCTTATAAGGAATCTTGTGACTACATTGGGCCTATCAAAATAACCCAGGATACTCTCCCCATCTCAAAATCCTTAACTTAATCACATCTGCATAGTCCCTTTTGCGTTTTATGGCAACATATTCACAGAGCCCAGTGGTTCAGCCTACTACGCTGGGCCAGTCCAAGTATCAATAGCCCTGGCCACAAAGCTTTTTCAAGAATGAGCTTATAGCCCATAAGAGACAAGTAAAGAATTGTCTAAGGTTGATATGTGGACGTGGAGAAATTTAATCTCTTTCTACCAGTTTTGTTTATCTAACACATGGCCATTTTGCCTGACACATGGAAAGAGACTGAAGCAGATTTAAGTCAGTCTGGAAAAATCAGAAGCAAGGAATGAATGAGTGTGTGGGAGAGGATGGGGAGGGCCAGACCCCTAGTGATATCCTTAAAGGTTCCTTATCCAGTAGATTCTGAAATAGTGTTTCCACCCACAAATAGCTCAGTACCATGGTTCATTCCTTCTTTTTATGATTAATTTGAAATTTTTTTCTTACTAATAAATTGTTTTTCTGTCGACTGATCTCTAATCTCTAGACCAGATGCCAAGTCAGTATACTACCCTGGCCTAACTGATTCAAACTAACTGTAGGGAAAACATTCTTTTGTACTCAAGATTTTTGTGGTCAGAGTTTCTGCTTCTTTTCTCCACGTGAGAAAAAAGGAAGAGAAAAGCTACATGTGGTATGTTTCCAATGAGAATATAACTGCATTTTTCCTCCTTATGCCAAAGTTCTCTTTAGTTGCAGACTTCTTTACCAATTACCTTTGTGTTTTCTGCCTTAATTTTTTTTCTAGAAGGACTCATTTGTTGAATCATCTGGTAACACTCATTTCTGCAAACTGAGTTGAGATGCTGGCTACAAGGAGCCTAGCTGATTTCCTAAAAGAATTGTATTCTTTGTAGAAAACAGAATTCTGAACAAAATTTAAACATGGATTTTTTTAAAGACATCTAAATTGCTTTCATAATAAGATGCAATATTTTTTTTTCTCCATTTGGAAATTTCCTTCACCGAAGAGCTTACTCTGTGGAGAAATAAACATGTTTGTGTCAGTTATCAACTACATAGGTTACGAGCCTCTCTCCACCCCGACACTCACTCTCGCACACACGTGTGCACGCACACACACACACCACACACACACAGAGACTTTAAATTGTTAGCATTCTATATTCTCAGTCACATTTCTAATTTAGGATTACTTTTTACTTGTGATTTCTCAGAGTTATTATGTAATCAGCTCAATATGTCTACTTCAAACTTTTAACCTACTGAAGCCTGCCCAGAGGTGCAATCTGGCTTTCTGTGGTAACCCTGGGTACTTTTCAGCCCAAACAACAAGTCACTGGCACCAGTGATTTGGGCTCTATTGCCAGCATATTTGCTGTTAGTCAACAACATTTTTATCTGACTTCTGCTAAAATTAACCTCACTTGGAATACAGTCTTTCTGTTTCATCAGTATAATTACTGGCCCTAGAATGCCTTCCCAAAGCCGTTGTTTATAATGATTCATGCAGCAGAAAATATACAACTTGTTTCTTGAGAGCCAAGCAATGACAATTCAATCCTGTGGCAGAGAAAATGCAAAAAGGATCTGTAGAAAAACCCAGTGGTACAGACAGAAAATTTCTCTCTTTAAGAGAATCATTATTTTTTTTTTTTGATGAAGGAAACATACACACACACCCCTGCACTTTAAAGCATCTCTTATTCTAAAAATCAATAAACAACATCCCTTTGGTAGCTCATCTCAGTCAGATTAATTATAAACTGGGTAAACCATATGCGAGGGCAAACTGAGGGATCCTTTTCCTATTATTGCAGGAGTAACGAAAAGGCCCTGATGCTTCTCCAACTGCTTTCTCTGTCTTAGTAACTGATTGACATGTCATCATTATTGCTTCATTCCTTTAGCGGCAGGGCTGGATATGGCTAAATGCAATACCCAGGGAGGATAAGGACTCAAACTTCATCTTGCTCTGTATGGAGGATGGGCAGGTGCTTCCCAGCATCCAGTTTAACTGGCAGCAGCAGTTCTCAACCCTGCCTGCACACTGAAATCACCTACAAAGCTTTTACAAGACACAAACGAAAGGACTCTACCTTAGGCCAACTGAACTAGAATCTCAAGGGATGGGGCCTGGACACCAGTCATTTTCAAAGTTAAAGTGCCCTGTGTAGCTTCTAAAGTGGGGCTATGATTATGAGGCTAGTGGGCTTAGGCATGAGGAAGAGACGGAGAAGGTAGAGAGCCAGGCATAGAGTGTGAAGTGGGCACCCTGAAAAATTCCACCCGGGAGGAAAAGAATGAAAGAGGGCTGGACATAGATGAGGGAGATTTTTTTCCTTACTCGAAACATCCCCGCTGCCCCCAACCTTGCACGCACACACTCTAGGTCTATCTGACTCCCCTCTTGTTGGCAGGGAGGGTGGATGTACCCCAGGCCTTGCCAGTTGGAGCCTGCATCCCTCTAAAATAGTGATTGGTTTGGGGTGGACCAAACTGGGCCAATCAGAACCAATATTCTTCAGATAAGCTCTGTTTCCACTGCGATTGCTAAACTGATCAAATGAAAACCCAGACCTGCTGGAAGTCATCTGACCATATGAGGGGAGAAGCTGCCAACATAGAGGAAGCAGAACCAGGATTGAGCGAGCCAATCCTAATGGCATCCTATGACTGCTGGATCTTGCCTCACATATTACCTAGAATTTACAGTTGTGGGAGCGAATAGTTTTTTTTGCTTGAGTCATTTTGAGTTGAATTTTCTATAAGCTACAACAAAGAGAATAGATACATGTATATGCATAACTGAATCACTTTTCTGTACACCTGAAACTGATATAACATTGTTAAGCAACTATACCCCAATATAAAATAAAAATTAAAATATAAAAAAAAATTCTTATCAAAAAAAAATTACAACATAGAAAATCCTGAGTAATAGACAAGTGGTGAGGCCCATATGAGTTAAGGAAATCCTCTGGGTCTCAGGGTCAGATCTGTTTCTGCCCCTACACTTGGGGTAGACTTGGTTGAATCAATAGGGGTAAAGGTTACTATAAGCTATGGAAAAGAAATTGAGATTCTCATAGTGTTTCAAAGTAAATGTGTTAGACTAGTTTAGTTGTAAACAAATATCTCAAAGAAGAAGTATGCCTTTAATTATGTTCCTAATTTTAAGACAATCTACAGTCCTTTTTTTCTAATTGAGTTAATTTGCACTAGATCAACGATACCGTCCGTTATCTAACACTTAACCTCCCAAGGTAAATGAACCTCCCAAGAAAAACAGCTTCAACTTTAGAAAAGAACACAGTTTTCTGCAACAAACGTTCTAATAAATTGGATTTCTGTGTATATCATGGTCTATTCTGGAGCTTATAACAATCCTTGAAACTACTCAAGTCAGTATCTCAATATACTAGGAAAACTGAAGGTCCTTCATAATAAACAGACAGAAATATTCATTTTTATGATGACAAGATATAGAATAAGTTTATATTTAACTTAAATTTTATAGTAACTGTTCTGAAAATATTCGTCACTTTCACTTTATTCACGATGTAAAGGCTGATTTGAGTCTCGTCTTTTCAAACCTGATGTGTCAACAGACTCTCATTCTTTCCTGGTTCTTTATAAACAATTTCTAGTGGGAAGTGGAAATCCATCAAATTCAGTTATACCTTCTAACCAACATTGATTTAAATAAAATAGGGCTTATAATTTTCCAATCTTACAAGTCTGTACTTAAAATGCCCTAATCTTGTGTTTTCTCTGTGAGGCAAGCAGGATGTGGGATAGGTTTTAGGGATGAGGGATGACTCCACAGAGTGGAACGGTGACCTTAGGACCAAACCATATGAGTCAAGAGCCCCAGGCACAAGGCTGAACTATGACATGCGGGTGTCCCAGGTCAGGCTAATCATTGGCCTTCCCCCCACTTCTAATTGTTCAACATTTGATTGAGACCCAGAGGATTCCCATGACTCATATGCGCCTCACCACTTGTCTATTATTCAGAATTCTCTTTGTTGTAATTTTTGTATAAGAAAATTTTTATATTTTAATTTTTATCTTATATTGGGGTATAGTTGATTAACAATGTTGTGTTAGTTTCGGGTGTACAGAAAGGTGATTCAGTTATACACATACACGTACCTATTCTCTTTGTTGTAATTTATAGAAAATTCAATTCAAAATGACTATGTGAACTGCCGGTAAGCAGTTTTTGTTTTTTGGTTGCTTGGTTCACTGTTGAGGTTGTTTTAATTTCCACTTGAGGGCAGTGCTTTCTTCAGCAGGAGTGGGACCAATTCATGTTTCAGTCATTATGTAAGAGGTCACACATGGACACTTGAAGTAACTGGGGCCATAATTCTGACTTATGCTAACTATACATTAACATACCTTAAAAACTCATGACTTGATCGACCTGCTGTCATATCCTGCCTTTGGCCTGTCATCCCTGGTTTGGAGCAGGACATGGCTTGCATTGGATCCTAGTACTGGAGTGGCTATTGTCCTTGTGGGATTCCACTTCCTGAGGGAGGATGTTCTGCCACCAACCCAATGGGAGCCCACAGAGCTCTGCCTCCAGGCCGTCTTTATTCTCTCCCATCCTGACCAGTGCTTTTATCCCACCCCATAGACTCAATCAGACCACAGCCAGCAGTCAGCCCATCTCTCACCCTGAACATTTCCTAGGTAGTGGTTGGACTGTGTCACATATCAAGTTCTCCACGTGATCCTGTGGAAGCCCTGAAGCCCCTTTCTCTTTATTTGTTTGTTTGTCTGTTTGTTTGTTTTGGCTGTGCCACACAGCTTGTGGGATCTCAGTTCCCTGACCAGGGATTGAACCCGGGCCATGACAATGAAATCCCAGAATCCTCACCACTAGGCCACCAGGGAACTCCCCGCTTTCTGCAAGAGAAGTGCCCTCACACACACGTATAAACCTTGTCCCCTTGAAGCTTTGATCTCCAAGGAAATCCTTCTCACAAATTCTCCTTGATCCCCAACAACTGGACCCTTTTTTATCCTTGAGGTGGATGAGATGTGTTAGAATCATGTAACTGATTTTGGGATATTAACTTGGAAATTCCTATAGGATGCTCTGTCTCACAGCTCACATTGTTATCTGCAATCTATCACCAGAGAATTCAGCCAAAAATTCCATTTTAATTTCCTGTCCCAGCAAGGACATATAGCTAGCCTGTAGCAACACCAAAACCCCATAAAGTCATCCAGACAAAAAATTAGAAGATTCTTTACGAAGCACATTTAGAACAACGCTTCATCATGTCTCACCAGGAGAACAGTCAGGTCATGATCACCTTGTGCTCTATTTCTCATCTCTGAGGTTACATGGCTTTTTGGGGTAAACTTGCCAAACAGCATTGTCTTGACTCACTCTAAAGACAGAACCACCTTGGCTGCCTGAAATAACTCCCTCCTTGATCTACCTGTAATAGTGTCAGATTCCTTCCCCCAAAGAATGCTCCATGTACTGCAGGTTGAAAAGTCACAAAAGGTAAGTTCTGCAGAATTATTTATACACAAAAACAACTCACCTTTCTGCTCTGGGCTTTGGTAACTTGAGTCTATGCATCTTGACATTTGTGTCTTTTAAGAAACAGAACAGATGAATCCATGGTTTGACATTATATGAAGCATGGGATCTTCTAAATATTTATAGAGGCAATTATTTTGGAATAGCAATTGTAAAAATCATGAATGCTTATTTTTTTTTAAGAATCAGTACTGACCAGGATAAAGAACAGTGTTTTAAAAGCCACTTGAATCCCACTATATAAATTATCCATAATTACCAGCAGGTAAACATCATTTCAAACACTTTTCTATACATACAAACAAGTATAAATATAGCTGGTTTAAATACTGAATAGCTACATAGAAAAATAGAGAGAAATATCAAATTCTTTCTTTTAAAAGCAAGAATAAAATCTAATGTAGCATCAAATACCTCCAAGCTTCTTTCTAAGCACGAAGTACTTTAGCCTCCATTTTATTTATTTGTGGAAATATCAGGGCTCTGATTTGTCTTTAAGGAGAAAAAACTAGCAGTAATCTCCTTCAGAGAGTGCAGGGGAGAAGTCAGATGAGAAATCCAAGGTGGATTTCTGAAATTTCCAGAAGAGCCCTGGCAGATCCTAGAGCAGACAGAGACCAGGAGAGGCTGAGAGCCGAGAGTGTTTGGAAACTAGGGGAAGTTTGTTGGTTTGTTAGTTTGAACATGGAGAAAGTACAAAGAGATTTGATCTTTCACACTCCGTTTGCCTACTTTTGAGTTATGGTCTTGTTTTATTGATCATTTTACTCATATTAAAGATAAAATTTTGCCTGTGAATATTCATGGCCCTATTTTAAACAGAAAACATTTGTCCAATGCTCTACTAAGTTCTGGAGATACGGAGATGAATCCAAGACCAGCTGCGTACTCAAGATACTTCCAGTTCCACGGAAGAAGCAGCACATCATTGAACAATGACAGTAAGATGTGACAAGTTCCATGGTCAAGTCCCTCACAGAGGGCTAGTAGGACAACAACAACAGCAAACAAGTAGCTTAGTCTGAGGCACTATAGGTAGATGGGGTGGTGTGTGTGCAAAAGATATGGGAAGTGACAATACATGATTTATTCCTGGAATGGGAACTAGTTCCACAGGCAGAGGAGGCTGCCTCGTCAGCGTCCTTGCCTGAGTTTGCCGACTCTGATGTTCATGCCCATAGATGCTATTGATTCTGTAAGTTGAGTAACAAGACAGGGGAAATGCCTATGAGGGCTTATCCAGGTACCAATCAAGTAACTGTGACATCCTGAGCCCATCTTGGTATTTAGGTTAAACATGCTCCACAGAGAAAACCATCTCACTTTCTTGTCGAATTCATCAAAGAAACTGTGTGCCTTCTAGGTGCAGGAGACTCTAGTCAACCTAACAACACACTCTCTCTTCCTCAGACCACCCTCAGACCCAAGCCTCTCATTAATCTCTTCATTTGCTCCTACTTAGAGCATCCAGAGGAATAATGTTTTCATTGTTTTTGTAGGAAGTTTTAAAATAAAATTGTCTTGAAGATATCCTTGCATAACCTTCAGAACACTTCTCTAAGAATTTTGGAAAGGGGAAAAAACAGAAATCCAAGATACTTACAGACATGAGAAATGCCTTCCCCCAACCACGTTATTTTCTTCAGGCAGGTTCTCCCAGGTCACCAGCATCACCTGGAACGTGTTCCAAACGTTCATTTCTCCAGCCCCACCCTGACCCGCTGAATGAGGAATCCTGGGCTGGGGCCCAGCTGTCTCTATTCTAACACTGTTCCAGGTGATTCTGATGCCGGCTCAAGTTTAAGAACCATTGTCCTAGAGACAAAAGTCAGGCCTGGAAAAGCCCACAAACCCACAAATCTTCTCATACAGGACTGCCAGTTATGTCACAAAAAATGTGTATCATTTAAATGTACTTCTTGGGATGGATGCACAAGCCCCTTAAAGTGACCATACCTTACTTGGGGGAGTCAGAGCCACAGACTCACCAGAGAGGTGCCTCAAGGGTCATCTGTCTCATCCAAACCTCTTCTCTTTTCTTTTTAAATAAAGAGCAATCTCCAGGTGTTTTTTATTGTTTGACTAACAACAAAACCAGGCGGAGAAGTCCCCAAGGAAATGATGGTTGTGCTTCATTGCCGTTTGGCGTTTGGTCCTTCATCTTCTAAGGACTTACTGTATTTCCTTTTAAAGATTTTAGACATATATTTGGATCACAAATGCAAGCCAAGTATGAATAAATAAATGTATTATCTTTTAAGAACCCCCCTCCCACCATCTTCCTTTAAATAGAAAAAGGTACCAAATGTCTCCTCATAGCCTATTTGCCAATAGTTGTCCCACCTATGGCTTTAAAAACAGACTGTAACTTGATTTTCTGAAATCCTTCCTTGAACTACAGCTCACTCCATTAAAGAAATCCTGGGAAAGAAGTCCTATTGGTTTTGCCCATAGTCTCTGAAAGGTGAGTATGGTAACTGGGTTGAAGGCAACTGGGAGAAGTCTTCAGCAAACGGAGGACTGTTGGGGAATTGTGTGAAGGCAAGTCCTGCCAACAAGATACCAGCTCCTTCAATTAGAGCTCGGAAAACGCCAGCCATCACGGCTGACCCAACCATAACCACTGGTCCGTTTCTTGATGCCAGAATGGCTCCTTTTCAGGCACCACTTGTGATGGAATTCCAGGGATCTTCTTTCCCTCTGACTTGAACCACACTGCGGTCAGTCATGGAAAACTGAACTCCCCAGACTGCAAAGCTACCTCCCAACTGCGGAGCCCTGGCTTTAAGATCTGTCAAAATCCCTCCTAGTTTGTGGTTTCCTCCTACCCGAGAACTGCGAAAACCTCTGAGGGCTTGAAAGATACCACCACCTACGGTGCGCGTGGTAAAGACGCCACCACAGTCATCCGCGAGGCGCCAGGGGCGGGGCTCGCACGCCTACTCCTCCCTCTGGACTCCACCCTCTGGACTCCGCCTCGCCGCGATGCCGGGACCGAGCCTCTTTTTTTTTTTTTTTTTTTTTTTTTTTTTTTTGCGGTACGCGGGCCTCTCACTGTTGTGGCCTCTCCCGCTGCGGAGCACAGGCTCCGGACGCACAGGCTCAGCGGCCGTGGCTCACGGGCCCAGCCGCTCCGCCGCATGTGGGATCTTCCCGGACCGGGGCACGAACCCGTGTCCCCTGCATCGGCAGGCGGACTCTCGACCACTGCACCACCAGGGAAGCCCGAGCCTCTTCTTTATTGTTGAGAAGACTGAGGCCCAGAGAGGCCAGAGGATGGTCACAGAGCCGATCAGCAGAGGACAAGTCTAGTCTTCAGACCTCTTGACACAAAATTCAAGGTCTGTGCCACATATATTAACATAATTGCACGAATAAGTCCAGCTCCTGTAGCAAAAACCAGGGATTCAAAGACTGGAATGGATCATAGTGAAAATAGTTCTATTATTTCTAAATAATTTTTTTCTTAATGGAAAAGTAATACACAACTATTGTGAGGAATTTGGAATGAATAAAATGGGTAAAGAAGACAAAAATCAACTCTAATTATACCATAAGTGCTATTAACATTTTAGTGCTGCATGTATGTGTAAATATGTGTGTATAGAGAGTACTTACATAGAATATGTATACATACATGTATAGAGAAAGAATGCATATATAGAATTTATATATATGGATTATATAATACATAGAATTTATATCTTCGTTTTTTTTCACTTAACATTTCTCTGGTGAACAAAATCATCATTTTAGTGATTGATTTGTATTTCATCAGAATCCATTTCTTAAATTTTTTTACTGTTTCACATATAAGTTGTTTCCAGTGTTTTGCTCTTGTAAATAGGAAGGAGGAAAAGATTTGAAGTTTCAATAAAATGCAGGAAAGATGCATTGCGTAAGCGGGCCAGCGTGGAGTACCAAAGAAGGGACTCTTGGCAGCTGGAGACCTGAAACACTGGATGCTTATGGAGATACTGAGATGGGGAGGAGGAATATTCTTGGGCGTGTGGAAATCCCCAAGGAAAACTGACTGCTCACAAATCTTCCTGGGCATGGTCCTGTGTATGGATGTGGCAACTCCAGAAAGAGTACATAGCTTCATCCAAGGCCAAGACATCTACTCACCTCCCTGTGTCACATAACTCATAGAGAGAAACTACTTTTCTAGAAGACTTCAGTCAAGTGATAACAAAGCTCTTTAGTGCTTCATTTATTTTGGAAAGGACAATTCAATCAAGACAAATCTTCAGAGACTTCTTGAAAGATAATACACCCTTTTTCTTTTCTTTTTTTTTTTTTTTTTTTGGCGGTACGCGGGCCTCTCACTGCTGTGGCTTCTCCCACTGCAGAGCACGGGCTCCGGACGCGCAGGCCCAGCGGCCATGGCTCACGGGCCCAGCCGCTCCGCGGCACGTGGCATACTCCCGGACCGGGGCACGAACCCGCGTCCCCCGCACCGGCAGGCGGACTCTCAACCACTGCACCACCAGGGAAGCCCCCTTTTTTTAAAATTGAAGTATAGTTGATTTACCATATTGTTTTAGTTTCAGGTATACAGCAAAGTGATTCAGTTATATTTTTTTCAGATTATTTTCCATTACAGGTTATTACAAGATACTGAATATAGTTCCCTGTGCTCCACAGTAAATCCTTGTTGCTTATCTATTTTATATATAATCGTGTGTATCTGTTAATTCCATACTCCTAATTTATCCCTCCCCCCACACCCTTTTTCTAAATATTCTTAATGAATGCCTGTTGTTTCCTCACATCTGAATAAAGCCTCCCTTTTCTTTGACTCAGTGCAAAACAATGTTCTCCGATAAAGGTGGATGACCTATTTATATCATATTAAAATGAAAGTATATTGCTTCTAACCTAAAAGCCTATGTTTAGGCTGCTCAGCTAAAATGTCCTCTAGTTATAAAATATTTATAAAGTAATTTTCCTATGTTTTGCACATTCAACAGGTTTGCAGTTGAAAGGGTAGTGTTTGGGTAGGAACTATGTTTGTATTTTTTCTAGTTCAGCCATTTTCTCAAGTAAACAGCAATCTTTTCCCAATGGGCCCTTACTCATTAATTTTTACGTTTAATTCCATCCAAATTTTAGCAAGAATCTCAACACCTGTTTTGAATGATTTTAATTGAAATATCATTCTGATCTTCAAATGGCCACTTTAATTTTCATATTTGCCTTTTTAACTCTTTTCTTGTTTACAGCATTTCTAAAAGACTGGTCTCGTTTTACATTTTGGATCTTAGATGTCGTTTCAAAGGGAAGATTCACAAAGATACAATCATGCTGAGCTCCAATTAATTAAGACAATGCTTCTTTTCGGAAAGGCCACATATTCCAACTGAAGATGCCATTGACCTTGAAAAGAATGTCACTGGGAGTATTCTCAGGAACAAATTCTCTGAAGCAGTTTTTCTGAAGAATGTTCTGTGGTTCACTATTTCCCTAGGATGATAATAATTGTTTCTCAATTGAAAATAAAATAAGATTACCTGGTTCTATAACTGTGGGAAATACTATACCTAAACAAAGTTAAGCAGTTCGACCTGCTAAAGTACCTGCTGAAGAGGGAGCAAAGGGAAACAGTTTCCCAAACTTACTTGACCGTGAACTCTCCTTTCAAGGAAAAATGATGAAATGTCTCAGTGAAGAATTTGAAGCCACTGAGGTAGCTTCAAAGGTAAATCATCTCTTTCTCTATGTCCTGCCCCACTGTTACCTGCACAGCTACTTTTTTTTATTATTAATTTTTATTGGAGTATAGTTGCTTTACAGTGTTGTGTTAGTTTCTGCTGTACAGCAAAGTGAATCAGCTATACGTATACATATATCCCCTCTTTTTTGGATTTCCTTCCCATTTAGGTCACCACGGACCTGCACAGCTTCTTACTGACAACTCTCCAGATTCTTTTACCTCTTCAGCTCTGTGTCCTTCATGGATTAACATCAACAGGTACTCAGCCCACATGTTGGAAAGCCTTTTCAATAGAACGTAATATAATTGTTTTATTTTCTAATTCCTGCAAAAGGACAGGTAGCTAACACATTCCATGGCACTATTTTAACCTCCTTATACATTTCCTCCAGGGGTTTTTGCTATGTGTACACATATTTTGAATTGAAATCAGTGGAATTTTTTTTCTATGTAATTTAGTTGCCTCTCCCATGGTTATTTTCATATAGTGAGGGCTTCTTCCAATAGGAACTACAGTAAAGTTAAATGAACAGCCAGCTTCTTGCCATGGTAGAGGTGGAAGGTAAAAGAAACGTACTCCATAGCCAGGCCTCTACTGCCAGCCCCTGTACCTCATATTTCTAATCTCTTTATTTCTGTCCCCTGAACCAGGTTTGTTGGCCTCCTGATACCTGAGCGTTATCTAGAACCTCAGTAGTAACAGGTTTGTGCTTCTTTCTCTGAATCAAGGGATCCTAGAACCCAAATTAAAATGAGAGAAAAGTAAATTTCCTATGTGAACCATACTTTTCAGATTTGCTTCCATTGCTCCTCCTTTGATCTGCCCTGGATAGTAACACTGTCCAAGAGAGCACCACTGCCTGCAAGGTCCTACCCACCAGCGTGCATCGAATTTCCCAGGACCCCAGGGCGACCAACCAGTGCGGGACTTTCAGTGCAAAAGGCAGGAAAGTTCTGGGCAGACTGACATTGGTCACTCCGTTCTCAAAGAAACCACCTGGACAGCAGTCTTTCCTAGTAGGAGCACGGGGTCAGGGTTGCAGAACCGCCTTTCATGAGATTCTCACTTGAACGCCCTCGCCTTTGGGGAGCTAGCAGCCAGCTGCAGCCAGGCCAAGATAATGACCCAGTGCGGATGCTTGCTCCTGTCTCCCTCTCTCCTCCCCTTCAACACCTCCAACTCCCCCCTGAAGCCTCCTCTTTCTATCCCTATGTCCTTCAAGTCTTGGTCACAGAATGCCCCACTTTAGTTTATTATTTCCTTTATCATGCCTTATTGGCAGCTCATTCTAGTTAGGAGAGTCACCTAGATACTTTATCTCCCTTGAGTCTGAACAGAACCGGCAGAGTCAGATGCCCCGCGAGGACGGCTGGCACATCCATCTCCTAGCAGGAACGCCAGTGCTTTTTCTACCTGGTTGTTAGTCGTGACCATAATAAACCTTCCTGGTCTGGTACAGTCCTTCCAGAATTGTCTGGCTGACTCACAGCTTGCTGAATCCACCCTTCCCCATTTACACAGAGAAATACACATCCATGTTCTTTCAAAGAGTGCATACGTAATAGAGAAAACTGCATGAGCATATATGTCAACTTCTCCCTCTCCATTTCTTTTTTTGTTTTTACATCCTTATTAGAGTATAATTGCTTTACAATGGTGTGTTAGTTTCTGCTTTATAACAAAGTGAATCAGTTATACATATCCATATGCTCCCATATCTCTTCCCTCTTGCGTCTCCCTCCCTCCCACCCTCCCTATCCCACCCCTCTAGGTGGTCACAAAGCACCATTTCTTTGTCCCTTACAGCAAGCCTCCCGGACTAGGAACAGTAACAGAGACGCGCTGCAAGAGCACGATTCCGATAGGACAAGTCACGGTTCTTCAGTCAATGAAGAAAAAGAGTCTTCAAGGTTAAAGAAAGTTGCTACAGGGAAAATGGATCTGGGTTCATGTTCCCAGGACTGCTCCTCCTGTTTGGAGGTGAAAATATCAAAGGGACAAGAAAGATGGGTTTACATGAAAAGAAGTGATATTCTGAACCTTTTTCATGAGGACTGGAATCTGTACCTTCAGCCATCTATATTAATATTTCAAGCATTGTTTAAATGGTCTATAATTAAATTGCTCTACTTGACATGATAAGATTTGATTTATGTTCTCACCTTAAGAACTCTTTTGTTACTTGGAACATTTTCATTCCTGAAGCTTTAAAAACCTGAATTATTACAAAGGGTACAGGAAAAAAATGATTAAGTTCACACTTTGGGGAAATTGTTCGACATCTTTTAAACACCACAGGTCTGTGAGCAACTATGAATAATATGAAATAAATTTGCTTTTGTAGGGCTTCCCTGGTGGCACAGTGGTTGAGAGTCTGCCTGCCGATGCAGGGGACGCGGGTTCGTGCCCCGGTCCGAGAAATCCCACATGCCATGACCACAACAGTGAGAGGCCCGCGTACCGCAAAAAAAAAAAAAAAAAAATTGCTTTTGTAGAGAGAGTTAATTTAAGTTTATCCCAGACTAGATTTATCATCCTTTATCTGTATATAAAAAAAACTATGAAAATATAAACATAAACTTGGAGTTGAGACCTAAACACGTTGCCAAGATGTTGTAAATTTTTTATGCTTTTTAGTGTTCAACTAACCTTCCATAAAAGATATTTAAAACATTAAAAACTATTCCACATCAAGTGATTTAATATCCATTTCACATACTGCTAAGTCAGTGAGCTGTTTTACATCTTTGATTTGCTTGTTCAAAGCTTTTTAAAATTAAAATATCATTTACTTATTTGTACATCTAAACTCTAAAGAGTATGATTTACATATAGGGTAATAATACTCTTTTATATTACTTATATCAGTTAGGTTGTTTCTATTGCAAGTAATATACAATCCTCTTCCAACTGATTTATTCAGAAAGGAATTGTATTATTTCATAAAACTTGAAAGTCTAATAGGGACGTTTGCAAAAGATGTTTGACTTAGTGTTCAAGGAAGTCACCCAGGATCTCATATTGTTTTCATCGTCTGCTCTGCCTTTTCATGGTTTTGCTTCATCCTAAGACTGGAACCATTACCCCCGACAGGGGTTTGGTTTTTGTCTCAAACTGGGTTGTGTGAAATCCTCAGGGCTTACTTCCTGATACTCCCTTGTGTCCAGCTCCTACATCTGTGCTCAGATCTCTGTTCCACAAGTGTAAACCAGTCACAAAACTCTGCCTGTTCACTGGTTTCTAAAAACAAACAAACACAAATACTATTCTTATTCCAATAAAGACGTTAAAAAATAATAAAAAGAAAAAATATATATACTATTCTTCCTAAGCATTTAATGCTTCTAGAAACAGCTGAAGATTTGCAGTCCAAGGAGGGGTCGCCTCAAGCCCTAAATGGTCCACACTCTTTAAGTGAAGCTGTCTCCTCACTCTTGCACACACATCCCAGTGATTCTCTTCCCTCCAGGAGCAAATGTCCTCACTGGCTTCCTGCAGAGCAGCTCTTCCCCTCCTCCCTGAAGCCAGGGCACTAGTGGACACGCTCCCCAGTGGATAATGGAGGCATTTTCCTTTAATAAGTGGTTGGCTCCATCTTGAGATATACTCACCACACCCAGTCTGGCAGGGGAAGGACGCCTGCAGGAACTGAGGCCTAGAGAGAGGCAACGCCATCCCCACCCCTTCCACCAGGTGTGGCAGCATGCCCGGCCCATCCACTGTGACATACTGCCTGGGGAGATGGAAGAAAGTAAACTCCAATTGGATGTTTGGATGACTTTCTACAGTCTTCACCGCTTGGTCAGTGACATGATCATACATTTTCAGTGTTATCAGGTAAATAGCTTGTTCTCTCTCAATTTGGATAAATTGAAAAATTGCATTATTGGATAGTTTTATTACTTAAACATAGAGTTTATTTATTACAAAACATACTAGGAAAACAAAGAATTATCCAGTGAAATTCCCAAAGATTTTGTTGAAGAAAATTTAAAATAAATAATACATACTAGACCTGCACAGATAAATCCATTCCTCTGACTTTCTTCAAAGTAGTTGAAGTCTTTACTCATAAGTATCTTCAATATCCTTCTTCAATTTTATTTATAGCATTAACATTATTATTGAGACTTGAGCTTTTTAAAAAGCGTTTACAAAAAAAGGCCAAATGTTGGGGAATAAGGAAAGGAAATTATCTACATTGGCCATTTCATAGTCTAAATTTCACTGTTTCTAGCCAAGAGCAATTTAGAGTTAGATGCATTATGAAGCCGTTTCTTTAAAAAATAATTTAGTCACCACCATAATTAAACAATAGAATTAAGCCACAATAAAGTTTAGCCCCAAATTGCCTTTAGAGAGACTATAACAAGCAGTTGGAGAGTTGCCTGGTTCAGAAATAATGATGTTTGTTTTATTAACTGGTACCTATCGTTCTGCCTGACCTCTGATACAGTAATGAGAAAGGGAGCAGAGAGAGATAAATATGCACAGAGAATTGGACTCTGTCTCCATGACATCAAGTCAAGATGCCTCCTTCTACATCTTTCACCACCACCTGGGAGATGCTCATGAAAGAACTAAGCCTATCTCAGCTTCTGCAAACAGCTCTGGTGACATTTCCTTGAGTGACACCTGTCACCTGCAGAGCCACTTTTGCCTCTTCATCACTTCCCAGTCCATAAATAGCCCCATAGAATAAATCATCTGAAATCCACATATCATCACAGGTGGGAGAGGGGTGAGGACTGTAGTGGTAAGCAACAATGTCTTCGTGGCAAATTCTAAAAACTCAGAGTTTAGATAAACAGAAGTGCTTTTGTCTTGTAAACATTATTTGTGTATAGTTTACCTACTATAAAGTGCATCCATTTTAGAATATAGTCAATAATATTGTGACAACTTTGTATGGTGGCAGATGGTAACTGGACTTACTCTGGTGACTATTTCATAATGTATAAAAATATCGAATCACTATATTGCATACTTGAAACTAATATAATAATGTATGTCAAGTATAACTTAATAAAAACTGCACCCATTTTAAGCATATAATTCAGTACAGTTGGATGGATGCTATACACCTAGGTAATCAACACAGTCAAGACATAGAAGATTTCTACCATTCCAGAAATTTCCCTGGTGCCCTTCCCTGTAAATGCCCACTGGAAGTATTTTTTTTATTTCTTAAGTCATAGGACATTTATTTGAACATTTTAAAGTTGAGGTAGCATAAAAAAGAATCTGTTCACTTGCCAAAAACAACATTCAAATCTTTGATTCTTAACATAAAATCAGATAACACTTCTCTAAGTATAGTTTTAGCACAGACTAGCTACTAATGAGAGCCACAGAGCTCTCAAACCTGGCTAACGTTTGATGTTTAACATTCCCCCAAAAATCTGAGTAGGAAAGAGATGTTTTAAGCTACCTGACATATTCTGAAGATACAAAAATCTCCTACAAAGGCTACATGGTAGGTAGTTAACATGGGTGAGAGGGTTGAGGGAAGGAGAAAGTAAAAATAGAAAGAAAAAAAGACTTCACTTGAAAAATATGTCAGGTTTATGCATTTGTTGTAAAAGTGTATATGGATATATATGGATATTGAATTTAAAATATAAGAAATAACCACAGAGACACCTCAATTCTTAGAAGAATGTTAAATGTCTCCTAGTGAATCCTCTTCAAGACATTTCTTATTCTATGTCAGGTCAAATAATGTTCTCTTCCATCTTAAAACATAAACACAAACTAAAGTCTAAAACAGTTACTGACGGATGGAAATCGAGTCTGAGATCTGGACTGAAAAGTGCTTTCTCAGCCTGAAGCTGAATCTTCTGCTCTGAAAGTGCTTCCCTGCCTGCTTCTCTAGGGATCAATAGCAGATCAGACAGGAACCTCCCCTGCTGCTGCTGCTTTCTAAGAGATGCGGGAACTGAGCAAGTCGTGAACGCAACCAGAATTCCTCATCTTACACCCCATCCCCATCTCTGTTGGGTGGATTCTGTGAAAGCATCTGGAATTAGCAGGCATTTTCAGCCTGCTCACTTCAAAGCAGCCTGCAGCCAGGAAACTTGTGATTTCTAGTGACTTCTTAACAAAATGTAAAAACTGATGCATGCCATTAGAAAATGAAAATATGGCTGAAATTTTGTCCCCATATTGACATTGGTAAGGAAATCTGGGGGGGAAAACATAATTGCACAACAAAGGAAGAGTTGCCTTAGTCGGTTTTAAAATATAGAAGCAATTCATATTAATAAAAATATAGTAAACTAGAAAGAAGGAAAACAAATTATCCATAATCCTACCTCCCCAAACCCATTAAAGCTTTGATAAAATTCCTTTCGGAATTTCTCTTAACGTAGTTGAAATCAAACTGTGTCTAACATTTTGTATCTCAGCTTTCCACTTAACATTGTAATATATACATTTAACATATCATAAGTAATCATTAATAAAACTATTTTTTAATGGTTGTCATAATTAAGTCCTACAGAATATTACTCTTAGTATTTCCCTCATCTTGGACAATTAAGACAAACACCAATTTTTAGTTATTTTAACAGTATGGTGAATGTGTTTGTATGTCTTTTCCTGTATTCTGGGATAGTTCCCTGGAATATATTTTAAGATGTACAAATTCTACATTTGGGTATAGAAATTTTATGTCTCTTGTTACATATTTTCAATTTGCCTTGCAAAAATATAATTTTGGGGGGGGCAGTTTGGCAATGTGTATCAAGATTCTCATAAATATTCCTATCCTTTGATCCATCATTTCCTTAGAGAACAATCAGAGGTATATGAAATGATTTTTTGTAAAATATTATCACAGTATTATTACTATTACCAAAACAAGTTGGCCACAATCTAAAGATCCAAAAATAAAAAAGCAGTGAAATAGAATTCTGATTAGCCAATTATTGAAATCCTATTTTCAAAAAAAACAGGTTAAAATGTCAAAATATAGCATATCATTAAGACTAAATGGAAAAGTCACGATATAAAATTATATATATAACATGATGTTTAGTACACATATGCACACACACATGTATATATATGACACATACATATATATGCATATGTTCATAGAAGAAAGGCTAAAGACATATCAAAGTGTGTAATGATTATTTCAATAATAATTTCAGAGGGGATGAGTATACAAGAATTCTGCTGGGCTGCCCAGCACCTCTGCTTTCCTCTATAATTACACTCACCATTCTTCATCTTAAATGACTGTGTACTTATTGTACATTGCCTTTTAGAATAACATCAGAGAAAACTTTTTTCTGTTTCACTCACTGCTGTATGTCTAGGAAAGAACTTAGAAATTACCCAATAAACGTTTGAATGCTTATGTAACTGACTGAGAGAATAAATGAGTGATTGATGATTGAATGAATTCAACAGAAAGAGGCAGAAGAGATGCCATAAAGAAGAAGGGGGCAGAAAAGGATGAAGATATATAGAGACGTCAAAGATAAGCAGCTTGGCAATGTGGAAAGAGCATAGACTTTAGTCAGCCACACTGCTATATGACTTTGAGAAAGTTCCTCAACTTGTACCTGTAAAATGGGATACTATACTCATTTAGTTGTTGTGAGAATTAACTGAACTATAAATAAATACACCTACGCTGTGCCCTGCACATAATAGGCACTCAGTAAATGTTTTCCCATCCTCTTAGGTTATAGTTTGGTCTAGTTATTTCTATAACCATGAAAGGCCGATTACAAATTTTCTAGGGAAAAGAATGTGCTGGACAAAATTATTTTCACTTTCATTTTAAAAGCTAGCCAAGCTAGAAGAAGGGCAAAGTGAAGATGCCCAAACTCTTGCAAGGTTAGGCATCCTGACCATAAGAGGATGTGGGTCTGTAGTACATACTGAAGGAATGAGCCCCAGAGGTAAGTTTTGTACAGAACAAAATCTCATATATTTTAATGGTGGGACATAAAGGTATTCCCAGAGCAAGGAAAAACTTCCCTCTTATGGATTTCATTACCCTTTCTACTGATGAGACAAACAGATGCAATATTAAATTCTGTCCTAGAGCCATTTGGCTTAACATGTGGATGTCGAGGACCAAAAATACATTCATTGATTTGGGGATTAGAATCTACTTACATGCTTTTCAAAAAGATATTTCCGTTCACCTTGAAGTGCTGGTGCTTGTGTGAGGCTGGATGGCTGGGGACACTGGTCTTATTACACAGCAAAAACAGGCTGTTGGAGATCATCAGATCAGCAAGTGGGATGGCTGCCCACCAGCACCTGTGCCTGGCGAGCTGACACCCTCAGGGATGTGGAACTGAGGTCTTTCCGAGCAGGCTGCTGAAGGCACAAGCCTCACTCACCTTGCAGAGCAAGAAACTTCCTTGTAGCAGAAGAGATTTTTGCAGAGAAATGAGGGAAATAAACCACGGGACTAGAGCAGCTAGAATAAATATTCCCGTTCCCTGTCTCATAGCGATTCTGTAAACTAATTTAACAAGGAGCACAAGCTTTTATTGCCTCCACAAAAGCTCATGGTTTCTGTATTGGATGGCAACATAATAACTAGCCACTTGAATTGTTATTGTCTTTGAATTATTAGTTTATCTACCTTTGTCATTATCAGCCATGGCAGTTCTGTTTTTCAGTTGCTGTGTTTTGTTTGTCCTGGACTCTGCACATGTGAGTACGTGTGGCAGACTGTATACAAAGATAAATTCATGTCCCCAGGGCGTATTTTTTCCCTTGGCATTTTATTTCATTGTAAATGATCAAAGTTACTATATTTTAACTATTTTTTATTTATTTATTTATTTTGTTTATTTATTTTATTTTTGGCTGCATTGGGTCTTCGTTGCTGGGTGCGGACTTTCTCTAGCTGCAGAGAGCAGGGGCTACTCTTAGTTGCAGTGCACCGGCTTTTCATTGCTGTGGCTCCTCTTGTTGTGGAGCACAGGCTCTAGGCACGTGGGATCAGTAGTTGTGGCTGGTGGGCTCTAGAGAGCAGGCTCAGTAGTTGTGGCGCCCGGGCTTTGTTGCCTGCGGCGTGTGGGATCTTCCCGGACCAAGGCTCGAACCCGTGTCCCCTGCGTTGGCAGGTGGATTCTTAACCACTAGGCCACCAGGGAAGTCCAAAGTTACTATATTTTAATGTGTTGCACTTCATAATGTGGTGAGTCAATTAATTTGGCTGATATTAGCTGAAGCCCGGTAAAGGGCGGTAGGAGTCCGGAGGCAGGAAACATAGCAGAGGGAGGTGGGAATTCACTATAGCAGCTTGGCTATGATTAGGTATCTGGGGAGAAGCTGTCTGTTCCGAGGTGGGGGAGACAGAAGTGGTAACAGGGAACCAGGAATGGAAAAAGAGAGCCTCGCTGACAGATGGGAAGAGTAGCAAGGTATAAACACAAGGTAGGGATGACAGCAAGTTGCCCATTGGCACCTGAGGGCAGACTTCCCCAGTAGGATGTGGTTCAGCCTTGGGGGGAGGTGCAGATGGTAAATACGACCCGAGGAAGTTGTTTTGAAAGGGAAAACTCCTCCAGTACCACTACAGTGTAGGAAAATCCACATAGACACAGAATCTAAGATGCTGATGGATGCATAGGCAGACGGACAGGAGGGTAGACAGACAGCTGATTGCTTACAGGAATATAGTAGCAATTTTATGAACACGAAGGAGGCCCCCCCAATGAAAAGTATGCTCCCTGTAGGTTTGCAGGGATGTCACCTCTAGAAATTCCGTTCTTTGAGTTGTTCAGTGTGTGGTCCTTGGATCTCTGGATCAAAACCTACTGTTTGAAACTTGTGCAGGTGGGTCCCAGGAGTCTACAGTTTAAGAGGCTCTCCAGGCAAGTTTTACACACACTAATGTTTAAAATGCCTGGACTAAGGTATCGTTCCTTGTTGGGTGTGAAGGCCATGCTGAATTTATTAGATACTTTCTGATAGATAACTGGCTGAAACACAGGTAGAGAATAGGACAAGGAACGTTCGGTGATAGAGAGAGAGGCCTTTCCTCTCTCCACGTGTCAGGAGAGTCCTTGGCAGTAAGAGCTCCTGGAGGTGTCTCTAGGCCTGTTAGGGGGGCAAGAGAAGAGTCAAACTCCTGCGGTTGCCACTCAGACTTTAGGGACCGCCAGTCTGCATTTTGCAAAGCCCAGGTATAATGCCATCTCCTCCCAACTCACATCACATTCATCCACTGTCACCCGTATTTCTGAGCTCCCCTGTAGAATTCTGTCTACACATCTTTATGGAGTTCTTTTATTCATTTATTTAACATATACTTACTGTGCACTTACCATGTGCCAGACACTAGTCTAGACACCAGGGCAGAGCAATGAACAAAGGAGATAAAAATTTCTGCCCCATGGAACTTAGATTCTAGCAGGGGAAACAATGAGTAAGAAAAGTAAATGCATATTAGATAGATAAATGCTAAGCGGGGAGTACAGCAGGAAAGAGTAACAGGAAGTGTGTGTACATAAGAGGAAATTATAAGTTTTAGATAGGGAAGGCCTCTTCGAGAAAGTGATATTTGAATTAAGACCAGAAAAAAAGCAAGGGAGTGAGCAGAGGGTCTCTCCAGGGAAAGTGCATTTAAGCAGAAGCAACAGCAAGATCAAAGGCCCTGAGGCAAGAGCTTGTTCAAGGGGTACCAAGGTGGCCTTTGTGGCTGGAGGAGAGTAAACAAGGGAAAGAGATATAGGAGATGAGGTCAGATGACTATGGAAGGACCCCATCACATAGACCTCAGAAAGCTTTTGTAGCTATTAGAAAGGTTTTGTCCTTTATAAGATGGAAACCTATTGAAGGATTTTGAGCAGATAAGTTCCATGGTGAGTCTTAAATTTGACATCGTCACTGGCTATTTTGTTGAGAATAACTGGTTGGGGAGGTGGGGGAAGTTTGGCAGAAAGGATATTGGTTTTAGGAAGCCACTGCAATAATACAAGAAGAAACAGTGATAGTTTAGACCAATGTGGCAACAGAGGAGGTGGGGGAGAAGTGACCCATTCTGGATATATTTTGAAGGTGGGATGAACAGGTAGGGTAAGAGAGAAAGAGAGGAGTGAAGGAGAATTCCAAGTTTGGGGGTCTGAGCAACTGGAAAAAACCTACTGCCATTTACTGCAATGGGGAAGCTTGGATGTGGAGGGGTCATGTTTGGGGAAACAGGGATTTGGGGGAATCATCAGCTGAGAGCCATGAGATTGGGTGAGATCATGAAGGTAGTGAGTCTAGAGGTACAAGGACTGAGCTCTGGGACACTTCATCCCTCAGAGGTAGGGTGACCGACTGTTCTGCTTTGCCCAGGGCTGAGGGTTTCCAGGACACGGGACTTTCAGGAAAGCTCTAAGCAAACTGAGATGGTTGATCACCTGGCTCAGAGTCAGAGAGATGAATGAGAAACCCCTGAAAAGGAAGAGCAGAGCCATGGGAGACTCATAGCCCTGAGAGCCAAGTAAAGAATGAGCTTCAAGTAGAAGATAGCTCTCAACTCTGTCGAATGCTGCTGATGGGGCCAGATGAGGACTGAGAATTGAGCCCTGGATTTAGCCACAGAGAGGTCACCAGGGACCTTGACAAGAGCAATTTTAATGGAAGGTGCAAGGGACAGAAAGCCTGATTTTAGTGATTCAAGAGTAGTATCTTTGTCTGTTCATGCTGCTGTAACAGAATACCATAGGCTGTGTGGCTTAAACAGCAGAAGTTTCTTTCCCACAGTTCTGGAGGCTAGGAAGTCCAAGATCAAGGTGCTAAGAGATTTTGTTCCTGGTGAGAAACCTCTTGCTGGCTTGCAGAAAGCTGCATTCTCACTGTGTCCTCACACTTTCATCATTGTGTGTGTGTGCAGAGAGAGAGAGAGAGAGAGAGAGAGAAAGGGAAAGAAAAAGATTGAGATCACTTTCTCTTCTTATAAGGCCACCAATCCTATCAGATTAGGACCCCAACCCATGACTTCATTTAACCTTAGTTACATCCTAAAGACACTATCTCCAAATACAGTCACACTTGGGGGTTAGGGCTTCAACATATGAAATTGGCGGGGGGGGGGGGGGGAGGACACAATTCAGACCACAGCAAAGAAAGAAATTGGAAAGAGCAAAACAACGTTTCAGGATCTTTTCCTGTGCAGAAAAGGGAAAAAGTGAATGGTAGCTAGAAGAGTATATAGAATCAAATGAAGGTTATGTGTTTTTAGGTGGGTGGAAGACCAAAAAAAAAAAAGTATGTTTAATGCCAATGGGAGTTATCTAGTAGAGGGAAGAAGGGTCCTTGAATAGGCGAAAGAAAGTGGGACTCAGGATAATTGGGGGATGGACCTGAATGAGGGCACAGATTGTTCATCCATTGAACGAGTGGAGTCAGAATTTATGGACCCAAATGCACACAGGTCTATAAACACATTGGGTGGGCTTACCAAAATTCCCTCCTATTTACTTCTATATTCATGGTGAAATAGAAAAAAAAGGTCATCAGCTGACAGTGAGGATGAGACAGGAGCTTATGGCAGTTTGAGTTCAGAGGAAAAAGTATGAGAGTAATCTAGGAGAATGGGAGAGTGATGGACTAAGGAAATGACATATAATTGCCAGGGAGCATTAAGGATCCACTTAGCATTGAGCTCCCCTTTAGACTAGAAGTAAACACTCACACCTTAGCATAATTTAGTATAATGCATCCCAGGATGGGTGGTGCCCAAGAAGTGATCAGAAGTCTTGGGGTCTGGTCAATCAGTTTCATCATTCACTTAATGTAAGTCACTTAACCTATCTGAACCTCCTTGTATTTTTGCCTGTGAAATCAGGATATTCACACCTGCACTGGCTTCCTCATAAGAACCATGAGATGGAACATGAAGAATATCTTCTAAAATGTCAAGTGCTAAACACTTCAGAGATTACTAGAAGACTAGACTGGGTAAAATTAGAATAGCCCAAGGAAAGGTGAAGGGCCCTAAGGGGTCCTCAGGTCCAAATGAGGTCTTTCCAGGAAAGATGGCCTGAGGGCACTTAGGACAACAGGTGAGAGGTGACATGAAAAGAAAAGGAAGTCGAGGAGGACATTACCAATGAGTACTGGCTACTGTGGCCCAGCGCTGGTGAGGCTAGTTTAGCTGAGGACACAGCATTCAGCAGACACCCAGAGTCAGGGCTGCCACTGACCCACTGACACTCTTGTGTGAGTTAGAAATAGGCACCCCTTTCTCAAAACCCTTCCTTTACTTCCACTTGTGAGAAAACTGGCCGCGTATACTTACCTTACTAGAATATTTTCTTGACCTACACTTGAAAATTTTTCAGGCAACAAATTGAAAATTTTGTGAGGCCTAACAAACATGAAAATCTGCACTGTTATAGTGTGCATGGTGCCCCCTAGGGTTGTGTAGTGCACAACAGCACGCAGCAATACTGTCTCCGCTGACCCTCAGCACTAACAAACCCACTTCAGTGACCATCATCTCAAGATTATTCCTTTATGCCTATATTTAAAGTAATATCAGAATATAATGTCATTTTAAGTTTTTAAGGTGGAAATTGAACATTATTGGCTTCTTTGCTTTAGGCTATACTCTTGGTAGTCCTGGATTAGGAGGGCTCTTTGAAGACCATTGACTTCCAGGAAGGATTTTCACACACATTCGGCAGGTGGGAATTCAATGGTACATATATTTTACGTGCATTGTCCTATTAAAAGCCAAGCAGCACTGTCCCTGGTGGCGCAGTGGTTAAGGATCCACCTGCCAATGCAGGGAACACGGGTTTGAGCCCTGGCCCGGGAAGATCCCACATGCTGCGAAGCAACTAAGTCCATGTGCCACAACTACTGAGCCCATATGCTGCAACTACTGAAGCCCGTGTGCCTAGAGCCCGTGCTCCACGACAAGAGAAGCCACCGCAATGAGAAGCCCGCGCATCGCAACGAAGCATAGCCCCCGCTCGCCGCAACTATAGAAAGCCCGCGCGCAGCAACGAGGACCCAACGCAGCTAAAGATAAAATAAATAAATACATTAAAAAAATTTTGTAAAAAGCCAAGCAGCCATTTAGAGAACAAACAAGTTAGACTCTCATTTCACTGGGGCCCATTTTTCTAGCCAAATCCTATGGATTAGAAGCTCAAGTTAAGGAAAGAAAGAATCATAAGAAGTTGTTTAGCAAAAGGTCAAATCCAGTTTTCCTTTCTCACAGACTCTATCCATTTCTTGGATAATTGCCACCTTGTGATATAATCACTGATAATAGCTACCTTTTAGTGGATACCTAGCCTGGCACTTAGCTGAGTACTTTAAGTGTATCATCGCATTGAATCCTCTCAACCACATTATGAGATCGATATTATTAGCTCCCCCTAACAGATGAGAAAACTGAGGCTTGAAGAAGGGAGGTAATTTTGCCCAAAGTAAATAGCCAGTAGGCTGAGAAGTCAGGGTTCTAACCAACTCCCTTAGCACCCATATGCACCTGCACTCAGTCACTGGTGTGTCTGTCTCACTTGGCACTCTATAAAATGACAATTAGAGTGGTGTCATGAGCGTTTTAGACTGCTTGCAGACCATTAAATATTATATCTCTAAGTTTTAAGGACTTAGCTTAACACTTGAAGACACACCATCGAAGTCAAAAATCATGCGTTCTTTTATCTGTGGGATCAAAATTTGTCATGCAGCATCCTGTATCTCCTGCATGTCCTCGGAGCAAGGCAAACTCAGCACCATCATTTGAAAAGTAACTCAGCCAATAACATCATTTCTGTATGTGAGGGTCAAGTGGTATTAGCAAAGAACGCAAATTCTAATTTTAAACCTCACGAAAATATTTCAGAGTTAAAACAATCCACATCTTTTTTAAACAAGCCAAATCACTGAACAAAATTTTGTCTACAGAGCCCAAGTTCACCCACCCACCTGTCATGGCTGCATTCTTTGTGATGCTTTCCCTGGTGGCCTAGAAAAGTTAGCTGCCTTAACTAGTATACTTGGAGGAAGATTCCAGAGTATGGCAGCATCTCATTTTCTTTGTCTCAATGGATGGGAAGTGGTTATTTTTAAACTGATATTTCACACCCTTCCCCTGATCTCACCTTCACCGTTTGGTAAGAGACCACTTTCCATCAAATTAGACAAAGAGGTGTTGAAGGACCCAGTGAGTTTTACAACACTGAGCATTAAGGAAAACACTTGAAGCTCCTAAATCCAGGGACTCAACGACTTAAAGAGTGAAAACCAGCCCCGCTGACATCACAGATCCTTCCTGCAGCCACAATGTTGCTGGGCCACCCCAGGAAGATGCCCCAGAAACATGAAGACTTTAGTCTGGATGCGATCAAGATTCCTTAGTACTTTGGCTTTCTGAGAGAGAAAATTAAAAATATCTGTGCCCTTTCAAAAAAATATCCAATCAACAAAAAATAAAGTCAGGGGCTTCCCTGGTGGTGCAGTGTTGAGAGTCCACCTGCCGATGCAGGGGGACCCGGGTTCGTGCCCCGGTCCGGGAAGATCCCACATACCGCGGAGCGGCTGGGCCCGTGAGCCATGGCCGCTGAGCCTGCGCGTCCGGAGCCTGTGCTCCACAATGGGAGAGGCCACAACAGTGAGAGGCCCGCGTACCGCAAAATAAATAAATAAATAAAAATAAAGTCAGGAAATCAGGCATCATGAGTTCAGGTATTTATCTCATGGATTGCTCAAGGACTCTAAATTTCTCGTACTTTGCTATCTTACTTGTATTTCTTCTTACATACAAACAAGGTAGCAAATCCCAAAGAAGATCCTCAGATGGCTTCGGCACAATAGGGTGAGGAATCATTTCCTATTATTTTAGAACAGCTTGATCTAAATGAGTGCATCTTAACAGTTTCCTGACTGTCTCATGGCAGTACCTGAGGTGATAAGCTCTTTCTGTAGGTGTGATGGGGACCTGGGAGAGAACTGGGGTGGGGAGAAGGGAAGAAGTTTAAAAGAAATTGGAAGCCTCCCTTTAAATTTCACCGTATGTATAGAAACTGCCCTCAATTAAAAAAAGTAGAAAATTGCCACCACTGCAAAAATTCACTTGCCATAGTTCCTAATCTGACTCAGCGTTCTGGTTGCCTAGATACGGATGTACACAAAAGTTCCTCCCCGACTGCCACGACTGCCACTGCCTCGGAAGAGCCAGATGAACCTGATGGCCCCCTTGTTGGCTCAGCCAGTGACCAAGAAAAGAAAGCAAGTACTTTTAGATATTCATATTCAAAATAGAATATTTTGCTCAGCTTCTTTAAAGCTTAATGTTGCTTAGAGAGATCTAAGGAGTCCTGGAAGAGTTGCTTTTCTTTTCATTCTCCCACATCTCCTGTGTCCTGCTTTGCAAAAGTGACTGATGCCAGCACAAGCTGCAAAGAAAAATGTGTCGATACGTTCATTGCACTGACTTTTAATATGTGGAGATAAAAGTCAACAAAAATTTGACAATTATTTTTGTGAAGATTTAAAAGGAAAGATGATAAACTCCAAGTGGAGACATTATCTCTAACATAAAACAGAGAATAGCTAACTAGAATTTTTATTGGTATGGACTTGTCATATCTTCCCCATTAATGAAAAAGAACATTCAAATAAGCAGGGTTTTTAGACTTTGCATTGTAATTCTCAAACACCTGACCAGCAGATGCAGCCTCTTGTGATGGGAAGAGGACTGGAAAGCTAGCACAATGTCAAGGACTGATTTTTGGTATCTATTGGCTGTACCACATATTGGCTGTGTGACTTGGACAATTACTTAAACTCTCTTGTTTCCTCTGCGGTGAAATGGGCTAATTTGTCCTATCAGATAAAGATGTGGAGTTTGAATGAGCCACTAAGATAAAGGACTTAGCAGGTAGGAAGGACATAGTCTGATTATTATCATAATCTATATGATCTTAAGTAAGTTCCGTCTCTGATCCTCAGATTCCTCACCTATAAAAGTAATTATCTTAAGTTCTTTCTGTAATAAAGATTTCAGTTACTTAAGGTAACTATTGTTATCCATAAGTTAAAGGTAATGATTCCCACCTTAAAGGGCTGTTTCAAGAATGAAATCACGTCATATGTGAAAGTATTTTATAGCCCGTTAAGCCATAAAGCATTATTATGAAACAGATGAAAACTAATACATGTAAAATGTTCCATAATAATCATAAAGTTGTTTGTGAAACAAATTTGATATAATTATGCTTAGTCTGTAGGAATAGGGATGGAAGAGCTGACATATTCAGTCAGCAAAAATATAAAAATTTAGTCTTAGATACATCAAAAAATTGCACAAAGAGTAAATAAATATGCCACAATGTTAACAGCTTTTGCTTTAGAATTAAAAGAGAATTTTTTTTTCTGTACCTTTTACTTTTTCTATATTTTTCCAAATTTCCCTGCATTGTCAGGTTTCGCATTTGTTACTTTACACGTATGTGAGTTGTAGGTGTGCTTTTAAGAGGATGCTATTTATAGTCTTCCAAATAAGACTTAAAAATGAACGAAATAAAAATAAAACAGATAAATAAATAAGACAGGCATATCCAATTGCTTCACCTCGGAAGGAGAAAGGAAGGCAATAAGCCAGTAACGTAGTGCCCTTGGACACAGTATTCATCACACCCTTTCATTCCACAAGTACTCACAAAGGACTACTAGGTTCCAAACATACAAGGCCAGGGACCAGCCCACAATCTCCCACAGGCCAGACTGTAGCAGTGGAGAGATGAGAAGGAAAGAGCTGCCGTTAAGCAGGTGAGGAGCCCAGGGCACAGTACTGTTCCAGCTGGAATCCAGAGTGAAAACAGGAACCAGGGCAGAGGACCAATCCCATTCTCTAGGGAGTTAGGATGGTTTCCATAACGTGGACACCTGGCTGCCCAGTGTATTAGTAAATCCACTCTCTAAGGGAAGACCTGGCTTCGGAGCATCCGACCCATTGCAAACCCCACTCAGCACTGGGGAGAGAGGATCTAAAGCACAGTCACAGCGACTCAATGGCTCCATCTGAGCAACCTCAAGCTTTTTCTGATTCCCACCACGGAGTGGGCTGGTCAGGAGAGCCTGATTATTGTCAGGTGTCCTATATTAGCTTCTTTGATAAGAAACTTACCTTACTTTTTTAAACTTTTATTGGAGGAGAGGGGTTCCAATTAAGCTTCTTTGGCCCTAAACTAAGAAGCAAAATGTGGTTGTTCCTAAGGCATTTGCAAAAGGAATGATTTCTGTAGTGGGTCTTAACATATTCTGCTCATCATTCTCGTATATAATAACATAAACCAAGAAAAAATATCCTAGAAACATATTTTGCTTAAGTTTTTAACTGAGGTGGAATACAACTCATACTCTCCCTATTGAATCCAATTCAGTGAGAGGCTATTAGAATGAAGGTAAATCTGTCTTGTTTTTTAAACTTAAATAAGAGAACATTAGAGGTTAAAACATTTTCAGCATAAGCAAAATAGTGAGTACATTTGGTAACCTCTTTCCTCCTAGAAATGCTACAAAATTATGAATTTTCATGCAAGTAGAACTTTCTAGTACCATTTTATTGAATTAGTTGTGTTCATATGGCCAACTATGTTTAACACTAGAAGTTATGTATGTAACAGTGCTCTGTACTTTTATTTCTCATTGACTATAAGAATCTGACATCCAGATTTCTTAGAAAACAAAATTATTTGAATAGACTACTTTTCTAGGTTTTGGCTTTGTTTTCAAAAATTAGCTGATTCCCCTCAGAATTCACCATGTCAGGAATAATTCACTCTATGAGGACATCTTTAGTAACTCCGCCAATAATCATTTGCTATTTCATTCAAAAATTATCCAAGAATAATCTACGGCTTTGACTTTTCCTGAAATTTTTTCTTAACTATGATACCAAATCTATGAAATGCAACACTCTAGAATCTTCCCAGAACTTGATTTTGATTTTAGCCTTGAGCAGTACAAATGGGGGTATGTGCAAGATTAACTGGGCTGGTGATCTATGATCTATAGCACATATTTTGTTTTCAGTTAAAACATTATAAGATGGATAAGATTTCCCTGTAAAGTAGCTAATGATACATTTTTAACCCATGACCTTTGTTTTAGGTAAGATTATCTCCAGCCAAAATGTCAACCAAGAATTCTACAGATCTAGTTGAATATGTTGACAAGTAAGTCTGTGAATTACAACAGTTTTAACTATTTACTATACTTGATGATTACGTTAGAAATTGAAGTGCCTGAATGAGATCTTTGAGTTCATCTAAACTAGTTCTCTGCTTTCAGAAGGACTGCATTAAAACATCTCGAGAAGACGAACCTCTCTCTTATTCCTCTCTGATTAACAGAACAAGCCAATTTTACTGTTTCCTCTTTAAGTAACCTCCATAGGTTCCTATAGATTTATGAATAACACAACATAGGCAATGAATGACATACGACAAGATCGGATATAGTTAACTGTGACTTTCAAAATAAACCAAATAAATATGTTAACATTTCATGATAAAAACTCAGGAAATTTTGAAATATATTAAACTAATTATCAGAACGTTTTTGTTTCTGCTATTTACAGTGTCACACCTGGAGCTCATCCAGGGAAGGTCTACAAAAGGGGGAGAGCTCCAGGGACTTAGAAATATAGCATACAATTGATAACATGCACATTGTCCAAAAGATCCTAGAATTCCAATTTGTAAAGGAAGGATACAGGGCAAGGCATATTAGTTTGAGTTTCTATTTGAGTATGTCAGAGGGGGATTCGTTCTGATGTGCGCATTAATGTTCTCAGGGCACTTGGGATTTAGTCTCAGGCTTTCCAGTAATTTTCTGCATGACTTCACGCGGTCCCATATGTCTCTGGGCTTGTTCTCTCATTTGCCAGATGAAGAGGCTGAACTAGAAACTCTCTAAGACCCACTCACTGTATCTTTAAAATAATTCTGATTCTAAAATATACATCATGACCACAGTGAAAAAAATTGACCAAAGAAAATGATTCAACATGAAAAGAAAATGGATTTTCATTTTTTAAATTACTTTTAACAATGAAGATGACAAAGTTTTAAAAATCACTAATATTACAGTATGTTCACAATTAAGAATTTCCCTGTTCCTTAGCCAGCTGAATTTAAGGCATTCCAAAAAGTTCAACCACAGTATTTCAGCCCCTCTTTTCATGCTACCCATGATTTGTATTTGTTTATGTGACAATGAGGCTGTAATTTAGAGAATGGAACCAAACAAGGGCAAAGGGGTTTTTTTTGTTTTTGTTTTTTTTTTGCGGTACGTGGGCCTCTCACTGTTGTGGCCTCTCCCGTTGCGGAGCACAGGCTCCGGACGCGCAGGCTCAGCGGCCTTGGCTCACGAGCCTAGCCGCTCTGCGGCATGTGGGATCTTCCCGGACCGGGGCACGAACCCGTGTCCCCTGCATCGGCAGGTGGACTCTCAACCACTGCGCCACCAGGGAAGCCCGAAAGGTTTTTTTAATGTTTAGAAATGAGACATTTGGATCGATGGCATTTTTTCTTAGTTAAGTACAATGAATGTGGTATGCACAAAAATAATTATTATAAAGATGTATTGGCTAACCTTGCCATCCAAGGAGAACACAAAGACCTATTCCCACCTGACTCTCCACATGACAAACAAAATAGAAATGGTTCTTCTGATCTGTCAAATTCCAGTATGAACCCAAGTGGATTTCTTTAGCTCAGGATGGTGACTTACATCATAGGAAATGAGAGAAAATTCCTGGAAGATGGCAACAAACTTAAAACGAAATCCAAGGAAATTTTTGCCATTTCTTGGATTCCAGAGAAACTAAAATTAAGACAAAGGGAAAGAAGTAGTCTATAATTCAGAGCAAAAGCATGATGACCCCAACATTCATTTCCGCCGTGATCCCTCCCACACCCCTTCTCTTTTTGTCCAAGTCATATATCCAAGAACTTTCTATGTACTGCCTAAGATGGCTGGTTTTCCTTTGGTCTCACTCCTCTAATCTCCCAGAGCAGGCTGCAAACTCCCTAAAGGCAGGGACTCTCTGGCCTTAATGCTTTCTGATACCCCTACAGTAGCCTATCATGATGCATTGAATATCAATTCCTAAGGAACTGTAGTTGACAGATTTAATGGAGAATAATGGTGGAGCAATTGAATCTTTAGGGCTCTGCTTAGAGCAGCAGACTCCTGGGTAGCTGATTAACTGGAAAAGCAAAATGGCATTTGGGCATTTCAATCATCAGTACAGATATTTTGAATCGACATATCGAATCCAACAAAATAAACATAAAAAACAATAATTTTAAAATAACTTCTTCCTCACAGTCATAGTATGTATTGAATGGCAACAAATGTATTGATATGCAAGCAGAGTACTCACACAAGTAAAAGTCATTATCGATTCGTTAAACAGCCTGAATATATGTTACATACTCTCAGAGGTTCTGCCTTATAAATCTATGTGGGCATATTTATAGGCAATACTAAAAACAAATAATAAAAACAACTGAAAAGAGTAAAAATTCAGCAACAAAAGAGATGATGCCTAGTCTATGAGCAAGGTTTGGCTAGAGATGAGCACATTAAAAAGAAAGGCAGACTGAGCATGTACAGGGCCCTTCTCAGCCTCAGGCAGCTGGAGCATCACCCACACTTGCTAAATGTTAGGTCATATTAATAATCCATGCAGCAGGGGCAGGCAGAATGCTTGCAATCATTTCTAGGACAATTATGGTGACATTATATTAAAGGCAGTAAATAATTCTGATTTCCACATGTGTTTATAGATTCACAATGAACAGATATCTGCTGAGTTCATGACGGTGTAGTCAATGCTCACTTAAGCTTAATTAAGCAGAAAAGCGCCAGAGGCTTTTTCTTTTTCTTCTTTTTCTTCTGCTGGTAGAAGGAGCATGGCATGGAGGCTAGGCACCTAGGTCCACTCTTGAATCTGCCTGTAATCAGCTATGTGACCTTGAGAAAACTAAAATGTCTTTGCTTCTCCAGGCAATCTCTGCCTCCTTTATAAAATGGGGTGGGGTTTCAGGTGCCTGAGTCCCAAGGGCTGTCTCTGTTCAAGGTAAGACCCAGAATTCATTTCCAGGATGCAGATCAGAGCCACCACTACTTTCTATTTCTCAACTCTGCCCACAGTTTAAACTCATAAACACTCTTTTATGTAATAAAGTAAGTGGTTAAGATTTAAGAACATATGTTATTCCCCCACAGGATTTCATATGGTGTAGAAAACAAATACTGCCCATAAATTACTTTTTATTCTCCTTCAGTTGACTCTCCTGAAAAAAATAAGTTTCTCACCACCAAATCAAATAATTTCTAAGGTCTCTTCCCTCCCTTAGACTCTCTGGTCTTCAAAAACTGGTTATAACCATTTATTCACTTAACAACTATTAATTGACAATCTACTACACGCCAGGCACTATGCTAGGCACTTGGAGGGTTTTCAGTGAACAAAACAAAGACCCTGTCCTCATGGAGCTTTTGTTCTAGTAAGAGGAAGAGATACACATTGTTAGGTGGTCTGGCCAGGGTAGAGTTCATTGAGAAGTTAGCATTTGAGCAAAAACCAGGAGATGAGAAAGTGGGCCATGGGGACATACAGGGGAAAGCTAAGTTTCTAAGGCAGGAACACTCCTGTGGTGAGGCAGAAACAACACAGGGGCAAAGAGAGCTGGAATAAAAGGGAGGGAAGTATAAACCCGAACTGTAATGCTATCTGGGCCAAGAAAATGAAATTGTTTTGTATTGAAGAGTTGTCCAGGCTGGGCTACAGCCAATATACATCTCAGGAATTCTCTCAGGAGTACATTTTGGGAAGATGCGGGTCTGGTTGACAGCCAAAGAATAGTATGCAAAATTTGGATGTATAAAACTATCAGTGAGTCAAACGGGCAAAATAATAAATTAGTAATGATCTGTACTTGTAAGTAGAATAGGGCATTCAGGGTCTGGGAAGTATTCATTTTCAAGGTTTTTTTCTTAGTACCATGGCAGCCATTTTATTATACTTTGATGCATTGCTTTTGTTGCTACATGAAGACAGATATTTCACATTAGAGTACACAGGAAAGGAAGACAAAACACTGTTGGTTGAGCTCTTTATGGGATAGGTCGTGTTAGGTTGGAGATCTCTTGGGTTTTATTTTGCAGTATCATATACATCTTCAAGGGCAACTAGCTTCCAGGTGAGAAAGCTCAAAATAGTCTGCATAACTTATAAAAAAAAGATACACGGGGCACTCTGGGATGTTAGCAAGTTATTTATTACCTGACAGACCCCCTCCCACCCTGCACAGTTCTCTAGCCCCACTGACCGCATTCAGCGTTAACGTTTCCAGCTCTTGCTCCGTGTTAATCATCTCATTTAATCCTCACAATAACCCTAAGAGGTGGAGAGTGTCACTATTTTAAAGATGAAGTCACTGGGGTTCACAGAGAAGTCAAATACTTGCCCAAGGTCACACAGTGCAATGACAGACCAAGATTCTAACACAGAAATCTAACACAGAAATTTCCAAAGCCTATTTTCTTAACCACTCGCTATCCACACCCCCTGCCAGCTACCTTCTCAACACACACACACATAGAGCCTGGGACATCGTCACCTCCAGCCCATCCCTCGCAGCATGGAAGATGTGAAGGCAGCCACATCTGATCTTCCTCCATGGGTGTCCCTGTGTGGGATGTAGGCAGCCTGGGAGGCACTACCATCAGCCACAATGCAGTCTTCTACTCTCTCTCTGGCATCATCTCACTGTGCTGGGGGTGGACACAGCTACAGGAACTGGGCATTACCCACAGCACTCCCATATCAGTCCAGGCAGGAGCTGCCCACATGAAGCTTAGTTCCTCCCACCCCAGGAGGGACTGAATTCTTGCCACACCTGAGAGTTTCTGCTCAAGTGTGAGAACTGTGCTGAGGTGAGGCCGAGGCTAGTCTCAGTTCACTAGAGCAGAGAGGGAGCCTCTCCAACCTCTGGGCCACAAAGAGGACCCTTAGGGCTCCACGGAGAGATGTGAGCCAAGCAAAGGTAACTGGGGTGAAAAATTACATGATGTTGGAAGCAAGTTTTATATATATATATAAAAATATATATATATGCAGAGGAATATATTTATATATACAAGTTATATATAACATTATATATAAACATATGCATCTTGAATACATATTTATATATGCAGAGGAATATACATGTGTGAAAATATATGCCAGTTACATGTATATAACTTTATACCTATAAGTATATATACCTTGAATATATATTTATATTTATATAAATATATGCAGAGGAATCAATATATCTTATCTCTCTGAGAAAAATTCAAATATAACAGGCAGAACTACTAACTGGTCTAAACAAATGTGCTGTGGTGTAGGGAAAAAGAGTCAAGGGGGCAGGTTGAAATGTTTCCCAGCTGGATTACTGATCATCTTTAAGCTTCAGTTTCCACCTAAATTGAGAAAAATTTTACTTATGCCAAGGACAAGTTGTGGGGATGAAATGAAATCGTGTTTATGAAAGTGCTATGTTGACTAAGCATTATGGAGAGATAAAACAGTAATAATAATAGATTCCTTACATTTCTCTTGGGCTAGAAGCTCCCCTCAAATAATTTACCATTTGTGTTAGTTTCCTAGGGCTGCCACAATACAGTACCTCAAACTGGGCGGCTTCAAACTGTATTATCTCACAATCCTGGAGGTTAGAAGTCTGAAATCAAGGTGTCTGCAGGTTGATTCCTTCTGAGGGCTCTGGGGAGAACATGTCCCATTGGTCTCTTTTAGCTTCTGGTGACAGCCAGCAGGCCTGGTGTTCCTTGATTTGTAACTGCCTCGCTCCAGTCTCTGCCTCCACCTTCACGTGGTCTCCTCCTTGTGTCTCTGCCATCACACAGCCATCTTCTTACAAGGATATCAGTCATACTGGATTAGGGACCCACCAACCCCGTAAGACCTCAGTAGGTATGACTAATCACATCCACAATGACCTCTAAGGTCACATTCTGTGGTACGGGGTGGTGGTGGGGGGTTAGGACTTCAACATATCTTTTTGTGGGGACACAATTCAGCCCATGGCACCATCTAATCATTACTAATAATTAGAACAAGAACGCACGTATATGACCCTTGTAGACATTACAAAGCACTTCAGATACATTATGTAAATTGAAAAACTTCAGCCAAATAAGTAGGGCAGGAGTCATCTCCACAGGACAAATAAGGAGCTCGCTTCTAGACAGCTTAATACGCGTTAAGGGTACTAAGTGGCAGAGGCAGAGCCCGAGCCCCCAGTCTTCCAACTCCAAGTAGAGTGTTCTTTCCCCTGGAGACTCACATAAATAACTCTCAGAGCCCAACATTAGCAAGGTAATATAGGTAAGCATCTCAAGAGCCCTAGAAAACGCTGTAAGAACTCCAAACACCCTCAAAACAACTTGCTGCTGCCATTTACATGTTGCCCCTGTGTCACCCGGGTGTCCACCGAGCCCCCTTTCACACAGGGACTCAGGAACACCTGCCAACCCGAATGCCTCTACCAGAAAGCCAATCACAATAGGTACATTACTAATTCTGTAATTTTATTGAAAATGTTACTGAACACGGGGAGTTTGCCTCACATATTACATAACTTGCCTCTGGAAAAGATCCACAGCCAGTCTCTTCTCGGCCAGGTCATTATTTGGAGTCCTTCCCCTTCCTAGCTCCTCCACGAAGACCCCATGCTGACCCAGTCCCGCTGGGCTGCTTCTTCCTGTTATGTGTTATTTAAAACAGGAGATGCCTCCCTCACCCACCTACAGCATTCAGCCCTGTGTAAACTCAGCAATGGAGGCTTCTAGAGCCACCAAAACCATCTGCCAGGGTAATGCTTAGGAACAAGCAATGGAGAAACCATAGAAAAGACATTTTCAGTTCCATCACTCTACGCACACACTCACAGATTATTTTTGTGAGGCAGCAAAATATTCTCTGAAATGCCACTTTTTAATTTTTTTTTTTTTTTTGCAGGACTCTATGCACCGAGAATGTAACTAGTCATAGAATAAATCTCACGGAAATGAAAACTCTCTTCAGTTATGCCCTTTTGTGTTCTAGAAAGGGGCTTAAATTTTCAAATTTTTGTCTCTTGAATATTACAGGTTGCCGAAATGGTTATTAAGATCTAAGTAAATTTAGTGCTCTAGTCGCAAGAACAGAACGGGCAGAGAAGTGAGAGTTACTATGTACCAATGCATCTGCCAGCAACAGCACAGCTGGTGTAAGTCACATTGAGTTGCAGAGAAATAGAACTCAGAGTTTGTGGGAAATCTGTTCAGATTCAGTTGTCAGCTACATAATCAATGATTTCTATAAAATCCAAATATCCCTCTGAAAAGGCCCCCTAGGAATACTTCCTCCTGTGGTTAGTAACTCCATCTGCACGAGTCTGGAATATTCGTTATATCTTTCTTTCACAGTTAAATTTAGATATATAAGTCCCACTGCTATGATATACTAATAAAGCAGTGAATTTTTTAAATTCATGGTAGCCACATCTCGCTACTAATGAAAAGCCTCAGTTTTTAAACTTGTGGATGATCTATGTTTTGAACAACAGTATTACTAGGAATCTCTCTTAGAAGACTGAGAATGTTCGTGTGTTGAATGTTATTCCAGTCACTGATTTAGAAAAGTCAATTGGAAAATAATATTCTCTTTCCTTACAGCAAAAAATAGGAAACATATATATAAGCTCTATCTTCATCCTGTAGGAATCATGCAAATAGAACTAAACAGAGCATGATTTGGTGCTTCACTAAGCATCATTAATAAACAACAATAATAATACTCCAATAGTAAATCTCAGACATGAAAAGACATTTCAAAAAGGAACATTCTCCACTTAAATATAAGATAACTTTTAGAAATAAATGTTAAGAGCTAAGAGAAAATAAGTAACTACAGTCCATCATTTATGTGCCATTTAATGTCCCATGGTTGCAGGCAAATACATTCACATAGCGCTAGGTGCTGCCCTGCAAGGCTTCCTTCCACGTGCCAAAGAGCAACAACATTGAGGCCAACTCTGAAGGCAGGACCACAGGCTGGCATCTGAGCAGAGGTGGCAGCCCTGTTCCACTGGCCCATCTACTGGCTTAGGTCTGTTTCCTCAGACCTTTCTGGATACAATGCCCTTTCTGGATACAATCCTGATACCAGCCAACAACACACCAGAAGACTGAGTGCACATAGGCCCCGTGTGAACCTGGACGGCAGTGCAGGTCTCACTTCTCCCTACCACCTGCTTCTACATGTGATCTCAGAACTTAACAGCCATATGGCAAAGTGGCCCCATTACCTCTGTCTAAAATGAATGAACAGAAATATTTGGTTGGTAAGTGGTGGAACCTGTATTCTACCCTTGGTCTACCTTGCCTTCCAACTTGCCAAGCTGCCTCTGAATGTCTGCATGATTTGAAATCTCAGAGTCCACATTTCACACCTCAGCACCTCATTATATGTTCTTTACCTTTATGCCTTCAAGACTGGTCATGACTCATATGACCGGTCTTAAATAAATCAGTGATGTTCAGTCCTAAGAATATATTAGATTCATCTAAGTGCTTATTTAAAATACATATTCTTGTTCTTCCCCTCACCCCCAAAATCATGATTTAGTAAGTCTATAGTGGTGCCACGGAATCTGCATTTTAGCGACTTCCCTCCCTTCTCCACCCCCATGATACTAATGCAAGTTTCCTCACAAGAAACACTGAATCAGACTAAGTTCCTGGAGGGACAGGACCTTTATACATTGTACATGGACTAGAGTAGACATCTAGTAAATATTTACTGATCCATTTCTATTTCAACTGACATTTTTATTGGTAAGTTACTAGATACAGATACAGTGCTTTCAGCTACCCATGAAAACTCCAACCAAAACGGCTTAAATGTAAGGTCGTTCATTAGTTCACATTAAAAATCTAGAATTTGGTTAATTTGGAGGCTTAACAGCATCATCAAACACCCAGGTGTTTTCTATCCTTCTTCCCAGCCATCCTCTTTCCCCTCATGATCACAGGTAGCTTCAGCAGTTCCAGGCATCACACACAGACATGACTACACCCAGCAAAAAAGAGAGAAGGTTCTCCTTGGGTATGTCTTCTTAAAGGCAAAGCAACCTTACCCAGAAGCCCCACAGTAGGTTTCCCTTTGCATCTCATTGGCCAGTATTGCTTCACGTGCTCCTACCTAAACCAACTGCATCTCAGCCCAGAAGAATGGGACCACCATGGTTAGCTTGCGCCCCACCCCACCCTGAAGGACATGGGGGACAGGAGGACGTACCGAGTCAGGCAGAAGCAGGGATGGCTATTAAGAAGTTAACCAACTGTGTCTGCCACAATGAGAACACCTAAGAGAGAACAAATTCTAAACTTTGAGAGGAATTCAGCATGATTTACAAGGGTCTGTACAGAACGAATGAAGATCTCTTTCACCGGCAAATCCAGGCTGCAGATTGTCTGGAGACCAGAAAGAAGCACAAGCTCAAGGAAAACAATGAGTAAATCTGCAATCCACTGCTAGGCTATGTGTCACCATCAGCAGGGCCTGACATCCTCTTCCCTTCTGCCTGTGACTCATACATCCCATCCAGGGTAGCACTGTCAGCATGCTGGGGTTTTAGGAAAATGGATTTTATATATATGAGGCTCCATTTGGTAGTTTTCCAGAAGAACATTTTTGAGCCAAATGAGTGGTGGATGGAATCTTACTACTGAAACACTTAGCTAAGCCATCTCTGTTCCTCAGATGTGCAGGTGATAGGAAAGATGAATCTCACCCAGGCTGAAGCTATTTTATACTGCTCGAGAAAGGAAACTGAAAACTTTCAGGCTCTAACAACTTGGAGCTTTGTGGAACCATTTTTTCCTCCAATTTTCTAACAACTGAGACTTAAGGAAACAGTCCAGCTACAGCAATCAGTCAGTCAACAAATATTTATTGACCACCTGCTATGTGTCAGGCACTCTTCTCAGTGTTGGGGAAACCGTGGAGAACAAGTTAGATAAAGTGCCTGCCTGCAGGGAACTTTCATTCTAGTGATGAAGGGCAGAAAATAAACACAAACAAGTAAATATGATGATTTTAGGTAATGACAAATGTTATGGAGAAGGTGAAATGGGGTATTATGATAGAAAGTGACTGAGTGGAAGGTTTGCCTGAGGGGGGGATATTGAAGTTGATACTTAAAGAATGGGAAGCAGGCAGCCACGAAGAGACTGCGCTCTAAGCCGGAGGAACAGCAGATCCCGAGGCTCTGAGCTAGGAACTGCTTGGCGTGTTTGAGGAGCAGAAAGACACTGGTCTGTGTAGGGAAGGGTGGGAGGAGATGAGGCGGGAAAGGAGAGCCAGGATTTTATTTCCGGAGAATGGATGAACCATCAGAGGGTTTTCAGTAGGCAAGTTCTATCTTCACACTTTTAGAAAGATCACTCTAGCTGTTGTGTGGAAGATGCACTCTTTGTTAGGAGGCGAAAGTGGAGGGGATAACGGTGGCCAGGACCGAGAAGAGAAGAAAGAACTATGGAAAGAGAAGCTTTGAAGCCTGAGGACACTTCTGTTTGTCATTTCTGCTGTCACTCTATTAGGCCACATCAGTAGCGTTAATCAAAGTGTGTCTTCTGCTTCTGCTTATTATCTTGTAGAATGACAGGAATATAAGGGAGTAAAGGTTAACATTTGATTTTGGAGTCAGACAGATGTGAGTTTTGAATTCTGACTCTTGGCATCTCCAAGTTGTGTGACTGCTCCTTCTTCTGTCTGGTAAATTTTCTCAATCTTCTCTCCTAAGTTACTAATTCATTCTTCAGCTATTTCTTGTGTCATAGCTATCCCATCTTTTATGTTTCTTTATTTCAACTATTATATTTTTCATGCCTAATATTTCTACTTGTTTAGGTTTTCTAGTTGTTTTCATTTTGCTAATATCTTCCCATGTCTTCCCTTTTAATACCTTTATTAGCTTTTTAAAAAATTTCTCATTGCATATATTGCAGTAATTCTCTTTTGTAGGAATTGATAATCCAATAGATTGTTTATTTGTTGGCTAATTTGCTTTTAAAAAGACTGTGCTCCTCAAATGTCCTGATATTTTGGCCTGTGAGTTCATCTTTCCCTGAAGATTTCAGTCAGAGCCTGGTCGCCAATGAAGTGTTGTCAGCTCCGATGAGCTTGAGAGGTGGGGTGTGGATAAGCCCCAGACACAGTAAAACCATAGTCAGCCACTCCCCATCCTACAGAACAACCTCTCCTGTCAGGTCTTCTCCTTTTGCTCCTCGGGAAGAAGCAACACTAGAAGAGCAGCTGCTTTCCCACCCCTGGGACATGTGGATGTAGTGAGATCTTATAGTATTTGGAAAATGTTTTGGCTTTGTCTTTTTTCAGAGCCAATCTAGGATAATCAATTATTATAGGAAAAGAAGCTCTTAGCAAGATTTCTAGAGATCCAGAAACTTTTTTCCTCTTAATACTAAGAGTATTTTATTGGGGTATAATTAATATGTCCTAAAATATACTAAGTATGTATCTGGATGGATTTTGACAAATATAATCAATTAGTAACAACCACCCAAATCAAAATATAAAACATTCTAGAAGCATTTTGATATTCCTGAGAAGCCAGTCAGATGACTGTGACAGTGTGGTGGTTTTTAAATGACCACAAGTTCTCTGACACTCCATTTTCCAAGAAGTGGAGACTAACTCCCCTTGCTTTGAATATAGGCACAACTTAGTGACTTGCTTCTAGGGAATGGACTAAAGCAAAAGTTATGGGGTATGACTTCGAGATTAGGTCACAAAAATAAGCAAAGTAAATTAAATAAAGAAAAAGACACAACAAAAGTAACTTGTTCTCCAAGAAGTTCATCTGTGAAGGGAAGGAGTAATTTGCGAATGCCGGTGGGAGCTATTGGGATTTTACATGTTTCCTTGCCCTAATACTAAATAGCCCTAGTCTTTGTATTTTCCTTTTCTAATTTATTTTTTTTACTTTTTGTTGACCTTCTGACTCTTTTGTTAATCTTTGCCTTTGAGCTATTATTTCTTCCAGCAATTAGAAAGCAGCTTACTCCTCGGTATGGAATCATCAGGCATGAAATTTATGTGGCTCCAACTTGGCTTGTTAGAATAGCGGGTAAAATGTAGAACAATTCCTGCTTGGGAAACAGGAAAAATACATGATACAAGATCAGGGCATAAGTCAGATCCAGTTCTCAGATGAGACATAAACCGAGATTCTAACTATACAGGGTTTAAAGTCCTAACAGACAGACTTCTCACAGGGGAGAAAATATAGGATTTTATATATATGGATTTTATATATACAGGAGTAGGAGTGTGAATGCAAGATCTGGTTCTGGCTCGTCCAGTTCATCCTTGTAACACCCGCGGTGTTGTTTCCTTTTCCGGACCAGGGGTCATTCTTTTCTTCCTGCCATTCCAAACACCCAGAGAAGTCAGCTAGAAGACAGACTGAACAACCAGGGTCGCACCATAGCTTTCCTCCTTGAACAAGCTTTCCACATCAAGGAGGATATCTCTGCCTGTCTTCAGGGGACGCATGGCTTTCAAAAGGAGGAGTCACTTGCCAGGAAGCTTCTGGAAAACCACATCCAGACCATCACCAGCATCGTCAAAAAACTCAGCCAGAACATTGAGGTAGTCCTTTATTTTCCATATGTTGGCATCATTGCTTGACAAAGTTTATCAAGCACCAGTGTCATTTTTCAACTAGAGAAATGAGTCACTATTACTTAAGTTTAAATGATTTTAGTTTAGTTGCCTCAGAGGGAAATAGTCAATATTTCAACTTCTCATTTCTGCCAAAAAGTAGAAGGAAATTCTACATTCAGAAAATGTTTGTTGAATGTCTCTGTGACAGAAAAGACAACTGTCTAACATTAAATGTCAGCCATTGTGCTAAGGTGCTTATTTTCATCTTAATCTCCAAGATTCTATTAATATAATCATTTCAAACAGAGGTCTTCATTAGGCAGTGGGAATGCTAGTTCATAGGCCCATCACACTCTGACCCCAACTCCTACCCCTTTCTCCTTCACTCTGGCCACACTGGGCTCCCAGCTCTTCTTAGAACACCGCAAACATGCTCAGGCTTCAGGGCCTTTGTACTTGCTGTGTATTCTGGGTGGATCATCTTCCCCTCGATGCTTCTATAAAGTACTCTTCATTTCCTTCAGTCCCTGCTCAAAAATCATCATATCAGAGGGTAGTTCCTTGACATGCCATAAAATACCCCCTCCTCACCCCAACAGTCACAACCTCCCTTAAACCCTACATTATTTTTATCTATAGCACTTATCGCAAATGACCATGGTCTTTATTTGTTTAGTGTGTTTCCCTTATAAAATATAATCTCTGTGAGGACAGGGACTTCATTTTGTTCACTGCTAAATCCCACATCAAACTGATGACAGTGTATGAGAGGCAGTCAGCAATCTGTAAATATTTCTTGAACAGATAAATGAATGAATGAATGATGTTTAAGGTGCTAAAGGAAAAATAGAGTTTCTGATCAAAAAATGAAATGCTTGGGTTAAACCAAGACAAGTAGATTCTTATTACAGGTCTTTCAGAGTTTTTAAAGTACTAATGAGCATTATGACTCTGGGGTAGCAACTTTCAGGCAAAAGTTCCAGAGAATACAGTTTAAAAATCTGGCCCAAAACGTGTGGAATTGTGAGAATTGACAACAGTGCCCTCACACAATAATGTCCTTTTCTCCTATCAGATAGAATAGTGGATTAGACAAAAAAAAAACAAAAACCATGAGATTGACCCCGCAATGACTTACTCATGACTATACATTTAAGGCTAAGGATATTTGTTATTTTATTTTCTATCTGTAGACCCCATAATGCCATACTGCATTTGAGGGACTGTGGAAAGTTAAAAAATCTTGGTGAGCTTTCAAAAGGCACTTTTTTGGTGTTTAGCACATATTGAATTGACAGCAGGACCTAAAGAGTCAATGTTACTTCTCAAAGTGGTCAAAAGTGTTTCCAGGCATAATGAACTTTCATGAAAGTGACAAGAGACACGTGGCTCAGTGCCTCTGAGATGATGAGAAAAATCAAGTACAGCACCAGGACTAAAATAAGATCCTAATTTAGGAATCAAAACTTCTTGGTAATTGAAAAGAGAACAGCATTCTCAGAAATATCAAAATGCTTCTAGAATGTTCTATATTTTGATTTCAGTGTTTGTTACATAGTTGATTATATTTGTCAAAATCCATCCAGAGATATATTTTGATTTATATATTTTAATACATATTAATTATACCCCAATAAAATACTATTAGCTTTAAGGGGAAAAAAAGTTTCCAGATATCTGAAATCTTGCTAAGAGCTTCTTTTCCTGTAATAATTACCTTAGATTAGCTCTGAAAAAAGACAAAGCCAAAGCATTTTCCAAATACCATAAAAATCTCAAAATATTTGCAATCCTGTTAAGGGTTTGGCATATATAGGGAAAATGACAAGGACTGGTCTGATTGTGCAGAAAACGGAATTAGGAAGTATTTAAAGACTATAGATATGAAGTTAAAACATTATGAAGAAGAAAGTATTAAACTACCATTAGTAAATAACTAAGACTATAAAGTAATAAGCATTTATAGAGAAATGGATGCTATCCAAGTATTTTTTAAAAACCTAAACTCTTTAATCAGATCAGCCTATTTGTAAATTAACCAGCAAGTTAGATCCAAGTGTGAGCAGAAGCTTGACTTGGGTTTTTAAAAGAAATGAAAAAAAGATTTTTTTGTTTAATCAACAATAATTGTAGCAGTTAAGTTTCTTGTTCCTTTTTATTTTTTTAAGTTAATTTTTATTGGAGTATAGTTGCTTTACAATGTTGTGTTAAGTTGCTTGTTCCTTTTTAAATCAAAATATTTATTTTTTAAGCTGGCAGCTAATTAAAGTTTGAAAATTAATTTATTTTTAATTCAGGAAGAGAGCATTTCATGTACAACATTGCTTAATTGCATTTTTTTCCTCCAACTTATAAAAGCAATACTTGTTCACTGTAATTATTTGGAAGTTTAGGAAACAATTTTAAAACCTAGGAAAAAGTTCTCACAATTTCACCGCCAAACGGCATTCTCTACAAATACCTAGATGCATCTCCCTCTGGTCTTTCCAGGCATTCCCTTTAGGAAGCTGAGACTACATTTGTAAGCACAATTTTTAATATAAAATTATATCATAAACCCTTCCATATGTCATTAAAAGCTATTTGCATGGTGTGTACATCATGGTTTGCTTAATTCTCCTAATGTTGAAATATCGTTGTGCATAAATGTGTCCACATTTGGATTATTCCTATTGTATACGTTCTTGGAAATGGAATTACCAGGGTAAGAACACTATAAAAGCTCTTTACACATATTGCTACATTGGTCTATTTACACTTCCATTAGCCTTATATGAGAGTGCTTTTTTCACTGCACCTACCCCAGCATTGAGATTTATTGTTTTAATTATTGCTAATTTGATGAGATAGAAATGAGATCTTTCCCTTTTTTTCACTTTTTAAAAGTGACTATAACAATTTACATTTTCTCTGTCAATAATCTATCTAATGTCTTTTGCCAATTTGTTTTTTTGGATTTTAGTGCTTTTTAGTTTTTATTTATGAGTTTTTTTATTAAGAAAAATAAGCAGTGGGACTTCTCTGGTGGCACAGTTGTTAAGAATCCGCCTGCCAATGCAGGGGACATGGGATCAAGCCCTGGTCCGGGAAGATCCCACATGCCGCAGAGCAACTAAGCCCATGTGCCATAACTACTGAGCCTGCGCTCTAGAGCCTGTGCTCTGCAACAAGAGAAGCCACCGCAACAAGAAGCCCGCGCACCTCAACAAACGTAGCCCCCCGCTCACTACAACTAGAGAAAGCCCGTGCACGGCAACAAAGACCCAATGTAGCCAAAAATAAATTTATTTTAAAAAAAGAATAATAAGCAGTGATGCTTTGGTAAATGTTTAACAATCAGCAATCAGTTTTTTTTCTGAGGGATAAAATACCTGGTTTATAGTGTTTGCCTATTTCCATGGTGTAAATACTCTCACTATGATTGATTTAGAAAACCAACTGATGTTACTAAACACAAAGATGGGAAGAGATGTACATGCACAATCGGCTCTCAAGGACAGGTGTATAAATGATTGCAACACACCATTGAAACCCTTGGCAGTAACATTTGTTATAAATGTTTTTCCAGTTGGTTGTTTATATCTTAATTATATTTATATTGTTTTTTACAAGTTTTAGATAAAGTTAAATGTTCCAATATTTTGGTTTGTGACTTCCCTCATTACTTTCAAGAACAGAAATTTCCTTTAGAAATTTCAAAGATGAAATAATCTCCTCTATTATGTTAGTTTTATGGCTTAACTTTTTTAATATTCTAAATCTATTTTTTCTAAAATCTATATTCATATAAGGTAAGGATCTAAACTGACTGTTTTCTGAATAAGTAACCAAAAATCTCAACAGCATTTGTGAAATTCCTTCCCTAGGGATTTTGAGTCTCATATATAGCATATTTCTTTCTTACATTTACAAAGATCTTCATTAACTTACGATTGATTTAGCTACACACAGCTATTTAGCTACACTCAGCTATTTAGCTACACTCAATTACTTATCCTCGTTTTTACAAAATGCTTTACTATTTAATAGGGCAAGTTCCTTTTTATCACTATTCCTTACAAAACAAAGCAAAACAACACCTACTGTTATGGTCTGAACATTTGTGTCCCCATTCAAAATTCATATGTGAAATCCTACTGCCCAATGTGATGGTATCAGGAGGGCTTAGGGAGGTATTTGGGTCATGAGAGTGGAGTCCTCATAAATGGGATTAGTGCCTTCATAAAAGAGATCTCACAGAGCTCCCTGGCTCCTTCCACTCTGTGAAGATGCAGCAAGAAGTGAGCAGTCTGCAGCCCAGAAGAGGGCTCTCCCCGGAACCCAACCATGCGGGCACCCCGATCTCGCACTGCCAGCCTCCAGAATAGTGAGAAATAAATCTCTGTTGTTTATAAGCTGCTCAGTCTGTGGTATTTTGTCATAGTGGCCCAAACGAACTAAAACACCTATAGGCATGCAAAAGCCAACAAACAAGCTAAAACAAAAACACCTCTAGCTAGTGTTCTTGACACTTTTATGTCTCCAGTTAAAGCTATATTTGTTCTTGGATTGTCTCAATCTGCCAGTTTACAAATGGGCAAGATTCTGTATATAGTCTTTGAAATTTCTATAATTCATTTCCTATAAAATTCCTTCTTTTCCTCCAAAAATTCATAATCACAAATTTAACATGGTTCAGGCCTTGGTAAAATATAGCAATTAACCTTTAATATTTCTGCAAATCAAAAAGTTGTTTGTGTTTTCCTATCCTCTAAACGGTTTTCTGAGTAAACATAAATTATTTTTTATGTCTTTACTTTGGAATTTGTTTGAATGTCAAGCAAGATATAAATTTTTTTCTATGGACAAGCAAAATTTTTTAATTTTTATGTATGAGTGCCAAAAATTAAAACCCACTGTTTGGGGGACCACCGACCTGGTGGTATAGGACAGTCAGCTTCATTGCAGAACACCAAGACATAATGAAGGCATGACAAAGGATACTCGGCAAAATCTGAACACACTCAAGCCATACATTTCTCATGTTCTCTAAAAGATCTAAAACAATAAATGTTTTTCACTCCATGTATGTGAAACAGTTTGATTCAGATTTGCTTGTGTTAATTGCATTAGCTTCATTGTGGTTCTGATTCAATCTGTAAAGGGCCTTGCTTGATGCCATATGAAAGGTTCCTTCTTCTAAACTGTACCACCAATTCTGAAAGAGGTTTTTGTGAAAAGCTCTTATGTCGATGATGGCCATGGCCATAATAACACAATAAATATGTTTTGTTTGGCCCATATGGTGTCTGTAAAAGAATTTAAATAAGATGTCAATATTTTAAAATGAGAAACTTAACATAAAATCTGGATTTCTGGCTTCTGTTGAGACATCGTTGAACCATCATGCCCACCTGGCAACAATCGGCAGGACTCAACGCCATCACTATCTCCCTCAAATAAAGCAAAGACGGCTTCTCTCTGATACAGGACCCTCTCACTCACTTACACTATCAGCCTAACTAGGAAAGGCACCCAATTTTGTAACCTCTACTTTAAATGATATTTTCTTATCATGTCTGATGGGAAATTAATGGGAATTTTAACTCAAATATTGCAGATGTTGGAGGAACAAATAAAAGCTCGAGACGTGGCAGCCACAGGAACTAATTTCACAGTACAGGACCTAAACACCAAACACCTTCAAGGAGTTGGAGATCTTCGAGGAAGAGTAGCCAGGTGAGAAGAAGCGTGTTAACTAATGCTTAGTGGTCAGTTGCTGGCCACTGAGTTCTCATCCCTAAACAAGTCCCATATTGTAGAAAACAAGATACTGCCTTTAAGCTAAATGATGAGATAGTAACTGAGAAAGTGTGTCATGAAATTTGAAAGCCTCATGCTCCCTGTGAGATCCAAGGGTTCTGTAAAGGACCTCTCATACAGAATGCCCCATCTGGTTTCATCTGCAAATGACAAGTCTTGTCTTTACAGCCCTCAGCTGTCCAAATGCCAACATCTATACAAAGACATACCCTTGAAACCACACACAAAATCCCCAGATGTATCAAATCTGGTGATTAAAACATTTAAAATATACAATAATTACATATAGAAGCCTAGCAAAAGGGATTTAATGGTCAAGTGAATAAAATTTTGAATGATATCCTTTGTATGAGACTTGTAAGTTGGAAGAATTCATGGTGTACAGTTCAGCAAAAATTTGTAGGCATTGACAATGGCAGGACCGCTCTGGTTGACACATGAGAGATGACTTGTGAGTGGCTGAGCGTGGACACCTTTCCACCTTTACATCTTCTGCCAGCACCTCTCTCCTCTCTCCTGAAATACCCCCACCTTCATCTCATTAATCTGCTCTCAAGTGTTAATGACCAATAATTATTATTCATGACCAATAATAATTAGGTGATTAACACTTAAGACAAACCTCTTCTAGGGTATCCGTCCGTTCAATTCAACAACAACGACAAAAAAAGTATTAAACACTTCTATATGCCAGGCAGTGTGCTAGTATTCGGGGTTTCAGCAACATGGTCCCTTTCCTGTAAAGTCAAAGTCTACCTGGGAAACCATAAATCAATGAGGTGAGCACTATAATGAAAGCCTGGGGTGCTATGGGAATATCCAAATCAGATGGGGGCATAAAGATGGCTTCCTGGAGGAGGTGACACTTGACATGAATTTTGAAAGGTTTGTAGCAGTTAACTAGACAGGGAAGGAAAGGAAAGGCACTTCACATAGGAGGCAAGATATGTGCAAAAGAACTGAGGGGTAAATTACTGTGAAATGTTCAGGGGCTACCTGTGAGAAGAGTATTTTAGTTATGTTATTTTGGATTTGCACTTAGGGAGAGATGGGAGATTGGGAGATGAAGCTAGAGAAATGGTCCAGAGTTGGGTGATGAGGATCTTTGGCCAAGGTAAAAAGTTTAAACTTTATGTAGAAAGTTATAAATAGCCATGGGAAGATTTTAAGTAAGGGGATGACATTTAGTGACCGTCTAGTAGTAGCCAAATTGGTGGGGTACAGAAAGAAGGCATGAAGGTGAAAGGAAGCTATTGTAGCAATCAAGGTGAGAAATGTCAGGGGCCTAAACTAAAGCACTGGCCGTGCAAGTCCAGAGCACGTAACAGACATTCAGAAAACAGAATCTACAGGATTAGTACATCTGTGTGTGTGTATGTGTGTATACACAAACATAAACATACATACATATATATATACATATATAATTATATATTATATGTATACATATTTTAAAATATATAAAATTGTATATTTTATTCTATAATATTTGATACATGGAAAAGAATTTTTATAATATTTGGGTAAGCTATGAAGCAAGATAATAAAACAAACCCCAGCAAACCCATCACCCTACTTAGATGTGCCATGATTTTACAAAGAAGATAAACACCAAAAATCTCCTGAATGGAATTTGGTTCAATTTGGTGCTGATGACACTTCAACTACTTTTTTTTTTCTGCAAACCACTTAAGACCCTACTATTTCATTCTTGTAAATCCTCTCTTACGTACAAGAGAAAGTCACAAACAGATTTAGATGAAGCCAAGAGATGAATGGAATAATATCGGAAAAGATGTGCAACTATTTTTGTTCTGCTCCAGTTTCTTTTTTTTGTTTCCTTTTTACAAAATGTTGTATGTATTTAAGGTGTACACGATGATTTGATATACATATACATACTAAAATGATTACTATAGTCAAGCTAATTAGCATATCTTCTCCTCACAGAGTTACCTTTATGTGTGTGTGATGAGAGCACCTGAAATCTACTCTCTTAGCATATTTCCATTCTTCAATACAGCATTATTCACTGTAGTCATCACACGGTGCATTAGGTCTCTAGACTTATGCAGCCTACAGAACGGCCACTTTGTGCCCTTGATCGACGTCTCCCCATTTCCCCCACCACCTCGCCCCTAATAACCGCTGTTCTCCTCTCTGCTTCTATGTATTTGACTTTTTTAGGTTCCACATATAAATGAAATGATGCAGTTTTTTCCTCCTGTGTCTGGCTTTTTTCACTGAGCATAATGTCCTCCAGGTTCATCCATGTTGTTGCAAATGGCAACATCTCCTTTTCTGAGGCTGAAAATTTCAGAGAGTGTGTGTGTGTATCACAATTTCTTTATCTATTCATCCAAAGACACTTAGGTTGTTTCCATATCCTGGTTATTATGAATGTTGCTGCAATGAACATGAAAGTACATATTTCTTCCAGGCATTCATTTCGTTTCCTTTGGATATGTATCCAGAGGGGGGATTTCTGGATGATATAACAGTTCTATTTTTAATTTTTAAAAGAATCTCCATTCTGTTTTGTATAATGGCTATACCAATTTACATTCCTGTTAACAGTGTAGAAGGATTCCCTTTTCTCCACATCTGCACCAATACTTGTTATCTTTTATTTTTTTGATAATTCTCATCTTAACAGGTATGAGGTGATATGGTTTTGATTTGCATTTCCCTGATGATTAATAATATAGAGCTCTTTTTCATGTACCTGTTGGCCATTTGTACGTCATCTTTGGACAAATATCTGTTCAGGTTTTTGCCCATTTTTTAAAATCATGTGACCATTTAAAACCCCCTCTTTGTTTTCTGTGGTCCCAAGGGACTCACAGATGAGCCCCATCGGGTCTCAGGGCTAGGTGATTTGGGAGCCATTCTCTTGGGTGGCAGCTAGATGTATGGTCCACACCCTTTGCTCCCCATGGAGAATCGGATTTGGGGGTTTCTTCCCAACAGTAAGGTGCTGCACCAGGGATGGGGCTTATGGCATGTGTGTGTCTCAACTTTTTCCACCCAGTTTGATGTGGGTATTAGTTGCCTGATGTGTAGAAGTCTCTAAACCAGTTTCTGAATTTTACTCAGAGGGACTTGATCCACATTTTGCTGGTTATTTGGTGCATCTGAGGGAGGAGGGAAAAATCAAGAGCCCCTATTCCTCCAACTTGCTCTCTGATTGCTTACTTACCTTCCCCTTTAATATGAAGCAGTGATTTTAGGACAAGGCCTTATTTTTCCTTGAAATGTCTCCCTTTTATGAAACTTTCTTAAATCTAGTGATTTGAGACAGATTCTGGCTAAAAGCCATGAGATTTAAATTCACACTTCCATTTTTTCTTTTCCGTATTTTTGCAGGCAAGTGACCCATGGACCAGCTGAGGCAGATTAATTACTTTTCTCCCACATATATTGACCTTAATTCCAGTTAGCGTTTTGGCATAAGTGAAACTAAGTTGATTTTTTTTTTTTTTTTTTTTTTTTTGCGGTACGCGGGCCTCTCACTGTTGTGGCCTCTCCCGTTGCGGAGCACAGGCTCCGGTCGCGCAGGCTCAGCGGCCATGGCTCACGGGCCCAGCCGCTCCGCGGCATGTGGGATCTTCCCGGACCGGGGCACGAACCCGTGTCCCCTGCATCGGCAGGCGGACTCTCAACCACTGCGCCACCAGGGAAGTCCTAAGTTGATTATTTTAACATAATTCCTAGCAAACCTTTTACTGCTTCATAAATCAAAGTCAATATTTGATAACAACAATGTGCTTTGAATTTTATATCTTATTTTCCACTCCAATACAGTGGCAGTTTAAAAGCAAATACTTCCAATGAGATGAGGTTCTGAAAGTTGTCTGGCCTGCTTTTGACACTCTGTACTGTATTTGATAGATTAGTCTCATGTGCAAAGAAAGAAAAAGGCAGGTATGTAAAAGGCAGCCACACAGACGGCTTACAATCTGTAGAAGTAGCCAGAGGAGGCCAACCCTCTATCCACACTTGACTATTTGGGACCCCAAGGCAGATCTGCAGATGAAAAAAAAATGTTGTGTTGATGTGGGATTAAAAGCATAAGTCATGTCCTTTGGAGAAACAATAACGATATTATTTGGATACTGTCAACTTTTGAAAAGAGTGGGGACTTCTCATTAAAGATATTTTTACTCCACTTGAGATATCTCAATGCCAGTAAAAATAAAAGGAAGAAAACAAAAAACTTCATCTTTACTAGAACATGGAAGTTGCCATAACCACGAACCACAAACAGAGCACATTTAGCAAATGCTGAGATGTTCGGACTGATAGTGTTCTCCTTAGACCTTAAACATAATGATTTCCTCCAACTCAAGAGGCATAATTCAGAAAGGCATAGACCAAATATTTTGAATATAGCAATGTTACCTAGGGGATGGGGTGAGTCACAGGAGAGATAGGAAACGTCCCTTGAGAGATTCAGGTCAGCAACACAGAAGAGCAGAGTGGGTAGAGCTGAAGGTGCAATCGTGTTATTTATCATCTGGGGCCTCCCTTCTTGCCACTTCATGCCTGAGAGAAACCAGCTGGGGCGCAACAGGCTGAGGAAGGAGAGGAGGTGATAACATCACGTGAAAGAATCTATCATGATGATTTGCTGTGAGATACACCAATCTGGTTTTTGAGGAGAAAATGGGGAGATGTGCCCTCTTCCCTGGGCCTAAAGAAACGACAGATTTGATAACGATAAGGCTGAGTAGAGGAAGTGATCTACTCTCCACCAAACACACACTAACTCACATATATACAATGGAATATTATTCGGCCATAAAAAAGGAATGAAACAAGGCCATTTGCAGCAACGTGGATGGACCTAGGGATTGTCATGCTGAGTGAAGTAAGTCAGACAGAGAAAGATAAATAGCATATGATATCCTTATATGTGGAATCTAAAAAAAGGTTACAAATGAATTTATCTACAAAACAGAAATAGAGTCACAGATGTAGAAAACAAACTCGTGGTTACCTGGAAGTAAGGGGGGCAGGGAGGGATAAACTGGGAGATTGAGACTGACATATACACACTACTGTATATAAAATAGATAATAAGGACCTATGGTATAGCACAGGGAACTCTAATCAATACTCTGTAATGACCTATATGGAAAAAGAATCTAAAAAAGAGTGGAGATATGTATATGTATAACTGACTCACTTTGCTGTACACCTGAAACTAACACAACAGTGGAAATCAACTCTACTCCAATAAAAATTATTTTTAAAAAGTATATATATATATATATATATATATACTCTCACTCATAGGCCAGTGGCCAGAATCTCAGGAAGATGTGAAAGTGGGACTTAGGAAGAATCTGGCCTGTGCGTGAAAACCACCACCACCGTCAATCGATCGATCGATAGATAGGTACGTAGGTAGATAAAAGTGTAAGACTGATGAATATATCTCATGACAGGAATTACCCAGAAAAACAGAGGAAGAGTTCAAATCAAAGTTCTCCTGGTTTCAAAGAAATTAAGAGTAAACAAAAGAGATAAAAGAAGATTGCTGATTGAACTGTCACATGTCATTTTGCTCCTTCCAAAAGCACCACTAAGTCTACAGTAAAAAAGAGTTTTCCCTTTAAAACATAAACCCACAAAGACAGGGGATATCAGTCTAGAAACACTGGAACCTAGAAGACAGATAGACATGTGGAAACTGACTGGGCAGATGTAATGAGACCAGTTTTAAAGCTGTGGGATAAGCTGAGAATGACCTGGTTTTACACCACAGAACTCTCACAGGCTTAGGAGGGCTGGGCCAGGCACCTCTGAGAGTGTGGGTGAAGGTGGCCTCTTGCCTCCTGGGAGAGGAACTGAGAGAAGTAGGGAGAGGCAGAGGCAAGAACCACTGCAGTGTGTTATTAGCCTTCTTGTTATTATTGACTTTTAAACTATAAACATGTTTTACTTTGATAAAAATAAGAGATAAAAGGGATCCCCCCCCACCGAAAAGAGATTATCAAATAACAAAAGGAGATAGATAAACTGGAATTGCTCAGGGATAAGTGAAAGAAAACATTAAAATATTACAGGGGTTCAATCTACTTTAGAAGTCCCCAAAAGAGGATACATACAAGTGAAAATAAGTTATTTTTTTAAAAAAGGCATGAGCAAACTGTACAAAACAAAAATGCTTTTCTATATAAAAATGGTTAGAGAAATGATGTATAGGGAAGACAACACAGACCTCATTCAACAGAGACATTAGAGGAGCTTCTAAAGAAGAAAAAGAACAAATTCTTCAGAAGAAAAAAATATTTATGGTTATAAGAGAGAAAGCTTTCTTGAAACAAGAGATTTGAATCTGTAGATCAAAAGGAAAACTGCAACCCCAGAAAAATGTACATAAGAACAATTAAACCAAGATACCTGGTTGAAGTTACTGAATATCAAGGATAAAGAATCAATAGAAGAAAAAAGAAAAACAAAAAAGAATCATTAGACATCTAGGTAGACAAAACAGATTACATAAAAGAATGAAAAAACATAGTCATCTCAGACTTCTCCACCTCAAACCATGCCAGATAAGAATGGAGCAATGTCTATCATGTTCTGAACAAAAGAAAAAGTGACCCAATAATGTCTTCTTAACCAAATTACTTTTCAAGTATAAGAGAACAGACATTCTCAAGTATTCATGAATGTAAAGATTCCAATGCTTCCTGGATCCTTCTTTTGAAATCTGGATGACAAAATCTGGCCAACCAAGGAATTAAATCAAAATAAGGGGGGACTTCTCTGGTGGCGCAGTGGTTAAGAATCCGCCTGCCAATGCACGGGACAGAGGTTCGAGCCCTAGTCTGGGAAGATCCCACATGCTGTGGAGCAAATAAGCCCATGCGCTACAACTACTGAGCCTGCATGCCACAGCTACTGAGCTCACGTGCCACAACTACTGAAGCCCATGCACCTAGAGCCCACACTCCTCAATAAGAGAAGCCACTGCAATGAGAAGCCTGAGCACCTCAACAAAGAGTAGCCCCCGCTCACTGCAACTAGAGAAAGCCCGCACGCAGCAACAAAGAACCAACGCAGCCAAAAAAAAAAAAAAATCAAAATAAGGATTTCAGATAAGAAATCATAGTTTTAAAGGACTGTCATTGAACATAGAATCTAAATATAGGATGAAGATTCAATAAGAGTGGGAAATTTAGTTGCAGAACGCACTGTAAATGTCATAAAAACTTATTTTTAAAATAGAAAAGTATTAACAAAAACTGTTGAAAGAGCAAGGATATAAACATTTAGTTGCTCACTTTTTGGCATATGGCCAATAGATAATGTCTAAAGTTGAAATGGCAGTTGTAAAAAGTATAATGATTCCAATCTATGTTAGCTTTTTAGAACTTCATTCTTTAGAAATCTCTCTTGTAGTGAGGAGAGATATATATATATATTTGAAGTTCAGCAATTTCTTCATTTTTCACTACAGTTTCCTTTCCTTAGGTTAAATTAAAATTCAGTGTAAGGGGGCTTCCCTGGTGGCGCAGTGGTTGAGAGTCCGCCTGCCGATGCAAGGGATGAGGGTTTGTGCCCCGGTCCGGGAAGATCCCACATGCCGTGGAGCGGCTGGGCCCGTGAGCCATGGCCGCTGAGCCTGCGCGTCCGGAGCCTGTGCTCCGCAACGTGAGAGGCCACAACAGTGAGAGAGGCCCGTGTACCGGAAAAAAAAAAAAAAAATTCAGTGTAAGGTTTTTAACTAAAGCTGGTACCTATAATCCTAATATTCTAAAATTAATTTATTATATTTCTTTCTTCCTCTCTCCATGTGTAATATATATACATATATATACATATAACCACACATCATATCTATATAATATGTGTATTTAGTATAATGGTGAATGAAATAATAACCAAATATTAGCAATGACTATTTCTGAAAAGTGGAATTTGGGATGACGTTAACTCTCTTCTTTGTTCTTTTCTTTTTGTATTATGTGTAATTTTTTTATAACGAGCATGTGTTATTTTAAAAGAAACAATAAAGTCACTTCAAAGGAGAGAGAGAGAAACTTCCTTTTGAAATATGGAGTGCAGCTTTGAAAAACCACTAATCCTTGACTTCAACGTGTGGGGTTAAGCTGGTGAGGTGGGGTGAAAATGAAAAGGTGGCAACTCTCAACTGTTCATCTATTTGAGGAAATAAACAGTAGCTGCTGATCCTGTGTGGGTGCTTCCTCTGTGCCAGCCACTGGCTAAACATTTTGCATTCATTACCTCCTTCATCCTTCAATAACCCTAGGCAGGTCCACCCTTCAAGACAGCCGCTTATGGTTTGGAAAGCTGAGCACACAGCACTCCGGGAGACATTGTTCACATTGTCTCCCTCACCATATGTCTGGCACGCGCTGGAGTTGTGCAGGGGACAAACTGTGCAGCTACATGCAGTGACCTCAGCATCGTTACCCCCTTTTCTCAGATAAGGAAAACTGAAACTTACAGATGTTAAGAAAATTGTCCCAGATCACAAACCTAGGAAGTAGTAGAGGCCAGACTCAAAGACGCATCTATCTGACTAAATCCTCAACCACTAGCCTATGACGCACAGACCAGCGGTCCCTGAGCGTGGGAGCAGGTGGCGCTGGGTGAGAGGCGGCAGGGAGAGGGGGCAGCAGCAACTACTCCCGTGTAGCCTTTGGGTGTCTTAATGTGAACTCACGTAAGAATATTCTAACCAACAGTAGAGGTTGTTCTGACACTAACAGTTTATATATACAAACGTGTGAAATGGCTTTCGCCCATGACTTTGGTGCTCCCTTTTTTTATCAGAATACTTCCTAATTTTTCCTCCCAGCAGTGTCCCCACCCCTCACCATTTATCTGGTATCCCTTTCAAGAGGTTTCTCAGGAAAATTACCATCCTTAGCTCACCTTTGGCTCAACTTTGGCCCCAAAAATCTTAAGAAAAAGAAATTCACTTCTAGAGCCTAAAAAATGTTGACAGTCATAAAACAATATTTATAGCACTTAGCATGACAATATGAAAATATAGTTCCTAATAACTATTACTCGATGATAGTCAGAAGTTATTTTAGAGAATGACAAACTTCAAAGTGATCTCTGGTGACTCATATACAAAAGACAACACGACAGCGCTCTCCGCCCTATCCTTCATGCAAATATGAGTGTATTGAAACTGGCAATACAGTATGTAACCTGTTCTCTCCCAAGGGAGGCCGTGAGTTGGGATAGTGGGTGGGGTTCCCTGACGTGCTGGGAAGATTGTTAATCTGAACTCCAACCCCATTTCACCAGGGTTCCTTCCTGGAAATGCCAAATGCCACCTAATGGGCCAAAGCTCAATACACACGTTAGTGTGGATTATTTTTGTCCTAACCTAAGGCAACACTTGATTGACACCACTCAAGGAGCAGGAGTTTTCACTGGGGCTAAGAGAAAGGACGTTGTCTTTTGACGATGGGATGGAAGACTTTGGTGTGTTGGGACACTTCTTTTAGCCGAAGGAGAACTGACAGTCTGGGAGCCAAGGATAGAGGATAAAGGGAGGAAAGAGGACTCAGAACACAATGTAGAAGAGGAAAAACTTTCAATTTTGCCTAACCATAGGCAGCAGGGAGTATGCCCAAAACATCAAAATCTGTTGGAACTCCTATGACTGAATTAACGTATCAGGCCACAAATCTAAAATTTTACCCAATTTCCCCCAAAGTCTTCATCTACTCCATCTCAGTGCTTTGATTTGGGCCAATGTATCATTATCCAACCTGGTTTCTCTCCCTCTGGAAAAAAAAAGGAAGATGATGGAGATTTCTGTATATGCTCCTACACCTGCCAACTCACTTTTCAAAGAACTTTAGAACTTTTGCCATCAAATGAATGCACGGATTCTACTATAGTATTAAAAATTGTATAAGCCTATCAATCTCACAGTCTTCATCTTGCCACTAGATGTGATTCCAGCATCATGAAGCTTTCTGGAGACATTCACTTCATCAGGCACGAGCACCGGCGACTCGAAAAAACAATTCAAGAGCTCATGTCCGCCCTAGAAACTGTTTCTAAAAACTTGGATATGAAGGTAACTGAAAATATTTGGAACTCTTACGTGTTACTGCCGGAAGTAAGATCATTATAGCTTATCAAAAAGCTCAGTCAAGAGGTAATTGTTCAAAAGAACTCTTTTCCTCCAAAAGGTTTAAATACGACAGCTCATGTATATACACCATGAGTACTGCCAGGGTAATCAACAAATATTGAATGAGTGCCTCCGATGTTCCAAAACGGCCGCCCCTTGTAAGCGTATGCTACTTTATTCTACTGTTGCCATTATTTCCTTACTCTCCGGGTTCTTCTCAAAGGCTGTGTAACTAGAGAGAATAAGCAAAGGAATTTCCCATGGAAGATATTATAATACTATTAAAGGTTCAGCATTAACGTCAGTTGATCACGTTACATCCCTGCAATGGGTTATGTCTCTTACAAAATAATACACAAGTCCTTTGGCCTGGATTTTAAAAGCCATCTCTACACTGGCCCCTGCTTTTCTCTACAGCTCACCCTCATGCTTCCTGGCTCACCCTTTAGACCCAGTGACACTGAGCTACCTGTAGGTAGGTCCCACTCACTCCAAGATACTGCACTGCATCCATGTTCTCTGTGCTCTTTTTGCCTGAAATGTCTCTCCCCCTTTTCACCTTCCCAGGCAATGGTTTACTGAAAGGAGCCAATGCAAACTCTTCCATGCCCCACTTTTTCACGTACTTTATGTGAGGCAAACACATCTCCTCTGAAGTCATTTGGGCAGAACAAAGTGGAAATCCTTTGGGAATTGGGGGAGATGAAATCTTGCTGTTTATTTGTTCATGGAGCCAGTTTATCAAGAGTGGAAGGTGCACAGGGGCACACAGTTTACTCCAGTCCCACGAGGCTCGTCCATCCTCCTACAAACCCATCTCGATAGTCCTAATAGTTTTTGGGTTGATTCCCTCAGTTTTTCAAGATAATCATATCAACAACAAATCTTAACAGTTTTATCTCTAGTTTTCTGGTAAAACTTCATGACTTTTTTCTTAAGGCCTTGACCAGAACTTCCGGAATAATATTACATAAAAGAGGTCAAAGAAGGCAGCTTATCTTGTTCCTGATTACTCTGGAAATGTCTTTGTTGTTTGCTGTTGGCTACTGGTTTGATATATTTTTATCAGACTTATTAAGGAAGTATTAAGTAAGCATCCAACAATTAAGGAAGTATCCATCAATCCTACTTTACTTAGTTTTTATTAGAACTGAACATTTAATTTTATAAAACACCTTTTGGACATTAACAAATGCCTAACTCAGCATGGTTGTGTTTTGGTTTGGCTTTCTGTTTGTTAGCTTATTTATTTCTTCAGCCTTCTAATGTGCTATGTCAGAGCATTTCCCAATGCTGAAACATTCTGGAATTTCTATAATGAAAGCTATACGGTCTTCGTAATAATTCAGTATTTAATTTTGCATCTAACTTCAAAGGTGTTATTAGACTCTAGTTCCCTCTCCTTAGTTTTTCTAAGATAATACATACATATGATTCAAAATCAAAACTATATGAGAAAATACACCCCAAGAATTTTCACTCCCACTTCTGTCACCAGTTATCACAACCATTCATGCCCCTCACAGGTAACAATTTTTATTAGTCTGTTGTGAATCCTTTCAGTATGCCTTTAAAAAGATAGAAGCAAATACAAATATATATATTTTCTCCTTCTTACACAAAACATGTGTATTACTATGCACCTGTTTGTTTTTTTAACTAAACCAACATATCCTAGAGATCCACCCTATCGATACATAGTTTCCTCATTCTTTTTCACAACTGTGTACTCTTCCTCTGTGTATAATGGCTCATTTAACCACTCTCTCACAGATGAACATTTGGATTCTTTTCACTAATTTGCTTTTTCAAACATTGCTGCAATACATAATCTTGCACTTATGTTATTTAGTGTGTCTGTAGGTATGTCTGTAGAATAAATACCCAGAAGTGGGATTCCTGGGCCAAAGGTACCTGTGTTTGTTATTTTGAAAGATCTTGCTCTCTGCAGGGCTTTTACCATATTGCATATCCGCCGACAATACATAAAATGTCCTATATCCCCATTGCCTCATCAATGAGTGTTTGACTTTTGAATTTTGCCCTTTTTTAAAAGAAAAAGATAGCATCTCTGTATTTTAATTTGCCTTTCTTATTACATCTTTTCATATATTCAAGAACTATTTGTATTTCTTTTCCAGTGACCTGTCTGTTCATAGTTTTTATCCATTTCTCTATTGGGTTATTTTTCTTTTCAATTTCTAGGAGCTCTTTATATGTTAGGGAGATGATATGAGCTGCAAATACATTTTTCCAGTGTGTTGTCTTTTCACTTTTGATATGCATATGTTCTCTATTTGTAGCCAAATTTATCAGTCTTTTTTTGTGTATGTGGCTTCTGGAATTTTAAGTCACATTTAGACCGAGCTTCCCCACACAAAGGCTTGAAAGAATTGCTCATATTTTCTTCAAGCACTTTCATGGCTTTATTGTTTATATTTAAATTCTTGGAGTTTGGAGTTTTCCCTAGAATAGGATGTGTCTTAATTATTATTTTAATTATTGAGACCTTGTAGTATTTTTACTATCCGGTAGAGCTAGTCCCTTCCACTGCTTTCCTTTTTCCCTTTTCCTGGTGATAATTGTTTGTTTTTGCATATGATTTTAAAATCAGCCTGTCTAGTTCCAGCAAATAAATAAATAACTCTGCCTTAATTTTTATTGAAATCATGTTAAATTTATAAATTAATTTTAGAACTGATATAGTCATAATGCTGAGTGTTTTATCCAAGAACACAGCATACTTCCTGTTTGTTCAAGGTTCACTTTTATATCCTTCAGGAGTGGTTTCAAATTTTCCTCATGTAGGTTAGGCAACACCTTAAATGTATTTTGAGATTTCGTCATCTTTTTTTTTAGTTTACTGTAATGGTGGTTTCATTATATCTTATAACTAGTTGTTAGTTGTGTGTTATAAAGGCTGTATTAATTTTATACTTCAGTGAATTCTCTTGATTATAATAATTTTTCAGTTGGTTTTGGTTTTTCCAGTCACACAACCATATGATTTTTAAACAATAATAATTTGACCTCATCTTTTTCCATTTTATACACATAATTTCTCTTTTTTCTAATTGTTTTGAATAATAACTCTGGTGCAATATTAAATAGTAATGCAGCGACAGTGGGCATCCTGGTCTCGTTCCTGACTTTAACAGAAATGTTCCCAGTGTCTCTCCTGTGATGGAGGAAGTAAGTTTTCTCAATAAGTGTGTTTAATACGCAATTGTTCCTATTTTACTAAGGTTTTGAAAATCAAGAAAGATTATAAAAATAAATTAGTCTTGTAGATATAATGTACAGCATAATGACTATAGTTAATACTGTATTGTGTATTTGAAAGTTGCTAAGAGAGTGGATCTTCGAAGTTCTCATCACAAGAAAAAAAATTGTAAGGTGATGGATGTTAAGTTATTGCGGTGCTCATTTTATAGTATATACATATATCAAATCATGCTCTACAACTAAAGCTAACACAATGTTAAATGTCAATCATATCTCTATTTTAAAAAGTAATTATGAATTATGTTAAATAACTTTGTAGCATTTGTGCAAATAATGTCAGTTTTCTCCTATACTAGCATAATTATTTGTATTAATAAATTTCCTTTTTTTTTTTTTTTAATTTTGCGGTACGCGGGCCTCTCACTGTTGTGGCCTCTCCCGTTGCGGAGCACAGGCTCCGGACGCGCAGGCTCAGCGGCCATGGCTCACGGGCCCAGCCGCTACTGCGGCATGTGGGATCTTCCCGGACCGGGGCACGAACCCGTGTCCCCTGCATCGGCAGGCGGACTCTCAACCACTGCGCCACCAGGGAATCCCTAAATTTCCTATTATTAAACCATCCTTACTTTAAAAAAAGAATCAGTTGCACTTGATTAGGATGTGTTTTCCATTGGGCTGCTGAACACTATTTGCTGATATTTTATTTAAGAATTTGGCATCAATGTTTACAAATGAGGTTAGTCTCCAGGGGCATTTTTTGTGCAATCTTTTTCAGATTTTGGAATCAATGTTGCACTGATTTGATTAAGATAATTTGGAAATTTCTCTTCTTTTTCTATGCTCTGTAACAGTTTAAAGAGCATTATAATTATCTATTCATTAAGGATTTGGTAGCTCTACTTCTGAAAGTGTCAGGGCCTGATGATTTGGTGGGAAAGGGATGGTGATGGGTTTTGAGCACAGCAGTCAAGGCCCTTGGCCATAATATGCTCTTTATTGTAGGTGACCTGAGAGGCACATTTTCATGTGAAACACTGGGGAATTAAACAATAGAATTTTTAAAGTTTTTTTTTACTCAAATGGTTAGATTCTTGTTTCTTTATAATTTTCTTATTTATTTCTAGTTTAAATGCAAGGTAGTTAGTTGCTTTTCCTGCTTTTTGGAATAATTTGAGAGTTTCTTTGTAGTCACATGTGTACTTAGTTGTAAATGCTCAGTGGGCACTGGGAAAGAATGAGTGTTTTCTGTTTGCAAGTTTGATTGTTTGGCATGTAAATGTATAAATAAACTATATTTGTCCTATCTTTTTATATATACTTATTTATATTTTACTTATTTGACCAGTAAGTCAAGAGAAGTCATTTAAAATCTGTAATACATTGTCTCTGTTAGTTTATCCTTGTAATTCTACAACTGCTCAATATATAAGGTAAAGTTTCAAAACTATTTTTCACTGTGTATTTTAGAAAGAATGATTTTTACCTATAAAATGATCATCTTTGTTCCTTTTTACGTATTTTGCCTTGAATAACATTTTATCTAATGATGTTGCTCTGCCTGCTTTCTTTTCCTTTGCTTTGGCCATGCTTAATTTGCCCATGCTTCATTGTTAACAATTCTGCTTTTGAGTGTACTTTCTATAAGTAGCCTGTATCTCGTATAAATAACCAATCGTGTGCTGTTGGTTGCCCACCCAACAATGAAATCCTTCCATTATTCACCTCTTTCTTTTCTAAGAGAACTTGGATTTTAAGTACCCACTCACCCCCACATGACCATCTCTTTCAGCAGTTGAGTTTGGCCAAAAGCAATCATGTAGTTTCATTCCCCTTGACAGCGATTACTTTTGACATGATTATGGGCTGCATAATCATGCATCTGTTTCCCAATCCAGTTCTTTTACCTAAAGAACTTCTTCAATGCTTCCAGCAATGTGGAAGGCGCTTTTACCCTAACTTCCAAACATGAGCTTGTTTTTTCCTATGTTTAAAATGCCATAAGTCATTTCACTTGGGATTTACTTGTGCTCCTGTCAGAATCCTACCTGGAAATTCCCGAGGCCTGATCTTAGACCACTCAGGTGTTTTCTTTGCAGAGTCCAATTGTGCATTTAAGCATTTATTCAATAGCATTTGGTGAGCATCTACCATTGGTCATCTAATGTGCGCTGAGGATACAGTGGTGATACAGGCTAGAGTGGCTTACATTGTAACTGGGGAGACAGAAAGTAAAGAAATAATCAAATTAACAAACTGATAAGCTAATTTCAATAGCATGTTTTTGTCACATCATCAGGTAATCTATTATCAGAAAGAATATTATAGACAGCAGAATGGAACACTCCCCTATTCTTTCCCTGAAGATAGTGCTATAACTGTTGAATCGTTCCTTTGAAAAAAATAATTTTCAAATGCAGACATGCTTTAGGCTCAAAGCTGGACTTTTATTCTGGGCTCCTTTAGGAATAAAGTATAATTAACGTAAGTGCTAGTGGTTTTGTTCACACACAAAAAATCTGCCTTTTGTACTTTCATTAGGTAATGCAGCTCTTAGGAAAGATAGAGGCTTCCAGTTGTGAGCAAATCTCAAATTTAAAGGTGGTCCAGGGGGATTATCACCAAGAAATGAACCTTTTGGAGTTCAAGTAAGTGAATGGAAGATTTTTAATTGTTTAATGCATTCCAAAGGGTTTTGCTTAATGAAAGCATTGGCATTAAATAAAATCCTATCCCAGGAATTTGAACCTGTCCAAGAATTAAAGCAACAAACTGATGCAGAGAATATTTTACACTAAAGTAATTTATACAACATTCTTAATTTTAAAATATATATATTAATTTGTCATTCTCTTTTTTTGTATAATATCTCAACTAAAATGATACTTTCTGATAGAGTATAATTTTAACTTATCAATTGTACATTAAAATGCCTCAATGTAAAGCACTATTGAACATACACTGATTCCACAAGATTATCAAATAATTTTTTAAAGACTTTGATTCACAAGCTTTTTTTTAATGATTTCTTCTAAGACCCTTTCCTTAGTTCTTTACAGTATCCCTATTTTAATACTGGTCTCTATCCCACATTACACCGAGTTTTCCCCTGTACAATGGAGAAAGCAACTAAGGAGACAAGATGCCACAAACACTCAGATTACTGGCCTCCTTATCCTCAAATCCTCCTTTCTTATTTAAATGACCACCATTTCCTGACACCATGGTTCAGGCAAAGGGAAATTCTAGGCACTTAGATGATACCACCTTACTGCTCCTTCTATTCTTGTTCTTTTCCTCTCTGTCCCACATCACTTGAGCTTAATGCCTTGGTCAAATCGTATTCTGAGTATACTCTTTCTCCATTTTTCCCCATCTCTACCATATTTCATTAAATCCAAGTGCCATTGACTATAAGATATACCATTACATTCTTGTACCTCTAAGACATGAAGCTAACAATTAAACCATAGCATGCTATCATTTTATGACACCTCCCAATTTCAGAGATGTTAAGTTAGGAAAAGCGTGTGTCTTAGAAATTGATGAACAACAGTAGTCATCACTATAACTCAGAGAAGTAGGTGTCTTGGGTAAACAGAAAATACCTACTTTCTTCATATTCTAAAAAAGCAGGTTCTTAAATTCTAGCACAATGAGGGTGCTCAGTAAATATCTGTGTCATGATTGATCTAATCCCTTTAGCTTAGAATTAAGATAGAGAAAAGTGTCCAAAGGAGAAATAGAATAGTAAACTGTTTCTAGAAGTATAATTTAAGAAGGGATTTTATTGGGGGAGGAAAGGGACTTATAATCTGGAGTGGAAGACTGGCTTAAAGGGATCAAGAATATTAACAAATAGAAAAGAGGGGAAAAGGAAATGTTTGAGATCTAGGGCTGACTGCTTCACTGCAGGTGCTGCATACTTTTTCCACCTGCAGTCCAGTGGGAAATCAGCTTACAGATGAATCATCTAAATAGTTAAATCTGCATCTGGACACTTTTGTAACAGTATAAACTGGAATCTTTCTCTCACTTGAAATAACGAAGTCTTAAAATTTCATTAGTATTACAGTAGGTAGTAGTGAACTTATAAACGAGATTTTTTTCCCCAGGCAAACACTTATAAGCTCTAGTAATTCAATTACACAATTGACTCTTTTAAATTAGAAAGTAATATGCATTCATCGTAACAAATAAAAGGCAAAGTTGAAAATAGAGGTCACCATTCAAGCTTCGTAATGTAACCAATGCTAACACCAGGGGTGTATCCTTCCTCACTTTCCCCCTCATTAATATAAATATGTAACAGAAAAGGGAGATTTTATGTATATACATATATAATATATATAACATACATTATATACAAAGAGAGAGCATGGGTTTTTAAAATAAATCCTACACACATTACTCAATAATTTGTGTTTTTCCAGGACATCTTGGATATCTCTCTCTAGATCAGTGAATATTTTTCTAGCATTATTTTTTACAGCTGCATAATATTTTAACTTACAGATATGTCATAATTAATTTACTCATTTATCTTATTGATGCATAGATTCTTTCCAGTTTATAGCTACCACAAACAAAAATTATTGTGTGCATATCTTTACATTTCCTTAGATATAGGTGCTTTTATTTCTATAGGCAAGATTCTTAGGTCAGAGTTTATGTTTTCATTAATTTTTATAAATTTCTTTCTAAAAATGTTGTAGCAATTTACTCACACCAGCAATGCATAAGAAGACCTTTCTGTACATTCTCATCCACGATGGATATTCTTCTTAATATTTGCCAATTAAAGGATAAAAAATAGGATCTCTTGTTTTCATTTGCATTCCCTTCACCCTTTGAATTTCCTTTTCTGTGAATTGCCCATTCTTACCATTTATCTTCATCACTTTCTTATCAATTGGTAGGATTCCTTCACATTAGGGATATTAACCCTTTGACTGAGCTATGTATTGCAAAGTATTTTGCTCAAAGAGAAAAGTAAGGCAGGTAGGCCTCTTTTTTTTTCTTCTTCTTTTCAATCAGAGGACTTCTCAAAGCAAAGTGGATGCGGTATATAGAATTTGCTTTACTTTTTTAAGAAACAACTGTTTCTGAACAAAGGGATTAAACGCTTTTGATAACATTAAGGTGTAAGTTTAACTGAGCAATTTTCCCATTTAGAAACTTTAACAAATTCAAGTTTAATGGTCAACTGAACATATTTTATATTGAACTTAAAAGCCACAATACTGTCTTGGGGTTTTCTAGTGAATCTTTGGGACTTTGGCACTGATCACTAGACTTGACAAAGGAAATGCACAGGCTGGGCATCTGGACCCCTGCACTGAGCCTTCTCTTTCCAGAAGGGCCTTAGTCAGATGTTCAGCTAAGTAATGTCCTAAGCTGACAACTGAGTGCTTATAGAGCAACAGTCTCAGCCATCATGAACTACGGCTGTCTTTCAGCAAGGGGTGGGCAGGTCAGCACTGACCAGTCACTCCCTGGATAGCTCTTGTTGCTGACGCTGTTCAGTTGATAGTGATTTATAAGAAAAAGCATTTGGTGAATGAAGCAAATGTATAGAGTCAAACCTTACCACACAGCTTTGAAAATGCTACCACAGTAGAAAGTGGACCAGAGCAAGGACCTGTCTCATTTATCTTTGTATCCTTCACACCCAGCACATTCAGACACAAATAGAAGCCAGTGAATGAATGTATGTTTAGAGCACCTATAATATGTAAGCTGTGTTTTGGAATATCCAAAGGCATAATCATGGCCATATACAGTGGGGGAGAAAACACATAAATAAGTGACAAGCTCATAACAGGTAAAGTAAAAGTTGAGATGGTGTTAAATGAGATATATCAGTAGGCAGAAATAATAAATATTCATTGCCATTTTTAAATGCCTACTGATCCCCAAGTGCTCAAGATGTGCAGGTACACCCAGCTCTGCAGTCTGGGTCTTATCTTTAAAAACAAGGAAACTTATAGTCATGGAAATTAAACAATTTACCCAAAGTCACATAGCTAGAAAGTCTCTGACTCCAAATCTCAGGTTATGTTTGTCAGTTTGTGATGTCTCCATCTCATAATTCCACCTACTGTAGTAAACTAACTGTGCTACAGAAATTTAGGGAAGGGAGAAATCACATGTGCTCAAAACTATGATGGTATGAGGCTATAAAGGTACTGATATTTAAACTCAAGTACAATTTAGAATGAACAATTAACAAAAGTCTTTGTATCAGAGTGGAGTCGGAATTGCTTTTTAATTAGTCTCACTAATTAGAAATCACAGAACATTGAGAAGAAATTAATTTAAGATATATTGGTATAAACTTAGTAGAAAAAAAAAGTTTCTTGAAATTTATTTCTTGCTTCTGACATGAAACTAAGACTCTTAAGCTCAATTTCTAAAGAAGCAATAGTACCAAGTCTAAAGCCCTTTTTCAGATATGATTACAAAAAATGAAAACATCTTCTGTGTTTACAGCCCATCAAAGAGCACTAAATCTTTTTATATTCCCATTTGGTTAGAGCCACCATCTGAATTCTTGAGAGCCTGGTAATAGTAACACTTTCCAAGAATTCAAAATGTTCACATCTTCTAAAAAAGTTCATGCAACAGATTGTTGAATGCAAGAAAACTGGGTTTGAGACATAAGTGAACTGGTAAAACTAGCCCAGGATGGAGCTATGTCCTCATTTATGTATGTCATCCAGAACCAGGGAGGTCACTGGAATATTTGTTCCAAGCCCCATACTCTGCCCTCACCATTCACTCTCGCCACAGCTCTCTACCCTGGGCTCCGGTTATGTCTATAGAGCCCCGTTAAATTTTCTTTTAGTTTTCTGTAACTTTCTCCCTTATAATTGAACTTGGTGTACATTTTAACCTGATTCTATTAGTATGAAAATTTTTTTAAAAAACCAGCCTTTATCTCACGTTTATCCTAGTGAGGTCTCTGGTTATAATTTAAAAGTCTGACTTGTGTTTTGAGGAAAAAGGACAGAAAAAACTATCTATCAATCTATCTACCTATCCATCTATCTACCTAGCTACCTATCTGTATCTAACTATATCTGACTGAAGTGCTCCCATAACCACTTGTATAGGAGATTTGGGAACTAAAATGTGAGCGTCATACTAGATAAATTCATCCTATTGAGATTTTAACTGTATGTTAAAATTAACATACAGTTAACACAATAACTGTATGTTATAATTAACAGAAAAATCATTCTTACATAGTAAATCATGTCCACTATGTTAGGAAAAAGTATAAAGAGAGACAAAGATTTACATAAACCTCTGTTTTTATCCTTTATACCTTTCAAGGAGAATGCTTTTCAAATAATGCTTTCATATTTTAATAAACTACCAGCAGACAGAATCTGACTTGATTGTTATCAGCAAAGTGAGTCTCCAATTGCAGGCAAAACCTTGTAATAAGGATCATAAGAAGTAATTCAGTCTTTATGGTTTATTTTAATTTCAGAGTTTCAATTACTGCCATGTCCTTCTAGAGACATTACCTGGGTACATTTAATGGTTCCTTGATTTTCAGAGGGATTTTAATATTTTGTCAGTGATGAGAGTAAATGCTCTCATTTATTTACACAGTGAAGGTGAGCACTGAAGGACGGATTCTTGATTGTAAAGCCACCTCTTAGTGATCTGGAGATTTACTGTCCCCCTTAACCATCACTATTAATTAATTCTTCCACCAGAGACCAGGGAAGATGAAAATCAAAGATTATGTCTCTAAATAGCTTGACAAGTCTATGATTTGTTATTTGTGAACGGCCCTAATAAAAGGTATTCAATGAAAAATAATAAATCATTTATTCAACCTCTACTTAACTGAGCACTTTCTATATTCCAGGCATTCGTCACAGCCATGAACAAAGCAAAATCCTTGCTTTCATGTGCTAGTGGAGAAGATATATATGTAATATATATCACATGATGATGAGCATTTTGGAGAAAAATAAAGAAGGGTAAAGGAATAGGGAGTGTCAGGTTGGACAAAGTTTGTTTTGTTTTTTTTTTTAATGTTGTCAAAAACAAGAAAAGCTTCTGTGATAAGGTGGTGCTTGACTATAAATCTGAATGAAATTAGGGCAGGAGCCATTGTATATTCCAAAGAAGAATGTTCCAGATAGAGGTAACAGTTGGCTAAAAAGAGGTTGTCCACCTATCAGCTGGGGGCTTATTTGTCTGAGATCCAACACCTGTTGTTAGCCAGCAGCACAAGTGTTTAAAAGTCATGATTAGACTAAGAACCGGAAGAGTAACCAACTTCATCTTCTTCAATGTTGAGATACTCACCTGCCTCAGGTACGCCTTCTAGGTGAAAAATGAAGATCGGAATTTAACTATCATACTGCAACAAATATAAGTATTGGAAAAGTAACTACCTTTCCATTCCTTGATTTCATCATCCAAATCCGAGTTTCTCAACCTTGGCACTATTAGCATTTTGGCTGGATAATTCTTAGCTGTGGAGCTGCCCTGTGCACTGTAGGATGTTTAGCAGCATCCTGGCCTCTACCCACCACAGGTCAGTAGCACCTCCTATTTGTGACAACCAAAAATGTCTGCAGACACTGCAGAGTGACCCAGAGTCTAAATAAAAATGCAAGTGGCCTCACATAACTTGTCTTTTCCAACTATTAGTCCAAACACTTTTTCAGGAGAGCTAAAGAAGTGTATCCATGCAGTGTATGTCCAGCATGCCTTAGGCAATTTCCAGTGATAAATATCACAAGTTAAATTAGCTGCATGTAACTTTTCCTGATCATTAGAATAAATTATTTCAAGTCACCCCACATTGTAAGGGAGTCCTGAATATTTTCAACAACAAACAACATGCGTTGTTCCTGCCAATCTAATATTTAGCCTAGTCTAAAAGGGAGTCTGAAATTAACTTCTTACCAAGAGCAAGTCCCAAGCAGAAAACATACACACAAACTACTTGCCAGTCCCCCTCCCACCTCTTCTCAATCCCGTATTTCTCAGTCATTTCAGATGAGGATTCCCCTCTCACACTCTCAACCTCTCCACAGTGAATTTTCAAATTGCTGATACATGATTCCAATCATTTTAACCTCTGTAATACCATCTACCTCTGTTGTTGAGAATTCTTCGTTCTCTGTTATTTAACACTCCTAGGGTGCATCAACTTGATGCCAGCGATTCCTTCCTGCACACCTCTTGTTATTTCTGATTTTGCCTCACATGAGTAACTCAGCAACTCTTTAAGTCCTCCCAACACCCCCAAAAGAATCCACTCACAGAGATCCATTGGTGACCATGGGGACTTTACTGAAGATTTTGCCTAAAGCAGAGATGACGGCCGAGAAGTGTCTCCCTTGGACCCTCTGCTTCCCTAGATTCCTTTTAGGGCTCTCTTCTTTCTCCCCTCCCCGCTTCTCCCTCTGACTGTTCTCTCCTTTACTAGACAACGCAAGTCCTCTCTGGCCTAGCTCCTCCCCAACCTCATAGTGGCCCTTGTAGAGCAAAGATTCGGCAAACTACCGCCCTTAGCCAGTCTTCCCGTAGCTAAGAATGGTTTTTACATTTTCTAATCATTTTTTAAAGAAAAGAAAATTATACCTCATGACATGTGAATATTATATGAAATTTAAATTTCAGTGTACATAAAGTTTGATCAGACCACAGCCACGCTCATTGTTTCTTTATAAACAAACCAGGCTAATTTGTGTCATCTGTGGCTGCTTTCCCGCTGCACTGGCAGCGGAGGGGTTTGCAAAAGAGACTATATGGCCTGAAAAGCCTCAACTATTTACTATCTAACCCTTACGGAAAAAGCGTGCTAACCTCTACCATAGAGTAACACCATGCTAAGTGACTTGTCGAAGTAATTTTTCTGCACACACTCACTGCGCCCTGGGCCCCGAAAGGAAGCCTGCGTGGATGACACAGGCCTTTCTGCGTGCGCGTGCTCCTGCCACTGTGTGGACTTGCATTTGGGGCTGTGCAGATGGGTGTCGTCAGCAGGTGGGCTGAACGCAAGCTTGGGGCAGGGACACAGCATGTGCTCCCTCATCCCCCCATCACCCCATAAGTGCTTGCTGGGCACATGGACCCTTATCCGAAAAAACTGCAGACTTTTCAATAAATTTTGGCTTTAGGTTTAAATTTACTTATTAAAATAGAACAAACCACTTTTCCCCCTAGATTTAATGCCCTTTCAACAAGCCTATATAAGGAAATGGAGAACCATCAAAAATGGACAGAAAACCAGTCCATCCGATGTGAACAAGCCCACCTCAGCCATGTAAATCAGTGTCTGAAGCTCCTGCAGGAGAAACTGGTAAGGGGTTGGGCTGCTCATGAAGTTACCAGCCGCACGGCCACTGTCTAGATGAGAGCCACGAGTCAGTTTCGAAAGCCACACTTAAAAATTCACAGTGACCCTCCCTGCACCAGTCGCTGATTTCTTAGCACTGGAATAGGAATCCAGAGGCCTGTCTTCTGGTCCTGTTTGCTACTCCCCAGCTCTGTGAACCCACACTTCTCAGAACGGGCTCTGCCTGTACCAGAATAACCCAAAGAGAGTTTTTAAAAGTACAGATTCCTGGTCCCAACCCAGAGCTGAAGCATCAGACCCTCCAGGGCCTTCCCTGGGAATCTGTGCTCCCGGACAAGCCCCCTGGGTGATGCTTAGATACAATAAAGCCTGAAAACGGCCTTAAACATGTCGTTTTACCTCTCCGGAGATCCACTGGTAGATCAAAGGTTTATCAAAACTCCTTTTCCAGGTCAGACCTTGTAGAGACACCCCCACGCTTTGGGGTGAGGTGACCGGGACATACAGGAGACCTGTCGCAGGCTCCCTTCTCCCACGCCAGCCAGCACGGCCAGCACGCTGCTGAGCCCTGATGGCAGGGCAGCACAGGGCCATGAGTCTCACCGGTGGCTGCCAGTCTTGAAGATGATTCAGATGTTTCTGGAACTTCAGTAGAGGGGCTTTAGGCAGCCAGTAAACGACGCTCCAGTTACCCCACCTGAGTTTGTTCAAACTGATAGAAGCCAGGAGTCCAAGAGAGGGAGGTAAACGTTACAGCTTTCTCACTGACAGGCTGTTGAAGTATGTGTGGTCAGATCTGCAGCCAAGTGGGCCTGTTGGTCTCGCTCCGGATTTGGGCAGACTCCTCCACCAGTTCTAGGCAGACCTAGGTGACCACAGGGTCATCTGCAGGCAGAAGCCGCCCATCACAAGGAAGAGAGAGACCGGAATCCACCCTTTCTTCAGGCAGGTGGGACCAAAGAGGATCAAAGGGGCCAAGTCAGTCTCAGGCCCTGCTGGTAAATTGCCTGCATTTACATTTGCCAGGAGGAGCAAAGAAGCTAATTAGCGTCAGGCCGCCTCTACAGCCCCCAAGCTGCTGCCCATCAGAATCACCCGGGGAGCTTTTAAATGCCATCAATTCCCGGGCTCCATCGCAGACCAATTAAATCAGAATTGTGGAGGTGGGGAGGTGCTGGTAGGGGAGTTATGGGCCAGGTGATTCTGATAGACAGCAGGGTTAAGAGAAGCACTTCTACCTGAAGCCTGTCCACGTAGAGATAGGCAGCTTGAGGGAATAAGGACGTCTAACACACAAGCACGTCCAAGGAGCTCTGGTCAAGCAGTATCTAAAACGCCTTCCTTGGCTACACTTCTTTAAACGCTAAAATTCCAAATCCTCAGGCATTTCATAAAGACCACAGCCCTTTCTTTTCTCCCATAGCATGTAGAATTCCAGAAACTACAAATGAACAAGGCCAAACAAAGGCCAAACTTCCGCTTGTGAATAGCTTTAGATACAAGGGAACTTGGTTTGAATTCTCATGTTTAGCACAGAAATCCAAACTTGTTAAAAAGCATTCTCTAAGCTTAAAGTCAAATCCACAAAGGAGTTCTGAAGCTTTATCACATGATATCTTTTGTAGGATATGTCTGAAAAAAAAACGGAAGAAAAATTACTGAAGCTTTCAAGCAAATTAGAGAATTTCATTAACAGGCAGAAACAGGAAGCAGATCTAAACAAAGTAAAGCACATAGAAAATAAACTGTCCAAAAAGATGAACCAACTGGAAAAGCACATCTGGGGTGAATTAGAGAAAATGCAGAATGAATATCAATCAGGTGAGCAGATACCTTTGATTAAGTAAAGAACGTCAGTCAGTCCTTTCCTATCCAGTCCCTCAGGGTTTTCTACTTTGAGCTAATGGCCAGGGAGCAAACTTGTCATTAGCGAAGTGACATCCTTTGTATTTAATCCAGCTTTCCTAAATATCCCATAGAATGTCAGCATACCACCAGAAGGTGGGTGAATATGTAGATTCCCTTTCTCATTCACACTTGGCAGTGTCACAGGCTTGCCATTGCTGTGAATTTCTTTTTTTTTTTTAACCAAGATCATAGAATCATAAAACTGTTAGACTTGGAAAGTCCTTGGAGATCATCAAGACCTGATTTGTGGGTATATCATGAAATTAGGAGCCTAAATCAAATGTCCCTCATTGAACTGCAGGTAATGAGCCTGGATAGTTGTCAAACTGGAGACCTGACCTTTAGAAGTAAGAAAGAGAGATGAAGAAAGTCCAGTATAATGACTGCTTTTCTTCTTAAATAGGCTAATGGCAGCAGTGTCAAGCTGAGCTAACATCAAAGAGGATTAATTTGAAAGGCTCATCTAATTTGTCAAAGGGAAGGACGGGGGTTGGAGAGGGTGGGGGGACAGGTGCTGTGAAGCAACCATCTGTTCCGAGCCACAATTCTGAGAGAATTACCACGAATCAGAAGGTTCCTTTATGAGAGGCAGCCCCAACTCATTCTCTGTCCTCTAGATCTCAGAAAAATTCATGGAAATGGTCCTGTATGGAGATGCCTTGGAGGTGTCTTAGAAAGATATGGTCTCAATCTGCCAGATGTTCCAAGCATATAAGGAACATTTCCTGCCTAGAAATCAGACCCTCGCCACCCTTCCCCACCAACTTCCACCACCAAATCAAAAGAATGAATTATCTGGCCAGGAATCCTGCCCCAATTGACCATTTTTTCAGGGCCCTGCTTGTTACTTAGCTACCAGAAGTTGAATTTACTCATTCTAGTACAACTCCAGGATGAACTGAAGATCAATTTGCAATCTACATGTTTCTGCGTTTTACTAAGTGTGAGTTTAGCAAATGAGGACTCCCAACTAATGGTTTGCTCTTTTATGCCTTTAATAAAAATGTGTTGAGAAATGACTCTGTGAAACCCTCCAGTGAATAAGATATGGGCTGTACCCTACGAAGCTTGAGGTCTGGTAGGCTGTGGTCATGAGTGGCTAGACTTGCATAAGAGAGATACAAAGTGCTGGGGCCAGGGGCAGGGGAGCAGCCGGCGAGGGACCACATTCCTTAGGTCCTTCAAACAGGTTGCTTTCAGAGAAGGTTTAAAATCTCATCTGTGGCCTTTATCTTCAATCTGGTAAGAAGAATAAAAAAAGAGATCATCCAAATTTCTTGTCAAAGTGTATAGAAAGAAGGTATTTTAAATTTCTCTCTTGAAATATAGAATTATTTCATTATGCAATATATTGGGATGGAGGGGAAGGACAGGAATTGAATTTTCACAATGAAGCCAGATATAAATTGAAACACTGTTGCTAATGCATCTTCATGACATACAAGAAATAAATTATTGTACATTTTTAGACTGGTCTTAATGGAATTTAATATGCTTTGAATTAAACAATGATCAATTATGGCAGGACTGCTGATTAGCAAATTTTGTTAAAACGTTTAAAAGTTCCAATGCATTGTTTAGTTTCAGTATACCTATTTTCATATCCTCTTCTAGGATTTAAATCGATTCACGACTCTCTCAACTCCCTCCAACGAATACAGAAAACAAAGATGGATTTAGAGAAATATAAAGTACAGAAGGACCTAAAGAAATTGCAGCGTTAAAATAGTGGAACTCCAGGAAGTATAAACTGCCCAGTCATCTTCCTTTTCACCAGCCAGTGGAGTGGTTTGTTGGCAAAAGTTGGGAAGAAGAAAGCGAAAATCTCTGGGATTCTATTTCTTACCACCTTTTTAAGGAGATGAATGCACCAGGAAACCCAATAAAGCAAAGAAGCTTTATTATGTCTTCATTAATTTATTAGTGAAAAAATTAAGGAATTTCTTTCCATACATGCGTTTTATATTTTTATTTGCCCACAAATCTGAATGCTGTACATAAACGAGTGAAGTAGGCCTGGTGTAATATATTAAAGAATGGCGGAAACTGTGGAAAATTGGAGACCACTTACCTAAAAATAATAGCAACTATGCAGTTCCAGTCCATTATTTACATGCATAAAATTCATTATTGCCAAAAATTTTAGTTTTCAAAAGAAACCAGAAATCTGATTTTATATGAAACCATTTATAAGCATTAGCAACTAGTGCAAAATAGTTCTTAAACTGTGAGGGAATGTCTGTAGGGCAGATACAGTCAAATGAACTGTCAGACTGCAACTTCTGATCCAGAGGTTTTAGTTTTCTAACAATTCCAATATTTATAGCAAGTCTAACTTATGCATATTTAAAATATTGATTCATTGTACTCAATATGTATCAGAATTATGAGCAAGTAAGAGTTAACGATGTAAAATAAAAGAATACAACAGTTTCCATGAAAAACATCCAATATAATTTAATCTTGGTGCTAAATTCAGAAGCACTTCAAAAACACTAATTAGTTTCCCATAAAATTAAAATATATCTAACTTTTGTAGATATAAATGTTAAATTGAGAGCCTGGTATTGGGCAGTAAAATCATGAAAAATAAAAACAAACTATTCATGTCTTGCACTTTGTAGAGAAATGTGTACTCTCTTATATTATTGGAGAGTCTACAAATTGGTACAATAATTTAAAGGGCAATTTGGAAACATCTATTAACATTTTAAAATGTATATAACCTTTGACCCTGGAATTCTACTGCTAGAAATATATATTGCAGGGGGGAAAAGAATTCCAAAATGTGGAAAGATATATGAACAAGGATGCTCATTATAACACCATTTCTTATAGTAAAAAAACTGAAAACTACTGAATTAAAAGGAACTGATTGACTAGATTAATGATATCACCAACAAAAAATGCTATCCAACACTTAAAAAGAACACAGAAAGATATCCAAGATATGCTGTTAAGAGAATAAAGCAAGTTGCAAAGCTAAATGGATGTGATCCCACCTGTGTCAAAAATATTTTAAAATAAGTTAAAATACATACTACAGTATGCAAAAAAAAAGTAAGACTTTACAACAGACTAACAGTGACTGAATTATGAAGAATTTTGTTTTCTACATTAAGCAATTATTAATGCTTTTATATTATTACAATATAATATGTTTCCAGTAAAAATATGTTTTAAAAAACAACCACAACAACAAATATACTACGGGGCTCAAAGAGTAACTCTTTATAATAAACCAAATAAGTGGTTGCAGGAAGGGTTAAATTAGAAGTTCACACAGATCAAGAGCCAAGTCATCTCACTCAGACCCACATTTTATTCTACCCATTTAGCAACAAAAGCTGTGATGATATACCATAGATAGGAAAAAAAAAGATGTTGATGCATTTTTTTTCCTTGTAAGCAAAAATGCTCTAACTCGTAATTCAAATAATAGTGCAAGATCAAGGCAAAAGCTTTCCTAGAATGGTTATTTTGTATTGGTGTTGACAGGGTAAAACCATGTAGAACTGAATGTAATGCAAGCGAGCAGGGGCTCAAAGGATCCTCTGCTAGAATTCTCTTGCTTGGGATCCCAAGTTGGGGTGTTCAGAGGTTTGCAGACTCTAGATGGCCTGAGAACTATGCCTAGTGAGAAGGTGGAGACACATTCTGTAGCGCCTAAAGCCTATACAGTCTTAATTTGTTGCTGATATCCTGTCCTGATGAGTGGGCACAGTAGTATGTAGGAATATTCCTGGAAGCCATTGCTACCTCAGGACAGCAGCAACTTAACTCCAAACAGAAGCGACTGTGAACAACATATTAATCTATATAACCCTCTAACCCAAATGTATCCCCTACTGAACTTCCCTTTAGTTGGATCCAAAGATGTCCACCGCCACTCCAGGGTCAACTGACATCAGCAGAAGAGGGAGTGGAGAGTGGTCTTAATCAATGGACTTACTGAAGTTAAAATACAAATTTTACAACACGTAAAGCTCATGTAAGTGAGGGACCCTGGAACTCAAGAGCCATCATTTCACAGTAAATTCACCTCTGCTTGGAGGACCAGCTGAGCACTGGGTTTCCCTCTTTTTACATTTATTTTGCCACAGATCCAAAAAGATGATAAAAATGAACAATTCCCCTTGAGAAGCTCAATATACATCGCGCTTTTTCAAACACCAATACTTAATCCTCTGGGAAATGTGAGACTTCTGTCCCCACAAATACAGGAGAATGTCTGAGCATGTTCAAAGTATTTTGCTTCCCTATTGAAGATGAAGGACAAATCCCTCACCTTATGTTACCCAGGTAACTTCCTTCTTGGCCCCATTGTGAGGTGGATGTGCTCACCACCTGTGAGCCAGGACCACAATAAGGCTCAAGGTCAAAGAAATAGCATTCCCAGAGTGCTCTGGACACGATCAGCTCTCCCCTTTTCTGCAGAAACTCACGAAACATCATCTCACTTCTATGGTGTCACCAATAATATCAGCAAGTAGCATCCAAAAACACCAAGAAGGAAAAACTTGATCTATAATATACATGTTTTTACCTTATAAATGGGGCCTCTGAACTTTTTTGAGATATTACTTTTTATATTTTCATTCATTCACGTACTAGGCACTGGGGATACAACACAGAACAAAATAATCATGGACCCTGCCCTTAGGGAACTTATAGTCTAGTGGAAAAGACCAACAATCAAACTTGCAAATACTTGGGCAAGTAAAGGGTGTGATGGGAGCACGTGGGAGAGGCATTCAGCATAAACATGGGCAATCAGGCACAGGGGTCTTCCAGAAGAAGGGGTATCTAAATCGAGACCTCTAAAGTATAAAGAGACGTTAGCTGAGGGTAAGGGGCTTGATTGGTAAAGGTCGGGGCTCAGGCAGATGGTGCAGCCTGAGCAAAGGCCTGGAGACCAAAAGAATGGGGCCCATGCCAGGAGCTGAAGAAGTTCAACATGGTCAGAACCTAAAGCGTGTATGGCTGGAGGTGGGTCAGCAGGAAAGAGAACACTGGAGACTTTAGGGGAGTGGGGTATCTGATCACAAAGAGCTGTGTTAACTCGTGTTGAGGAACTTGGGCCTGCAACAAAAAGAATAAAATACCTAGGAAGAAACATACCTAGGGAGACAAAAGACCTGTATGCAGAAAACTATAAGACACTGATGAAAGGAAATTAAAGGTGATACAAATAGATGGAGAGATATACCATGTTCTTGGATTGGAAGAATCAACATTGTGAAAATGACTCTACTACCCAAAGCAATCTACAGATTCAATGCAATCCCTATCAAATTACCAATGGCATTTTCCACAGAACTAGGACAAAAAATTTCACAATTTGTATGGAAACACAAAAGACCCCGAATAGCCAAAGCAATCTTGAGAAAGAAAAACGGAGCTGGAGGAATCAGGCTCCCTGACTTCAGATTATACTACAAAGCTACAGTAATCAAGACAGTATGGTACTGCCACAAAAACAGAAATATAGATCAATGGAACAGGATAGAAAGCCCAGAGATAAACCCATGCACATATGGTCACCTTATCTTTGATAAAGAAGGCGAGAATATACAATGGAGAAAAGACAGCCTCTTCAATAAGTGGTGCTGGGAAAACTGGACAGCTACGTGTAAAAGAATGAAATTAGAACACTCCATAAAGGGCATTTTGTAAATTAAAATAAAATATGAAAATGTGCTTTCATGTCTTAAAATCTGAAATTCTGAAATTATACCTGATATCGATACTATAAAGAAAACAAAACAGCCATTTCTTTTTTTTTTTATTTAAGGAAGTTCATCTTTTCATCATGATTGAAGGAACTGCATGATCAGTTAAATATTGTCAGCATTATTTTCCAAAATTTTTCATTAATGTTTTACATGCAACCTTACACCTGAGTGTTTTGAATTACATAAACATATCCATTAGCAGTCTAAGATTCACCTAACATTTATATTATGCTTCTTCAACAGAATCCAAGATGAACCACTAGTAAAACAGATTATAAGATTATCTGGATTTTAGATGAGTTGGTCTGCTGAACTCTAGAATTCACAGAAGGAATTAAATCTTTGAATTTGTTCTTTAACAAATACAATTCTGCATTGTGCTAATCTCCTTTTGCATATTATTTAGCAAATGGCTATTAAGGCTTTATTGTAAGGGATTACCAAAAAACAGTCCAATGGTGAACCATGCAAGATAGAGAAAATAATGATTTACAAATAACTAATGAACAACTAAGGGAACCATGGTTTTTCCTTTCATTATAGACTTCTCAAAATCAAAGATATTTTTCAAATTAAAGTTATATTAAGAGTTTATGGAAAATTATACCCCTAGCTTAAGAACTTAAACATCTTTAGATTTAAAAAAGGAATGGATGATTATAACTATAGTTTTTTAAATGTTGCTTTGGGGAAAAGTCTTGATTCTTTGTTTCATTCTCTCTAATAGCTTTTTCTTTGCTTGCTTACTATAAAATAAAGCACTGTTATTGTGAGGACAATTTCTGATTCAGTTCCAGTGCTCTTGTATCTCCATGAGTTTTGGCATTGTTTACCAGCACCTGTGGGAAATTATACACAGGAAATGTTAGTATTTTCTTTATTAACAATACCTATATTTAGAGTCATAGAAGCCAAGTAAGCCAAAGGGCAGCAGGCAATATCAAACTACACAAGAAAAAGTGACTATGTGCAAACTTTCTGTCATTTTTCCTGAAATAAACTGTTCTAACAAAGCTAACATCAGAGATAAGCACAATTCACTCAAATGCTCAACAGTACAGGTGTCAACATTTTGATTGTTACCACCGCCAGCACTGCATAAAGTTAAAGGTTTTGTTTGGAGGCTTTGGTTTACAATACTGTCACCTTTAAACCCTTACCCCAAAAGACCATTTTATGCATAGAATTGTTCAAATGACATTGCTCTCCTTTAAAACCACAGCTTAGGATCAAGGCTTGGGTTCTAAGCTCTGTTAAGAACCTTTCCGTAAGTTTCATCAATTCCACAAACTAGAAGCTTTAATTTTAGTTTATCATTTGATTACTAAAACATTTTTTGGTTGTTCATTTTCAAACACTGTGAAGGATCTGAGATGTTGCTCTATCTGCAAGCTAACAAGTTAGCCTGTCACAGTTTCATGATGGGACACCTGGGTCAGAGACAAATGTCTTTATCATTCATGGTGTAGCAAACGACATGAGTATCAACATATTTGCATCTGTTCCCCTCCTAAGTCTCAAAGGGGTGACATGGATGGATGCATATAGTTTCCCACATACACAGTGGGTTGACAAAAGGGGACCCTTAGATTTAAGCCTAGGCGCCTAGGAGACTTGAATCTTTTATAATTGGCAGTAAACATGCCTATTCCTTGCTCTGGAGGGAGACACTTATCTCCATCTCCTAAGTCTGGGGGTGTTTAAAAAAGGCTTCTCATTAATTTTCATTGTGTTTTTAAAACTCTTGGCTGAAGTTATAAGAATTTTAACCCAATACATGTCATACAGACTCTACCTTTTTAAGAAGAATACACACACACACACACACACATACATTTAACCCTTGAACAACATGTGGATTAGGGATGAAGACCCTCTATATGCTCAAAAATCCACATATAACTTATAGTCAGCCACCCAAATAGGCAGTTCCTTGGTATCCATGGATTCAACTAATCAAGGATCGTGTAGTACTGTAGTATTTACTCTCGAAAAAAATCCAAGTGTAAGGGGACCCACACCATTTATTTAAACCTGCATTCTTCAAGAGTCAACTGTACATGTTTATATATTTAGAAACCAGACCCATCCCACGAGAAGTGGGGTAGAAACTGTCATATGAATTTTACAGAAAAGACAATAAGAAGTAAAATAATCTTTCCAAAGATAATATGAACATTCCATTAATTTCTGCTACTTCTAAACCTATCTTATCTATCTATTTGCCTCCACTGCAATGGTCATAAGAAATACTACAACCAGAACCCACAGCCTTCATCTATCTTTTCTTATGCTACATAGCACATCAGGAGAATATATTTCCTACAGGTTAAATCAGTGGTTCTCAACCAGGGGTGGTTACACCTCAGATATTATTTGGCAATGTCTAGAAGACATTTTCAGTTGTTATAAGCGGGGTGGAGGGAGGAGGACAATGGTACTGGCATCTAGTGGTTAGAGTGGTTAGGGATGCTATTAGACATCCTACAATGCACAGGATAGCAACCCTTAGCCCTCACCCAACAAAGGTCCAAGATGTATAACTTTAATAAAATCAATGCCTTACATCAATGAGCTCGTAGTCATTTTTGGCATGTAAGTGTCTCAGAAGGTACCAACGTGCTGTTGAAACAATAGATTTGGGATACCCAGGCTGATACACCACTCTCTCTAAAAGTCGCCGTGTCTCTCTGGGAAAAAGATATTTACTTTCAGTCCAAAGCATATAAATTAATATAAGATATTTCATATACTAGTCTCAAACACACATTATCTTTCTCATTCTTTTGCAGACAACGTGCTGATTACTTCATGAATTTTTTCATCCATGTAACGAAAAAGGTAGTAATAATGGTTAACATTTACTAAGTATTTATTGTGTGCTACGTAGTATGCCAAGTGTTTTACTCATATGGTCACATTTAACATTCACAACCTTATAAGGTAGGTTGCTGCTATTATTCTCATTTTACAAATAAGTAAATTAAGGCTCTTTCCAAATAGAATGGGAAAACGACCCTATTTCATGAGCACTTCTGACTACTCTGCTTCTAATCCCTCTTGAAGGTAGACAGAAAATAAATAATGCAAAGATAATACAGAGTGGAACAAGAAGAAATATTTAACATCTACACTAGAGGCTAAGTGTATAATATCAGGCTTTTAGTATATATTTTTAAGAACGTGTACAATATATGAACCTATGTAATAACAGGCTGATTTACAGTTGTGTTCTAATTTTTTCTTTCCAAATTTACTAACATCTATGGCTCCAAACACTTCTGTATGGGTAGAAACAACACAAATTGTGGTAACTTCAGAACTGCTGAATAGGAAGATTTTGTAGGTAGCAACTGGTTTGAAGTAGGAGCTAAAGAAGAACATGCCCTGAAGATGCTTTTACATAGGAATCACATAGTAAAGCACACTGCTTTTTCTTAGACGGTATGTTTATTTGAGCTGATTTTGGATGGTGATAAAAATTATGGGAGGTGCTAACAGAGATTACAGGCAATTGGGGGTTAAGGCTCTCTAAGTCATGTATACTGAGCTTCGGCAGAAAGAGTTCATTAGGAAGTTCACATTATAGCCTAAAACATTTCTTGGTGAAATTAGTCATATAAGAAGTGGCAAAAATAAATAAATATCAGTAAATGATGCTGGAATTGCTAATTAGTCATAGGTCTTATCTCTTCCTTCACTCCTATTTTGTGGTATTGATGTGACCTTTGCCACACATTTATATGTGTTAAGCTCTATGTCTACAATTCTTATTCTGTTTCAGTAATATATGCTCCTAAACCATTGTTTCACTTATGCTTTGTATTATGTGTGATATCCATTAGAGCTAAATATTCTCAGAATTTAAAAATATTCTTGCCTGTTTTTTCATCCATATGACTTTTAAGTAATTTTCTTCAAATTTATTTCTGACCTCATCTCTGCTTCCAATAAAAAGACTGTTAAAATTTAAATTTTATAACTTAAAATTTTTATATTTAAATCTGTGAAGCTTCTAGATTTTCTAGATATAAAAACCACATTATTTATAATATCTCTGCCTTTTTAATATTTATTACTTTTTTTCATAGCTTATTGCCTTGCAGGAATTTATGTCAATCTAGCCTTCAACTTGAGCCTTTTGGGTTTTGTTTGTTTCTAGAATCCACATTTACATTGTTGACTCATCCTAAAACAGTGAAGAGCAAAAATTCCAAGGCCTTCTTCACTCAAAATGCTGTCATGCAAATCTCTCATATTCTATATCTGGGTACCAAATCACTTTTTTTAAGTAAGACTTTATTTTCTTCCTTACTGGGTTACTAGAACCAGCCTTTCCAAAGTAGAAACATATATATGAATAACATCAAAGTTTGTTAAACTAATTCTAAACCTTTGTTCTGTAGAAGGATTAAAAGTGAAGAAACACTTTGAAGAAAAAAATGAACAAAGATTCTTCATACCTTGCTCCCATTTTGCGTTTGAATTGTAACAAAGCTTGTAAAAGGACAGCAAGCGGACAAAAGCAAAGTTTCAAGGCCTCAGTTGTAGCTTCTTGAACCAAGGATGGCCAGTGATCACTGGAAATACTAGCCTATAAAAATAAAATACAAATATTAAATCATTAAACATTTGACGCGTTTATTTTTAAAATAAATTTATTTATTTATTTTTGGCCGCACTGGGCCTTCGTTGCTGCATGCGGGTTTTCTCTAGTTGCAGTGAGCAGGGGCTACTCTTTGTTGCGGTGCATGGGCTTCTCATTGCGGTGGCTTCTCCTGTTGCGGAGCACAGGCTCAAGGCACACGGGCTTCAGTAGTTGTGGCACACAGACTCAGTAGTTGTGGCTCACAGGCTCAGTTGCTCTGCAGCATGTGGGATCTTTCCGGACCAGGTATCGAACCCATGTCCCCTGCATTGGCAGGTGGATTCTTAACCACTGTGCCACCAGGGAAGTTCTGACATGTTTACTTTAAAAAATGTTACCAGCTCTTATTTGTTGACTGCCTACTTGTCTAAGTTGCCATGTAAATGCTACAGGGATAAAAATTCTACAAAATGATGAAAATCTGATTCCTGCCCTTATGGAACTACAAAACAAGGCTGACAGGGATTAAGGAAGGTTTCAAAAAGGAGATATCGCTTTAAAAACACTAAAATATTTGCTAAAAGAAAATGCACTATTCTATTACATGGGTGAATGAAATCTATCAACTACTAGGCCTCTGGTCTACCAAATATACAAAACTCAATTTAACGTGATTCTTTAACTGGTAGTGTATAAGTTCCACATTTCAAAAATTATCTAAGGAGAGAAGAAAGACTGAAATGAAATATGTTAATAAACTCCCAATATAGGAAAAAAGGTGCAAAGCAGATCAGAGATAAATCAAAGTCATCAATTCTGAAAAGCATTTTAAGAATTTCACTTTATGGGGAAAATGTTAAGATATCTATACATTACTTAGGTTGCAAACTTTAGTTTGTTATAGTATGTACTGACTCAGAAATAACATAGATAAGTAGTTCCAAAGAAACAGTACCTGCAAATAAAATGGTCAACACTCTACTGAATTACATAAGGAAAAAAATGTATTTAAAATCTTCCATTGAAAACCTCAAATTGTAACCAAGAATTCATAATTACAGGTATCTAGAATACACATTTTAATAAAGTCAATATAATGAGTGAATACACAGTCACTTTCAAACACTAAATTATTTTTTTAAATGTTAGAGCAATAAACTCTGAGTTCAGCACAGGCAAGAGTAATTTGTGTAATCAAGGAAGAGGAAGCCATAGGGATAATGAATATGAAAACAGAGATCAGAGATAATGAGGCATGCTCCATAAAGACGGGAGCAATGGCACCTTGGGTACATCTGGAAAAGAATTTAAGGCAAAGCCCATACTAATAAAATTACTCCTAATATATTTTTAAAAACTAATAACACAAAACTCTCACTGGTTGCTTTTATAATGCACTCTTTAAATTCATATAAAGTATTCCGTAAGGTTAGCCCATGATATAATAGTTTCTATATGTAACTGGTATACTAAACAATGTGATTAGAAAAATAAGTATATTTTTGTCTCCCATTATGTTTTTAAAATTTATTATATGAGGGAGACTTTTCCTCATATAATAAGGATGTAAATTACAGTAGGTCCCATGACTCTGACATCCATTCACAAACACGGTCTTAATTAGAATGTTCTCTTTTCAATACTTCAATCTTCATTCAAAGGTAATATTTACATCCCACTCCCATCTCCTCAGCTCCCAGCTAGGGTATGCTTACAGGGAGCAGCATGTGGCTTGTTCCTCCGCCCAACACTCCCACCTTTTCTTACTAACTGTAGTTTCAGGAACCAACTGAAATATCAGAAGTTTGACTGACGCCATCATAAGATGATGCTCTTTAGGCCTGACAGATATTTAAAGATCTTTTTCTCATCCAGACTTTCCTAGCTTTATCAGAGACTCTCAACTTTACGCATAGTCTCTTATTGCAGGACCAGCTATGAAATCTGTGGGGCTCAATGCCAAAAAACAAAAACATGCAGGGCCCTTTGTTACAAAATGATTAAGAATTTCAAGATGGCGGTTGCAGAGCGTTAAACCCAGTGTGGACGTCTATGCAGGTGCACAGGATAGGAGGCACACCCACGAAGCAGTCCTGCTCAGCTGCAGTTCCACTAACCTGGGTGAACGAACTATTCCACTTACTCTCTTCACATGCTATGGCAATCTGGAAACCTTTAGCTTCCTTTCTGCTAGATCCCATCATTCCTCTAGGTGGCTCTACATGTCAGGATCTAAGATAATTCCCATGGCAGTCCACTATCTCAGCTGGCATCACTCATTCCTGGCCCTAACAAGCTCTAGGAGCACTGCTGACCCCACGCTGCAGCAACCCTCCTTCACAAGATGGAGGGCATCTTGTACCCAAACATACACTCCTACCCACTTTTGGGATTCACCCACTGCTGACCACTCTGTCCCAGAAGCATGCAGTCACTTTCCAAAACATGAGCAACTCTTCCCAGCAGGTGGAGAGCCAAAGCTTCCGAGGCATGTGTCAGATACCTGTCCATGTGCTTCTAGACGTGTGCCTCCAGGACCTCAGAGGTCACACATCAAAGCCTCGCTCTCTCTGGCAGCGAGACTCCCTTCCTCGTCTGGTGGGCATCTGTGTGTGGAAACGTGCCAGGGGGACGACAGGGGAGGCAACAGCTTTCTCCAGAGAGATTTCTTCACAATCCTCCAACTCTGCTCTTCTAATCCTTTTATAGCTTCCTTATAGGTTACTCTTCTACACACTTCAGAAATCTGTATCTTGGTCTGATATTTCTCTTTGGAATCTGATATTTAATATCTCAGGGGAAACTTTCAGTTTAATAGCCTTTTCATATATTATTACACATACAATAGCTTCTCTTAAAACAGTCTAATTTTAATATACCCATCCTCTGCACACTGCCAGCTCTTTACCAGAGAAATATGACATCTCCTTATAATAATTGCTGGGTATCAAATCTTATAACAAGCAAATTAGATGTGGATGGTGCTTTAAAGTTTACAAAGGCATTTGTAATGTTAACTTCATTCGATATTCCTAATACCTAGGCTAAGTAGGTATTACTACCTCCACTATTACCAAAAAAGGTTGGGGGAGCTCTAGACAGCTTAATTGGCTGAAGTTTTCACAGGCTGTAACTGGTAGAACCAGAACCAAGGCTCTTATAGAAAACACTTTTGTGGTGGTAGTAGTGGTGGGGCAATGGGGGCAGGTATACCTGGGTATTACTAAATTGTAAGCTAATTTTCCCATCTGTAAAATAAGGTTCTTATGAATATTAATGAAGTTAATATGTATAAAGCACTGTAACAGAACCTAGCACAGGCTAAGTGTTCTGTATGTTTGCTATTATTATTGCTATTTTTATTTTATTTCAGGGCAGATTTAATTTCCCAGCATGAAGAACAAACAAACAAAAAACCACATCACTAATAATATTTAACTAACAAATAATAAGTTAGACTAAAAGGGTATCGACTTCTCCAGTTCACATATTCAAGAGCATTTATAGGTGCTACATGTGGCTTCCATAGCCCACCGACTGCCAATGTCACAAAGACTTTTGTTAAATATAAATATGAGACAAACAAAACAAAATGTTTGGTGATCTAGAATTACCATTAACCACCATTTCTTTCCAGCCAAATCATCTCAAATTTGACTACCATTACTATTAGTCTAGTCATTCAAAAACCATTGGTGGAGGAGCTCCTATATATAAGGCAGAGTGGTAAAGCAAAGATGCACAGATGAACAAAACGTGGCCCCAACCTAAGGAACTCTGAAACGTGCTCCACAGTAATAGCACCAAAGCTGAATAAATCTCCGAATTCTTATATTTCTTTGGCAAAATGTCTAGTTAAAGCAAGTAAATAACGTTGGCAATGGACTACTATGGCAAAAGCATGAGTTAATTCAGGCCTGTCTAGGAAATTTCTTCCAAAATAAAAAATGACATTTTATCTTTTAATTACAGAAATAAAATGCATATGATAAAAAATTCAAACACTATCAAAGGATATAAAATGAAAAATTCTCCTCCACTATCCCTTAAAGACCCCTAAGTACTATCCTCCAAAATAACTGCCATTAAATTTCCTTTGTATCTTCTTGTATCTTTCCATGTGCCTATTAGCGTGCACACATGTACACACACACACACACACACACACACGATGTAGAGATATATATTCTTAAAAATATATACCACACACATATACACTCCAATAGCATATCATACACACTGTTCTGGAGTTTGCTCCTCCATGCATCCATTTAAATATTTATCTTGAAAAGTTTTCCACACTAGTATATAAGACTTCTAGATTAATATACCTACCTTGGTATCAGAAAACATATCAAGTCAAAAATTACTAGAAATCCCTCTTACAGAATGTCAAATTGAACTAAGAAATGACTAAAATGTTAATTATTGGTATCTTTGTCACTGATGAGTAGCTGGGTTAATTCTAACTTAAATCACCAAGAAACAAAAATGTATATTCTGCCATAATTCAACTTTTAAAATTGCAATCTTTGTTTTTTCCCCCTAAACACTGACAGTGTCCTGCTAGAGTCTATAGGTTTATGTTATGTTACTCTTATGTCCATCAAAAAGCCCAAATACAAAGTCTATGAGAAGACCACACTAGAAGGTGATGAAACTATAGGAACTCAATGGAATATCACTACGTAAAAAGCTTTTATCTTAAAGAAAAATAAAAGAATCAATTTTTCACATCATAATTATAACATGATCTTACCATGCAGACTTCTAATGCAAGCAGTGCTAGTCTCAACAGGCTTGAGAGTTTCCCACTCCAGCTGCCCTGTTGGGATGCTACTTGTAGACTCTTCCTATAACACATCTCTGCAGCACCCATCATTCCTTGGGACTGATATATGTGTGCCAGCCACTGAGGAACAGCAAGAGAAAAGAACCCAAAAGATTTTAGTTTCATACACAGTCTACTTCCAACAAATTCAATAAACTTTGATGAAACTAAATTTTTAATTTAATTATTGATAAATTTTGTGCCTCCAAATCAAAAATCACAGGTCAAAAAAGGGGTAGCCATCTTGCCCATTCTATTGGCAACAGCCACATCCAGTCTGAAGCCTTAAAAAGTCTCCCAAGATGGCAAGTCAGGAACAAAATCAAAATGCAATATAATTTTTTATACATTACAGATGTAACATTTAACATTTGAAAATCAATGCAATCTACCACATTAACAGAATAAAGACAAAGAAGCATTCTCATAGATGGCCCCCACCCCAAATCCACTCATTCATGATAAAAAACAAATCTCTCTTGACAAACTCAGAAAAGAATTTCCTTAATCTGAAACATAATTTGGACAGCCATTTTAGAATCTGATAAATACCTACAAAAACCTAAAGTAAAAATTATAATTATAAAATTACAAATGTTTTCTATCTGAGGTAGAGAATAAGACAAGAATGTTCCCTTATCACCACTCTGCTTAACACTGTAATTGAGGCTCTATAAATAGTGCAATAAGGCAAGAAAAGAATTTAACATAAAAATATTAGAAAGAAAAAGTAAAACTTCATTATTTGCAAAGGACGTAATTGTGTATACAGAAAACCCAAAACCATTTCAAAAGAATAAGTGAATTTAGCAAGGTTTCTGGAAGGTCAGTATATAAAAATAAACGGTATTTCTAAATGTTTGACACCAACATACAGAAAAAAATACCACTTGCAATGGAACAACAAAAAAAATCAACTACCCGGAAATAAATTGAACACAAAAATGTAAAAGACCTCTATTGCAAAAATTTTAAAACACTGCTGAGAGAAATTCAGAGCTTAAACAAGGAGGAATATAACACATTTATGGATAGAGAAACTCAAGAGTAATACTTTGTCAATTCTCCCGAAATTAAACTATAGATTCATGTAATTCCAATCAAGATCTCTGTAGGACTTTTGTTTGGCGGGGAGAGTAAGGGTAATTGACAATTTACATGTAAATGCAAAACACCTAAAGTGATTGAGACACACTTGAAGGAAAACAAGAAAGTTGGAGGTCTTAATATTACCTCCACATATCAAAACTACTTATAAAACTATAAGCAAGAATAAACAAATAGATCAATGAAAAAGAAGGAAAAGAACAGGGAGCCTTAAAAGACCCAGTCACCTGATTTATGACAAAAGCATCACTACAATTTAGTGGGGACATAATGGTCTTTTCAAAGGATGGTACTGGGACAATTACACATCCATATGGAAAAAGATGAACCTTGACCCTGCAACACTCACAAAAATTAATCCAGTATGGATCACAGACCTACATGTGAAAGGTAAAACAACAGTTTCTAAAGAAAAACAGAAAAATATCTTCATGAACTTGGAGTAAGAGTTCTTGAGTAGAACACCTCAATAACGCATTACCCATTAAAAAATGATAAATTAGACTTCATTAAGATTAAGAACTATTCATCAAAAAATAATATTAAGAAAATGTTAAGTCAAGGTGCAGATGTGAGAAAATATTTGCAATACAGATATCCAAAAATGTGTCTGTATCCAGAAAATATGATTCCAACAATTCAGTAAGAAAACAGCATATGAAAAACTACAGTAAAGAAAAGGTAATTTAAAAAGAGGAAATCCAAAGATCCAATAAGTATATGAAAATTGGCTCAACAGCATTTGTCATCAGGTAAATTCAAGTTAAAACCACCACAAGATACTATTACCTACATATCCTTTGGAAAGGGAAAACAATAACCACCATCTGGCAATATCAGCAATTGGAATGTTCATAATTTGCTGGTGGGAACGTAAACTGGACACCCATTTAAAAAAACCATTTGACAGAATCTACTAAAGTCAATATACACATACTCTATCACCCAACAAAAGGCATATCCCAGAATGGACACAGCACCATTAATCATAATAGCCAAAACCTGGAAACACAGTTGACCCATGAACAACACGGATGTAATTATAGTCAACCTCTGTATCCATGGTTCCGAGGACTGAACCAACCATGGACTATTGAAAAATATCCATTTATTAGTTGACCTGTGCAGTCGTGCAGTTCAAACCCATTATGTTCAAGGGTCAACTGTAATCCAAACAGTAAAAGGGATATTTTACAGTATATTCATAAAAATAAATGAAAAAAAACTATGGCTTCATGAATTTCAACTAAATGAAACAACTAAATGAATTTCACTGACGTGATGTTGAGTGAAACCAGATACAAAGTGATACTCCATTTATATCAAGTTCAAAAACAGGCAAAATTAGATAGAAGTGATAGAAGACAGAATAGTGTTCCCCTTTTCTTTTGGACGTAGGGGGCGATCACAAAGGGAGAGCATGGGGAAGGCAGCTAGGCTGCAGAAAATGTTCTATATCTTGATATAGGTCGTGGTTAAAGAGGTACATACATATAATGAGTATAAGATTTTTACACTCTTTTCTTTGTGAATTATATCACAGTATAAAAGAAAACACATATACTATCTCTAAGACTTTACCTACTGTATAATTTATCCTTTAATTTTCCCTTTTAGTTTGACAAGGTGTTTTTCCCCTTGATAAAGAACATGAGATCATCAATATCCAGTTGACCTTAGAATTAAAGTATCTTAACTCTCATATGGCAAATTTACTCTGAGAGGGAAAAAAGCACCATATTTCTTCAAGGATTAGAGTAAACAAAGTGGCTTAACTTGCATAATCCAACTATTGTACACCATTAGATAATCTTTTTAAGCAGGACATCAAAACTGTTGACATAACAAAAGATCACAATGAAGAACTGTAGTAAAATAAGCTTCTGTAAAACCTATATCAAAAAGTCCCTTGATACTATCTTGTGGTACAGAAAGAACTATAACAAATTGAGTAAAGTAATTATATGCTTTTTGTATTTTACTATCAATTAGAATAAAGTACACAGTGATCATTATGTATTTGTCCTTGTGGTAAGCAGAGCCAGCTAAAAGGGCAGACAGTCTATTGATTGAGGCATCAGTCCTGAAAAGAACTATTTCTAAAGGCACTAAAAACCCATTAAAATCTTGGATATAGGTTACCTGTAAAGTAGCTAAGGAAAAACTACACACATCCCCTCTAAAGACAGAGTTAAACACCATTATGGTAACTTTATTATAAAATGTTTGTAACACTTAGCTCTCTTACACCAATCCCATGTAAAAGACAGTATTTTCAACACTATTTTAAATGGAGAAAATTTACAATCAACAATGTTAAAAGCTTCGAAGCCGTGCAGCAGCAGATCCTAAATGAATATTCAACTTCTTTAGTTTCTCTAACCACAATACCCTTTAAATCCTGAAAATGAGAGATATACAGTGAATCTAAAGGCAAGACAAAAATGTAGCATACCCCTGACCTCATTTAATATCACAGAGCATTTTAATTCAGGACTCACATAAGAAAAGAGAGAATTTATTTACCTGCCAAGCTGGAACAGAGGTTGAGTTGGACATGACTGTTTTTTGCAGCTCTTCAAGTACAGCATCTGGGAGAGGTTTTTGTGACTCTAGGAGTGGTTTACATTGAACTTGTCTCAAAAGTAAGATAACAGCTGGCTGATCAGGGTTACTTTTTAAATTCTAAAAATCAAACCCCAAACAGAAATACATCAAACAGGTTCTTAAGTGTTAAATGTAAAAGGCAAATAAGTTAGTCTCCATATTGAAAAAAAACCCTGACTTTAACCTTTTCTTATTAAAAAGTAAACAACAGCAAAAGTCAACAGAACACTGAACATCTTGGGAATACCAAACTCTACACTTAAATAAGCTCTAAAATCAGTAATGCTATTACTGTAGTTTATAAGTTGTTAATCTTAGATTTAGTATGTCCCTTTGACTTGGTTTATTCTTAAGTGATATCTTGAAAAATTTAGGTACTACATATAAACAGCTGAACTAAGAAAATATAAAATTAACAGTGAAAGCTAAAATTAATCCTTATTGGAAGAAACTTAACTTTTTTTTTTAAAATTAATTTATTTATTTATTTTTGGCTGTGTTGGGTCTTCGTTTCTGTGCGAGGGCTTTCTCTAGTTGCGGCAAGTGGGGGCCACTCTTCATTGTGATGCACGGGCCTCTCACTGTCGCGGCCTCTCTTGTTGCGGAGCACAAGCTCCAGACGCACAGGCTCAGTAGTTGTGGCTCATGGGCCTAGTTGCTCCGCGGCATGTGGGATCTTCCCAGACCAGGGCTCGAACCCGTGTCCCCTGCATTGGCAGGCAGACTCTCAACCACTGCGCCACCAGGGAAGCCCAAACTTAACTTTTTTTAAGAGGGAAAGAGTTATAAATTTTTTCCTTTCTCAACCTCTTAACAAAGATACTCATTGTCCTTCCTCCAGGCACAGACTTCTTACACACTGGGAGTTAAGAGAAATGACCCATTTACCCAGGCCATTTATTTATACCTTAAAACACATACACACACATATAAATGTATTGTATGTGTGTGTGGGTATATATATATATGTATATATATATATATATATACACATACACAATATGTGTATGTTGTATATGTGTATATGTGCGTGTATATATTATATATGTATATACATATATACATACAAGAAGAAGTTAAGCAGATTCTCTAAACAAGTCCTTCCACTATTGTTTTAAACATTTCTTTCTTTATTGCTTGTCTCTCAATGACATAATTCTTTATTTTCTATTATTAGGTCATAGTCCTAAATGTCCTTATTTCTGAAATGTGACTGCTTTCTTCTAAGTAAGAGACTGGGACATTAAAATGACAAGGAAAGGTTCATAAAAGTATCCTTTATTCTGTCAGAGGGAGCACGAAGCAACTGTCAATTTATGCTTACTAAACATTCACTGTATTTTACTAAACTGTCCTGAACCTAGATGGAATTTCTTAAATAAAAGAGAAAATGTATTATTCTGATTTTCAGAGAATTCAAGGACCAAAGGGATCTTCAAAGATCCATTCTTCTCTCTCTGTAAAATTTATATTGATCTTTCAAAAAACATTTCTAGAAAGACACCACCTTCTCCCTGGTAAGCATTTATGAAAACAGATGTTTTCAGGAAAAAATGATGTTTAAAACTCCCCTTATTCATTAAATTATTTTTGAGTTGGTTTATGAAACTGATTTGTTCATTCAATAAATATTTACTGAGACCCTACTATGGGTTAGGAAAGGTGTAAGAATGTATTCACACAGCCTACAATCCAGGTAGGTAAAAACTGACTACTCAATAGTTCCCGTCACCCACTTAACAATCCCCACAGTCATTCTACATTGTTCAGAACTTTGGAAAAATGTAGGGATACTAGAAAACATAGCATTCTGAAGAGAGCAACTAGAAATCAAAGGAAAATACTGCTTCCATAATGGTGCCAAAAAAAAAAAAAAAGATTAAAACCTTGAGTCTTAAGAGTCAGAAAAATGTGAGCTCAAACAGCAACTCCATCAATTTCTACCTGTGAACTCCTGTGCAAATTACTTACCCTCTTCAACTTTAGCTTTCTCACTTGTAAAAATGGGTATAATAATAAATACCTATGTCATAGGATTGTTGTGAAGGTCAAATACAAAGTACTAAATATATTAACTAGCTTACAGTAAGTGCTCAGTTAATATTGGGTATTATTATCATCACCAGCACCACCACCACCACCACCACCACCAAATGCTCTTTAAATAATGTGCATTCTATTTTTGAAGTTATTTTCCAAGTAGGATAAGAATACATGAATCTCAATTCCATAACAATACCTTTGTGCAGAGGGCTTCAGCTTCAGCTATTCTTCCTGTGTCTATTAGACCAGTGACAGCTTGGGAGAGAGACCACTTTTCAAGAGATTGGTTGTAATTTTCAAAGAATTCTTTGTCTTTATTAAAAAAAAAGTCAATGTTACTTTTTTCTGCAATTTATAATGTGTTCTCAGAGAAGTAACCAGTTGTTAAGAAGTATTAAAATTAAATTACCATGCATATACAACTTTTACACATACCACTGGAATACCATAGACTATCTCAACATGAGACAGGTTTCTGCAAAGTTTCATAGCAGGAACATTTACAGCTGAATAACTTAAGACTTTATATACTTGTGACTTACATTAAAAAAATCACTATCTTCAGTAAAACTGAAAATACTTCATTGAAAAAAAGTAAAGATTTATTGCAATATAATTGACTTATGATAAACTGCACATATCCACATATTCAAGCTGTAAATCTGATGACTTTTGACATAAGAATATATCTGTGAACCATCACTACTATCACGATAATACACATACCCATCATCATGAAAAGTTTCCTCCTACTACTTTGTAATCACTTCTGTCTCCAACCCATCTCTCCTCCTTTCCTCTGTCCCCAATCACTAATCATTTACACTCACAATAGATCAGTTTGCATTACCTAAAATTTCATATAAATGGAATCATAAAATATAAACTCTGGCATCTTTCATAGCAGCTAACGTGGTAAATTACATTCATTTTCAAATATTAAAGCAACCTTGCATTCCTAGAATAAACCTCACTTGATCATTAAGTATTACTATCTTTTTTATGTGTTACTGGATTTGAATTGCTAAAGTTTTGTTATAAATTTCTACATCTGTAGTTCTGTAGTTTTCTTGTAATGTCTTTGTCTGGTTTTGGTATCTGCATAATGCTGATCTCATAGAAGAAGTCAGGAAGTGTTACCATCTTTTCAATTTTCTGGAAGAGTTTGTATAGAACTGGTATTATTTCTTACTTAAATGTTTGGTAGAATCCATCTGGTCCTGGAGTTTTCTTTATAAGAAGATTTTTAACTATAAATTCCATGTCTTTAATAGATATAAAGCTATTCAGTTTATTTCTTCTTAAGTGAGCTCTGTATCTTTTAAGGAATTTATCCATTGTATCTACATTGCCAAATTTAACGGCATAAAGTTCTTCTTAAGATTCTCTTATGAGCCTTTTAATAGCTCTAGTGTTGTACCCTCTTTCAATCCTGACAATGGTACTCTCTGTTTTTTTCCTGATGCCTGGCTAGGTTTATCAATTTCATTGATCTTCTCAAAGAATTAGATTTTGCTTTTGTTGATTTTCTGTTTTCTATTTCATTGATCTCTACTCTATTTTCTTTTCTTCTGCTTACTTTGGATTTAATTTCCCCTTCCTTTTTCTAATTTCTCAAGGCACAGCTGAGATCATCGATTTGAGGCCCTTCTTATTTTCTAATGTGGATATATAATGCTAATATTTTCATATAAGCAGTGTTTTAGGAGTATTATAGAATTTTATATGTTGTTTTTTCATTTTCATGAAGTTCAAAATATTTTCTAATTTCCCTTCTGCCATATTCTTTGACCTGGATTATTTAGAAGTATGTTATTAAGTTTTCAAATATTTGAGAATTTTCCAGATTTTTTGGTTATTGATTTTTAAATTAATTCCATTGTATTAAGGTAACATACTTTGTATGATTTGAATCCTTTTAAAGTTACTTAGACCTGTTTTATGGCTCATAATATGATATATATGGGTAAATAGTCTGTGTACACTTGACAAAAATATGCATTCCGTTGTTAGGAGAACTGTTCTATAAGTTCTAACTAGGTCAAGTTAGTTGATAGTGTTTTTCAAGTTTTTAATTATATCTTTACTAATTTTCTGTCCAATTGTTCTATCAATTATCAAAAGAAGAGTGTTGAATCTCTATAATTATGAATTTATCTATCTCTCCTTTCAGTTCTATAAGTTTGTTTCATGTATTTTTCCATAATTTTTCATTTTTTCTACCTATTTTATTGGGAAATACAACACAGATTTTATGTGTTTTGAAGCTTTGCTACTGGGTGCCTAAATTGTCCTCTTGATGAATTGGTTCCAATGTGAAATGACCCTCCTTATCACTGGAAACATTCTTTGCTCTGAAATCTTAATTTGTAGGAAATTAACGTGGCCACTCCAGCTTTCTTCTGATTAGCGTTGGCATGGTATATCTTTTTCCATTCTTTTACTTTTTAGGTCATTTTTGTCTTTTTATTTGCATCTTTTTAAAATTGATGTATAGCTGATTTACAATGTTTCAGGTGTACAGCAAAGTGATTCAGTTATACATATATATAAATATATACATATAGATTCTTTTTTAGATTCTTTTCCATTATAAGTTATTACAAGATACTGAATGTAGTTCCCTGTGCTATAAAGTAGGTCCTTGCTGTTCTTCTATCTTATATATAGTACTGTGAGGTTATTTTGGTCTTTAAATATAGATTTATATTTTGTTTATGTTTCTTTTAAGCAGTATATAGTTAGCTCTTGCTTTTTTATCCAGTCTGTCAATCTGTGCCTTTTAACTGGGGTATTTAGACCATTATACTTAACTTGATTATTGATATGGCTGGGTTTAACTCTATTGTGTTGTTTTCTCTTTATTCTATGTTCCCTTTTCCTCCTTTTTGTATTATATAATTCCATTTTTTCTTTACTGTCTACTTTAAGGTTTAGAGTATTCATCTTTAACGTGTCACAGTCTACCTTTAAGTACAGTTGACCCTCTGTATCTATGGATGTGGAACCCATGGATATGCAGAGTCAACTATTACTACATCATTTTATGTAAGGGAGTTGTGCATCGGTAGATTTTGGTATCTGAGGAGGGTCATGAAACAAATCCCCCACAAATCCTTACGGATGACTGTAATATTATACCACTTCACTTACAGTATAAAAACTTTACAACAAAATACTTCCATTTTCCCCTCCTGGCCTCTGTGCTATTGTCATATGTGCGTTAAACAGTAAATTACATGTTAAAGAGATTTCTATCGTGTGTCACTTGTGGATCTGTTTCTATTGATTGATTCTTCTCATTATGGGTGGTATTTTCCTGCTTATTTGCATGCCTATTAAGTTTTAACTGGATACCAGACATTGTGAATTTTACCTTGCTGAATGCTGGATATTTCTGTATTCCTGTAATGTTCTTGAGCTTTGTTCTGTATGCAGGTAAACTCCTTAAGCCTTGTTTTTAAGCTTTGTTAGATGAGAATATAATAGCCTTTCATGTAGGGCTAATTCTGCCTACTACCTTTTGGCAATATCCTTTTGAATTCTTTATCTTGAATATATCATGTATGAAATGCTTTTTTAAACTTACTTGAAGCAGAAACAGCAGATAACAGTGCCAAGTGTAAATCCATCCTCTTTGGCTGAGTGTTCTTCACTAGGGCCAGTTTATCATCAGCATGACAAGCTGCCATTAGCCCAGCCCAGACAGCAGGATCACCTAAACACAGGAAATACAGTTAGGAGGCTGTCAATACCAACGTGTTGCTGAAAAACTACCAAAAATGAAAGTAAGAGTTTACAAATACCAACAAATGAAATAAAATAGTATCTCCTCCAGAAAAATTCCATTTTCTTCAAGAAAAACTAGTTCATAAGGCACATTACTATATTCATCCTTTAAGATTTGCCACTTTGGGGCTTCCCTGGTGGCGCAGTGGTTGAGAGTCCGCCTGCCGATGCAGGGGACACGGGTTCGTCCCCGGTCCGGGAAGATCCCACATGCCGTGGAGCGGCTGGGCTCGTGAGCCATGGCCGCTGAGCCTGCGCGTCCGGAGCCTGTGCTCCGCAATGGGAGAGGCCACAACAGTGAGAGGCCCGCGTACCGCAAAAAAAAAAAAAAAAACAAAAAACAGATTTGCCATTTTTTCCAAACACATCAGAGGATAAAAAATATCCTATTTAACTCTTCTTCCATGGCTGGTTACGTGAGTTGCCTAGAGTACTACGCTGTTGTGGAAAGGTCAATTACATTTACTTTCACTGAATACCAAGGGCAAGTCTCACAGAGACACTTGTGTTCATCACTGTCCCTATATTAAAGGCTCAGTCACAGGAAAAGGAAGATAACACAATTTCTCAGCTCTTAAGAAAAGTCCGAGACAAAGGAAAAGCTCAAGACAACTCCGTTTTACCTATGTTCTAACAGCCAGGCATAAAAGTCACTTTATCATTCCAAGGAAGCAATTATGATTACACTGATGTATCCCTTCATCCATTTGATCTTTCCTTCCTTCCTTCACACCTTGATATAGCTTCAGGGGAAGAGGGAAAGCCCAATAGCAGTGGGTTGAGAAGGTAATAAAAGAGATTATGAGTATAGACTCCTCTTTTCAAGGAAGTTAATTGTGAAAAGAGAAAGCTGGATTGGGATTTGGAACTTAGGCTTTTTAATTTGCTTGGTTTTTTGTTTCGCAAATCGTATTTTGGAGGTTAATATTTACATGGTTAATATTTTCAGTCCTATTACCCTTAAAAAAACAAATGGATAATTTTTAAATCCTACAAGGGGTTCCAGTTAACAATACAGTCATTTAAACATACTTCTTAGCTCTAGTTTTTCATTTTTTTCTTACCTAACTGCCCCATTCAATATATATCTCCTATCAAATGGCTGAAATACATGTATTTCATTTATAGACAGTATTACTGCTAATTGTACAAGAATCATTAGAAATCTTATGTAGACCAAAAATGTTTATAAAAAATTAAATACATACCTTGATATTATAAAATAATTTCTGCCCACATAATGCCTACCTTATTTTAAATATCATAAGACATAATCAAATCCAGAATAAGAAAATAGGGACCATTTCCTACAATTTATGGTGAGATCTGAATACTATATAATGAAAGGCAGATGACTGAATCTTAGATCTGGATTTTAGGTCTAACAATGCCACTAACTAACTGTGCAGCCGCTCTTCCTTTGGAACACATACTTCTACAAAATAAGGCATCTAAATCAGATGATGCCTCAGGTGCCCTCAGGTCTAAAATCCTATAATTCCAGTTGAAGTGGACTCAATTTTTGTGTTTGTAAGATTAAGTGAACAACTCATTTAAGGATCTTAGGGTATTCTATAGTTTAGATTTTGGGAGGGGGATGGACATTAGCTGGCAGCAATTTCTTTTGTCACAATTCAAAAGAATTGCTGTCTTCATGAACTCTTCTACAGATAACCAGCAACTCAAATTCCCTATGAAACAAAGTGATAATATAAATATTATAATATATATGTGTATACACATATATATATAATTTATACATATATGTATATACACATATATATAATTTATACTATATATATACTAGAAACCTAAAAAAAATTAATATGGTTTGCTAAAAATACCTTTTAATATCACAGAAGTACTAATCTAACAGACATTGGATTTCTTTCCATTCAATTCTAAATTCCTGGGATTATATTTAAATTTCTGAAAAGATTCCTTGGAGTACCATCTATCAAAATTGTACTTTGTCTAACTAAAGATCTACAAAGGTTAGATGTACAGCTACTACACATAACTACAATTACATTCACTTTCACTGGACTCCAAACAAGTCTCAAATAAGCACTCAGCTTCATCAGTCAGTCCTTGTTTTAAGCTTCCTATATGACTCTGCTTCCTTGTTTATGAATTTCTCCAGATAATATGGGAAAATCAGAAAAAATGATTAGAGAAGATCTTAGCTGGGCAATCTCACCTTTCTAAAGTGTATGCCATGTACACAATCAGAGGCTAACATCTATCATTCTAGATCCACAGTAAGAATTCTTGAGAGTAATTCTATATCTAATACTTGTTTGGGAACAGCTTTAAAAATCAGAAACTTACCTAACATAGAACATAGATAAAACCAAATGTTTAGGATTTCTTTTTGTTCTAGTTCAAAAATGAAAGAAAGAATAAACCACAGGACATTGGTCTGTTTACTTGTTTTATAAAATAATCTCTGAAGTTTAATTACATCCTTATCACTTATTGTGAAGATAGTACTGAACCTGTTCTTTGTATGTTTCCCCACAGTCCCTGGCCAAAAGCAATAGCATTCTGATCCAGCAAATGTTTGAAGTGCTCTGGGGGAATACACTGTTTAAAGCTATATTTCATGTTAAAAATAATGTTATGTAAAAATACATCCCATAACCCTACTTTGTTAGACATTCCAATCCTCTATAGCATTTCTCCAGCCGTGGTAACGGAAGCATGCTGATGCAGGTTACATGCAGTTCCTCAGTACCTTTTGTGACCAATGGCATCCATACGACTCTGGTTAGAACTAAGAAATTAGTTCATGTGAGGCCAGCACCTTGGCAGTTCTAACAGTTACCATAGAAGACATATCTCCACTCTTCAAGAAGTTAACTACACATAAAAATAACTAAACATGTTTATTAAATAATTTAGTAGCTATAAATAAACCTCATTAAACCAGACTGATGGAAAACAGAAATAAAACCACTTTTTGAAAATATATAATTCAGAGTTTCGATAATGGTTAATGAAGTATCTTTATACAGATATTCCTTTGAGCCTGTTTCAATAACTGATTATCTCTTAAATATCAGTAGCTGAATGCAGTAATCAAATAATATGCAAGATCTTAAAATATTTTAAAATTCCCTTCTTATTTCATAAAAATACAAACTTTGCTTCTTTAACACAAATGCAAGATGGACGGAATCCTAAATAATGAAATGGATCACATTATATTCACCTGGAGAAAGGAGAGCTGCCTTCTGAATGGCTTTTAGTGCAGTATTTTTCTCACCATCTGCTGAACTGCTTCCCACAGCCAACTGATTTACTGCAGTGTATAGTAGTGCCTTCTACAAAGAGAAAGGAAGGGTGTTAATCAATTCTCTTTATAGCTCCCTGACTTTCAAAGTGACTAAAAGTAGTACTATATTGGATATTATGTGACCCCTAAGCCTAAGAAGAAAAATTATTCATCAATAATATTATTTAACAGTAAATAATATTATTTAACATTTCCAATGTTAACAATAATATTATTTAACATTTCCTTTGAATTGGGGCAAACTAACCTTTCCATGATTTGAGTCCAGAATATGAGCCACATTTCCTGCTACCGCACCTCCCTATAATAGTAAACAAATTATTACTTATATAAATGCATAAACTTTCACAAAAAAGTAAAAATTAAGACTGATAAAATCTTTACATTAAGTCATTTGAAAGGTTCAGCTTTATCACATTTGTAACTTTTAAACTCCTTAAGTACCAACTTTAAAAAAGTTTAATATTTTTATAAAAGAAAATCTTTTCTACTATGATCAGTTCAACTCTCCTCTTTTAAAATATCATTAAAGGTCCAAAAGTTACGTGACTTTACAGTAGTAACAAACAAATATACAATTTTCTAACAATATACAAGATTGTGAAACGAAGACTGAAAGAAAAAAAAGAGAGACCACAAAACTTATTTTAAGATAAACTAACACAGTTTTACTCCATGAAAATTTAGCATTTTTAAAATGTCCACAGTTCCCAGTAAAATAAGTTACTAAAGTTCAGAGCATCATGAACCTCACCACCACCACCTCAATATTCAACTCAGTACTAAAAGTAAGGAAAATATACATAGCACGATAGTTTTCATAAAGTCGATCTGAAATCCTTAATTTAAAAAAATTCAATTAGACATTTTACCTGAAAAAGAAAGTGAATTATAAGAATAACATAACAATCTATACATGTTCAAAAAAGTCCACCTCCTTCTTTGTATCTTCCATAACACCCAGAGCAGTACAACAGTACATGGAAGAAACTCCGTGTACTACTTGTTGAATGACTAATGAAAAACTTCACTAAATAACAGAACTCCCTTGCTCTATTAGTTAATTATTTTCCAGAATGATAATGTTAATATTGATACTTTAAAATTATATTATATACCACATCGTAAGTTATTTTGTCTTTTGCTAGAATTTAGAACATTACTCACCTTTGCATTTCGTTGAGTATACTGAGCAACTACTCGGGACAACAAAGACCAAAGAGCAGGATCAGCTGGGTTACTATAATGATCATCAAAAGCAGAGGGCTTAGAGATGGTAGTTACTTTAATCACAGAGAGTACCCCCCAAAATCAACATTTTATTTAGTATCTAAGTTAAAAATCTTTTAGACATCTAAAACAAGTTCAAATTAATTCTCTACATGTGGTTAAAAGTGACTGAATTTTTAGAAACATACTTTATATCTCCTACATACACCTACAGTTTTTATTAAAATAGGAAAGAAAAATCAGCAATGTGATGATTACAGAACCATGAGATCCAATTAGGAAAGGTTAAGGAAATTTTAATACATTGTGTTCAAAGAAAACACAGAGATGAGAACTGTGGAAGGAAAATAAACTACAGATGTAACACTTTACTGCTAAAAATAAATCTAATAAATAACTGCTGTTGCTAGTGATAACAGGTTTCTATTTTCCAAATTTTGAATATTAATGAATGTTTGAGTGGCCCAAAAATTCCTAAAACCATCAAACTGGACGGTATCAGATAACAAACTGACAATATCACAAACTTGAGAATTTGTAAGGGCTTTCATATTAAAACAAGATTTGGTACAGGAGAATTTGGGGAAAATGTTTTGTGGCCAGTTACAGGTCCTCTATGAGTCCTCCATGTATAAACTGCCTTTACGCAGTATTTCTAATTTTTTTAAAAGCTTAAAAATCTGTCAATTTGTCAAAAATTGTACCTTTATTCTTAAAATTTGCATTTATTGTATTATTAATGAAGTTTCAGATATTTTCTTGTATATTAACCATTTTTATTCCTTCATTTGTGAATAAACTTTTCATGTTCTTAAAAAAAAAAAACAACAAGATTTGGGCCTTAATCTGAAAGATTTTCTGTTCTCTCTTTACCAACTGAATTTTTTATTTAAATTGTTAGAGGTGAAATAACATGGAGTCAGTTACCTGATCCTATGTACAGTTTCATAAAACCACAACTTGGTTTCCAAATATATATGCTTACCTCATTATATAGTCTTAATAAGGTCCAAACATCAAAGACAACTTCATCAAGTATAACTAGACCCCAAGTTCACAAGTACAGAATTTACCTGTGAACAGCTTTAGACGCTTGTCTCTGCACTGCCACAGTGCGACCCTGCAGTGCACAGATCGCTGAAGTAAGAAGACACCTCTGATAATCATTGTCTTTCTGTTTGCAGTGCTTCAGTAACTCATTAAGTGCAGCTTTGGACAGTGTTGCATCCTGCATTGCCAATCCTAGAGCACACAGGGCTTGAAGGCTTTCCTTGGTTGGTTCTTTTAAGATAGAGCTGTAAATATATTTTTAATTGCCTATTAGCCATGAGTACAATAGTCTGTAACTATTAAAACATACTTAACAGTTGGTAGAAAAAACAATTTACTTATAGATTCACCAAACTACAGTCTGGCTTTAAGATAACTATAAAACTAAGTTCCATGGTTTCTAGGAACAGTAATTTCCCTGAATTTCTTTTTTTTTTTTTTGGCTGTGTCAGGTCTTTAGTTGTGGCGCGCAGGCTCTGTAGTTTGCGACATGCAGGCTCAGTAGCTGTGGCGCGTGGCTTAGTTGCCCCATGGCATGTGGGATCTTAGTTCCCCAACCAGGGATCAAACCCATGTCACCTGCATTGCAGGACGGATTCTTTACCACTGGACCACCAGGGAAGTCCCGTTTCCCTGAATTTCTGAAGCAGTTAAAAGTACCAATGGCCTTCGCAGTGCATCAATAGCCAAATTTCCTTTCTGGTCATTTTATCTACGTTTAGAAACAAATATACAGCACAGTCTCTTTGGGTCACAGTTCTAGGTAAATAATTAGAATAATTTCGCTAAAATATTTAGTTCCAATAAAATCCTAAAAGGTATGAATAATAAAGAAAAATCCTTAACCTAAGATCTGATTTTTATCATTTGCAAAAAGCTTTTGTCTTATTGTTCTGTGGTATTTGAAACAAGAGCAATATATAATAATTACAAAAACTGTCTATATCCACCATATTCCAAGTGAGCACATTTATAATTGAAGGAGAATTTAAATTTTGTATGTAAACATCCAGCTTTTTTCTTTTCCTTCTTCAGCTGTGAAATCTGATTTAGCCTTATGGAGGTAAAAGTCAATAATGTACAGGAATCCTTACTAATTAAAATGAAGAAAACCTGAGCTCTTTATAAACTTAACAGTACTTCTAATAATAATTATGAATGTTGTACTGTAACAAAACATAGGAACTTTGAAAATTTTGTTAAACAAAGTTCATTAAAATATAATATAAACAGCTGTAACATTATAAAATATCACATACCTACCACTATGTCTTTCTATTATTTTGGGGGAGGGGACAACAAGCTGTTTAGAATTTGATTTTGACAAACAGCTACAAAGTCATGAATTTTCATGGGCAGCTCTGGAGTAAACTTAAAGCATCCACAGTAACTCTTTTTATGATAAGGGCTAATAGATGGAGGCATCCAAATATGGAAGAATATCAATTAGTTATAGTCATTTCCATCAATATAAATAAACCACACCATAAGTTGTAACTAAAAAAAAGAAAGCAAATAGTAAAATATAAATTCCAATACTAACAACAAAAGAAGAAATTCTAATTTGTGCCTTGGTTCAAAAGAGGACAAACCTATATACTCTAACATGTATTAATATACAAAATCTAGGGACTTCCCTGGTGGAACGGTGGTTAAGAATCCGCCTGCCAATGCAGAGGACACGGGTTCGAGCCCTGGTCCAGGAAGATCCCACATGCTGCAGAGCAACTAAGCCCGTGCACCACAACTACTGAGCCTGCACTCTAGAGCCCATGAGCCACAACTACTGAGCCAGCATGCCACAACTACTGAAGCCCACACACCTACAGCCTGTGCTCTGCAATAAGAGAAGCCACCACAAATGAGAAGCCTGCGCACCACAACAAAGAGTAGCCCCTGCTCACCGCAACTAGAGAAAGCCCACGCACAGCAACGAAGACCCAATGCAGCCAAAAAAAAAAACAAAAAACAAAATCTAAATTATTACTGAAATGACTACATCCCATTAAGCTAACACATGCTGAATGCACGGTACCTGCGTGTTGTCCTGTACCACGTGCTAGAATTTTACATGTAGTTATTTATATCAAAAATTCTATGATGCTGGTAACCAGATTTTTTCCCCTTATGTATTGAACTTATTCACACTCCGCCTAAGCACCAAGGACACTGCTTTGTTCCCAACATAAGAATGCCAAACAAGATGAATAAAGAACAGGTAACTGAATTATTCATAGAAAGGAAGTCAAAGAAAAGAATGCCAAGGCGCAGGAAAGGGAGCAGTTTGCAGTGTTAAGTTTGAAAGATGACACGCAGAGAACCAAAAACAAAGAAAAAAACATAGATCAGATAAAATACCTAGCCCTGGATCCAACAACGCAAAAAAAGGAGGTAAAGGTTTTCCCTCATAAGAGGAGAAAAGAACAAGAAAATATTCTACTATTTTTCCCCACTTCTACTAATGTTCAGAACAGTTTCATTTACTGTTTTAAACAGTAACCCGAGACTAATCTAATCACAACTAATTTGGTGTTACTTTTGCTCTTGATTACTGCAGCAACATATTAGCATCTATGATTCTTTTTCTCAAGCTATTTGCAAATTTGGATATTCTGAACATATATTCACGTTACATGAGTATATCCATGTAAAGTGACAAGATTTTAAAAATTCTGATTGGTTTTCTCAAAAATAGCTAAGAGGAGGAGAAAGAACTGCTTATTTATTATACAAGAAAATTACTTTAATCAGGATGGAACAAAAGTATCACCACAAATAAACAAAACCAAAGCTTATTGTATAGAAGTCATTCTCAACTAGTACCATCTAGTCATCTCCATCCCCCTAACCTTTGGCACGGGAGCATAATTTGGAGATGTGGAGGCACTTCTTTCATTTCCACAATGATTGAGGAGTGCTGTTAGCATCTAACAGACGGGGGACAAGGATAAGATCTTCCTGCAATGGGGGAAACAATTCTGTACTATGAAGATCTGTACCACTGAAAATGCCAACAGAGCACTCACTGATAACCACTGTCCAATAGCATCCATTAATCATCTCCTGCTTTTTAAGGAATTAATAAGGTCAATGTTCCCCCCACACAAAATATTTCGAAAAGTCAAAAAATACCATACGTGGCCTCCCTGGTGGCGCAGTGGTTAGGAATCCACCTGCCAATGCAGGGGTCATGGGTTTGAGCCCTGATCTGGGATGATCCCACATGCTGTAGAGCAACTAAGCCCATGAGACACAACAACTGAGCCTGTGCTCTAGAGCCCATGAGCCACAACTACTGAGCCTGTGTGCCACAACTATGAAGCCCATGTGCCTAGAGCCCATGCTGCACAACAAAAGAAGCCACTGCGATAAGAAGCCTGAAGAGATTGGAACAAAGATGGTGGAGTAGAAGGACGTGCTCCCACTTCCGCTTGTGAGAACACCAGAATCACAACTAGCTGCTGGACAGTCATCAACAGGAAGACACTGGAACTCTCCAAAAAAGATACCCCACATCCAAAGACAAAGGAGAAACCACAATGAGACGGCAGGAGGGGCATAATCACAGTAAAATCAAATCTCATAACTGGTGGGCGGGTGACTCACAGACTGGAGAACACTTACACCACAGAAGTCCACCCACTGGAGTGAAGGTTCTGAGCCCCATGTCAGGCTTCCCAACCTGGGGGTCTGGCAACGGGAGGAGGAATTCCTAGAAAATCAGACTTTGAAGCCTAGTGGGATTTGATTGCAGGACTTCGACAAGACTGGCAGAAAGAGAGACTCCACTCTTGGAGGGCACACACAAAGTAGTGTGCGCATCGGGACCCAGGGGAAGGAGCAGTGACCCCAGGGGAGACTGAACCAGACCTACCTGCTAGTGTAGGAAGGTCTACTGCAGAGGTGGGGGATGGCTCTGTCTCACTGTGAGGACAAGGACACTGGCAGCAGAAGTTCTGGGAAGTACTCCTTGGCATGAGCCCTTAGCCCCACCAAAGAGCCCAGGTAGGCTCCAGTGTTGGGTTGCCTCAGGCCAAACAACCAACAGGGAGGGAACCCAGCCACACCCATCAGCAGTCAAGTGGACTAAGGTTTTACTGAGCTCTGCCCACCAGAGCAACGCCCAGCTCTACCCACCACCAGTCCCTCCCATCAGGAAACTTGCACAAGCCTCTTAGATAGCCTCATCCACCAGAGGGCAGACAGCAGAAGCAAGAACTACAATCCTGCAGCCTGTGGAACAAAAACCACATTCAAAGAAAGACAGACAACATGAAAAGGCACAGGGCTATGTACCAGATGAAGAAATAAGATAAAACCCCAGAAAAACAACTAAATGAAGTGGAGATAGGCAACCTCCTAGAAAAAGAATTCAGAATAATGATAGTGAAGATGATCCAGGACCTCAGAAAACGAATGGAGGCAAAGATCAAGAAGATGCAAGAAATGTTTAACAAAGAACTAGAAGAATTAAAAAACGAGCAAACAGAGATGAACAATACAATAACTGAAATGAAAACTACACTAGAAGGAATCAATAACAGAATAACTGAGGCAGAAGAACGGATAAGTGACCTGGAAGACAGAATGGTGGAATTCACTGGTGCAGAACAGACTAAAGAAAAAAGAATGAAAAGAAATGAAGACAGCCTAAGAGACCTCTGGGACAACATTAAATGCAACATTCGCATTATAGGGGTCCCAGAAGGAGAAGAGACAGAGAAAGGATCAGAGAAAATATTTGAAGGGATTATAGTCGAAAACTTCCCTAACATGGGAAAGGAAATAGCCATCCAAGTCCAGGAAGTGCAGAGAGTCCCACACACGATAAACCCAAGGAGAAACACGCCAAGACACATAGCAATCAAATTGGCAAAAATTAAAGACAAAGAAAAATTATTAAAAGCAGCAAGGGAAAAATGACAAATAACATACAAGGGAACTCCCATAAGGTTAACGGCTGATTTCTCAGCAGAAACTCTACAAGCCAGAAGGGAGTGGCATGATACACTTAAAGTGATGAAAGGTAAGACCCCACAACCAAGATTACTCTACCCAGCAAGGATCTCATTCAGATTCGATGGAGAAATCAAAAGCTTTACAGACAAGCAAAAGCTAAGAGAATTCAGCACCACCAAACCAGCTCTACAACAAATGCTAAAGGAACTTCTCTAAGTGGGAAACACAAGAGAAGAAAAGGACCTACAAAAACAAACATAAAACTATTAAGAAAATGGTCATAGGAACATACATATCGATAACTAAATTAAACATGAATGGATTAAATGCTCCAACAAAAAGACACAGGCTTGCTGAATGGATACAAAAACAAGACCCATATATATGCTGTCTACAAGAGAACCACTTCAGACCTAGGGACACATTCAGACTGAAAGTGAGGGGATGGAAAAAGATATTCCATGCAAATGGAAATCAAAAGAAAGCTGGAGTAGCAATACTCATATCAGATAAAACAGACTTTAAAATAAAGAATGTTACAAGAGACAAGGAACGACACTACATAATGATCAAGGGATCAATCCAAGAAGAAGATATAACAATTATAAATATATATGCATGCAACATAGGAGCATCTCAATACATAAGGCAACTGCTAACAGCTATAAAAGAGGAAATCGACAGTAACACAATAATAGTGGGGGACTTTAACACCTCATTTACACCAATGGACAGATCACCCAAATTGAAAATAAATACGGAAACACAAGCTTTAAATGACACAATAGACAAGATAGATTTAACTGATATTTATAGGACATTCCATCCAAAAGCAGCAGATTACACTTTCTTCTCAAGTGCACACAGAACATTCTCCAGGATAGATCACATCTTGGGTCACAAATCAAGCCTCAGTAAATTTAAGAAAACTGAAATCATATAAAGCATCTTTTCTGACCACAATGCTATGAGATTAGAAATCAATTACAGGGAAAAAAACATAAAAAACACAAACACATGGAGGCTGAACAATATGTTACTGAATAACCAAGAGATCACTGAAGAAATCGAAGAGGAAATCAAAAAATACCTAGAGACAAATGACAATGAAAACATGACGATCCAAAACCTATAGGATGCAGCAAAAGCAGTTCTAAGAGGGACGTTTATAGCTATACAAGCCTACCTCAAGAAACAAAAATCTCAAATAAACAATCTAACCTTACACCTAAAGGAACTAGAGAAAGAAGAACAAACAAAACCCAAAGTTAGCAGAAGGAAAGAAATCATAAAGATCAGAGCAGAAATAAATGAAATAGAAACAAAGAAAACAATAGCATGATCAATAAAACTAAAAGCTGGTTCTTGGAGAAGCTAAACAAAATTGATAAACCATTAACCAGACTCATCAAGAAAAAGAGGGAGAGGACTCAAATCAATAGAATTAGAAATGAAAAAGGAGAAGTTACAACAGACACCACAGAAATACAAAGTATCCTAAGAAACTACTACAAGCAACTCTATGCCAATAAAATGGACAACCTGGAAGAGATGGACAAATTCTTAGAAAGGTATAACCTTCCAAGACTGAACCAAGAAGAAATAGAAAATATGAACAGACCAATCACAAGATATGAAATTGAAACTGTGATTAAAAATCTTCCAACAAACAAAAGTCCAGGACCAGATAGCTTCACAGGTGAATTCTATCAAACATTTAGAGAAGAGCTAACACCCATCCTTCTCAAACTCTTCCAAAATATTGCAGAGGAAGGAAAACTCCCAAACTCATTCTATGAGGCCACCATCACACTGATACTAAAACCAGACAAAGATGCTACAAGAAAAGAAAATTACAGACCAATATCACTGATGAATATAGATGCAAAAATCCTCAACAAAAAATTAACAAACACAATCCAGCAACACATTAAAAGGATCATACACCATGATCAAGTGGGATTTATCCCAGGGATGCAAGGACTGTTCAATATACGCAAATCAACCAATGTGATACACCATATTAACAAATTGAATAAAAACCATATGATCATCTCAATAGATGCAGAAAAAGCTTTTGACAAAATTCAACACCAATTTATGATAAAAACTCTCCAGAAAGTGGGCAGAGAGGGAACCTACCTCAACATAATAAAGTCCATATACAACAAACCCACAGTAAACATCATTCTCAGTGGTGAAAAACTGAAAGCATTTCCTCTAAGATCAGGAACAAGGATGTCCACTCTCACCACTATTATTCAACATAGTTATGGAAGTCCTAACCGTGGAAATCAGAGAAGAAAGGCATAAAAGGAATACAAATTGGAAAAGAAGAAGTAAAACTGTCACTGTTTGCAGATGACATGATACTCTACGTAGAGAATCCTAAAGATGCCACCAGAAAACTACTAGAGCTAATCAGTGAATCTGGTAAAATTGCAGGATACAAAATTAATATACAGAAATCTCTTGCATTCCTATACACTAATGATGAAAAATCTGAAAGAGAAATTAAGGAAATACTCCCATTTACCATTGCAGCAAAAAGAATAAAATACCTAGGAATAAACCTACCTAGGGAGACAAAAGACCTGTATGCAGAAATCTATAAGACACTGATGAAAGAAATTAAAGATGATACCAACAGATGGAGAGATATACCATGTTCTTGGATTAGAAGAATCAATATTGTGAAAATGACTATAGTACCCAAAGCAATCTACAGATTCAATGCTATCCCTATGAAATTACTAATGGCATTTTTTACGGAACTAGAACAAAAAATCTTAAAATTTGTATGGAGACACAAAAGACCCCAAGTAGCCAGTCTTGAGGGAAAAAAACGGAGCTGGAGGAATCAGACTCTGTGACTTCAGACTTTACTATAAAGCTACAGTAATCAAGACAATATGGTACTGGCACAAAAACAGAAATATAGATCAATGGAACAAGATAGAAAGCCCAGAGATAAACCCATGCACCTATGGTCAACTAATCTATGACAAAGGAGCCAAGGCTGTACAATATAGAAAAGACAGTCTCTTCAATAAGTGGTGCTGGGAAAACTGGACAGCTACATCTAAAAGAATGAAATTAGAACACTTCCTAACACCATACACAAAAATAAACTGAAGACGGATTAGAGACCTAAATGTAAGACCGGACACTATAAAACTCTTAGAGGAAAACATAGGAAGAACACTCTTTGACATAAATCACAGCAAGATCTTTTTTGATCCACCTCTTAGAGTAATGGAAATAAAAACAAAAATAAACAAATGGGACCTAATGAAACTTAAAAGCTTTTGCACAGCAAAGGAAACCATAAACAAGATGAAAAGACAACCCTCAGAATGGGACAAAATATTTGCAAACGAATCAATGGACAAAGGATTAATCCCCAAAATATATAAACAGCTCATGCAGCTCAATATTAAAAAAACAAACAACCCAATCCAAAAATGGGCAGAAGACCTAAATAGACATTTCTCCAAAGGAGACATACAGGTGGTGAAGAAGCACATGAAAAGCTGCTCAACATCACTAATTATCAGAGAAATGCAAATCAAAACTACAATGAGGTATCACCTCACACCAGTTAGAATGGGCATCATCAGAAAATCTACAAACATCAAATGCTGGAGAGGGTGCAGAGAAAAGGGAACCCTTTTGCACTGTTGGTGGGAAAGTAAATTGATACAGCCACTATGGAGAACAGTATGGAGGTTCCTTAAAAAACTAAAAATAGAATTACCATATGATTCAGCAATCCCACTACTGGGCATATACCCAGAGAAAACCATAATTCAAAAAGACACATGCATCCCAATGTTCATTGCAGAACTATTTACTGCAGCACTATTTACTATTTACTATTTATAGTCAGGTCATGGAAGCAACTTAAATGTCCAGAGACAGATGAATGGATAAAGAAGATGTGGTACATATATACAATGGAATAGTACTCAGCCATAAAAAGGAACAAAATTGGGTCATTTGTTTAGACGTGGATGGATGTAGAGACAATCATACAGAGTGAAGTAAGTCAGAAAGAGAAAAACAAATATCGTATGTTAACGCATATATGTGGAACCTAGAAAAATGGTACAGATGAACCGGTTTGCAGGGCAGAAACTGAGACACAGATGTAGAGAACAAACGTATGGACAGCAAGCAGGGAAAGCGGCCGGGGTGTGGGGATGGTGGTGTGATGAACTGGGCGATTGGCATTGACAGGTATATACTGATGTGTATAAAACTGATGACTAATAAGAACCTGCTGTATAAAAAAATAAATACAATAAAATTTAAAAATTAAAGAAAAAGAAGCCTGCATACAATGAAGAGTAGCCCCTGCTCACTGCAACCAGAGAAAAGCCCACGCACAACAACCAAGACCCAACGCAGCCAAAAATAAAATAAAATAAATTATTTAAAAAAAAATACCATATAAGTAATCACAGATATCAGAGACTGTTATTTTATTAAATTATTCCAAAAATAAAGAAACAGTTACAATTTATATTGGTGTATATACACATTTTTAAAGACTCAACTTTAAATGAACTTTATCAGGTTAACCTGAATACGAAAGAGGAAAAAAAGTCTCTTTGGGAACTTACAGGGCCAGAAACAAGCCAGTTAATGACTGCCTTCATTAAAATTTTATGATCCGAAGAGATCAGCTGATCAATTACTGTTTTTAAAAAATAAATAATACACACAGAGTACAGGATGGTTTTGAAGGATTGGATGAATCCAGAATTTAAAATTAAGCCATGATCTCTAGCTCCACCTGTGACTGTCAGTTCAGAACCAGGTGGGTCCAATCCCTTTTGTTCACAAAAATGTTCCTGAAACATTAAGAACTTCACTTTATGTTCCTCCAAATTTTAACCCAATATTTAAGTATCTGGTCATGTCGAGTGTTGATGTCAACTATACATACCATTTAAATAACAATGTCTTGGCTACGTCCATTTTTCCTTGTTTATACTCCGCTATTGCCAGAGCTGTCAAGATATGAGCTTTGTCTTGCTCTGATTCAACAGTAGACAAGGCTCTCTCGTAGGCTGTCACATAGAGTTGGAAACAAAAACAAAACAATATAGAAGCAAATGGTGGGATATTTCCTTTCCTAATACTTTTTTTTTTTTTTTTTTTTGCGCGGTACGCGGGCCTCTCACTGTTGTGGCCTCTCCGGTTGCGGAGCACAGGCTGCGGACGCGCAGGCTCAGAGGCCATGGCTCACGGGCCCAGCCGCTCCGCGGCACGTGGGATCTTCCCTGACCGGGGCACGAACCCGTGTCCCCTGCATCGGCAGGCGGGCTCTCAACCACTGCGCCACCAGGGAAGCCCACCTAATCCTATTTTTTAGAAGGGTCTAACTAAAATTACATCTTATTGTTCCCTTGATCTCAAGTGAATGGAATAAAAATTTAGAATATCTAAATTGGTTTAGCTGTTCCAAGGTGATTCTGGGAATATCATTTGGGTTATTATGTGATATTTCTCAATTTCCTTCTTTAGAATCTATAGGCAGGTTTGAATTACTATCTTCAAAAGAAGTGGAGGTCTAGAGCCATTGAGGTATCACCCAGATTCCCATGTACAGACCAGCAACTCCATTAAGCAGTACTTAAAATGAGCTGCACACACATAGGCTGGGCCATATATGTGGAAATGCACTCAATAAGCATTTTTGGAGAAACCAAAATGTATTATTACTAACAATGGTTGAGGCCTTCATTTATCAGAAATGTATATTGAAACACTGTGGAGTAGTAAATACTTGCTTTCAAATGCTACCTTATACACGTACCCTAAGTGATCTTGGGTCTGTTTCCTCATCTAAATAATAAAGATAAAATTCAGTTCGCAACACTGCTAAAAAGACTATTCATCATAATAATGTACTAAAGGAAGGAACAGATAAAAAGTACCTCTTAACGTTCCTGACTTTCAGTCAGAGTTTTAATAAACACTGCAACCCCTACCCCCATCTTAATATTACATCTTTCTGTATGTAAGCTCATCATGATTAAATTCTTCTCAGCTCTGGAAAAGTAGAAAGTATACTTTAACTTTAAGCAACGCACTTACCTTTGCTGCTCTCTTTATACAGACCCTTCATAAATAAAGCCAATCCAAAACCTATGATGTCTTCTAACTCCTCAAGGGGTGTTGACTTAAAAGCCTGGATAGCTTTATCATATTCACCAACAGAACTAAGAAGCAAAACATAACTTACTTTTAATATCAAAAATCATTTTGGCTTATATCATCAAAATTCAGAAATATTATTATACTAAAGCTCTTTTAACAACTTAATCTACTTCATCTATCAGTGTTAAAGCTGTAGAAAAGGCTTATACTAAAATAGAAGGCGTTATCACTTATTTCAAACAGGATGCACTAGGGGGATTTAACTTCACACTTTTAAATTATGTGTGAAAATGAACAGTTCTGCTGAATTACAAACTGTCTTTTTTTTTTAACAAACTTGAATTAAACTCTGTTATAAAAATAATTTCAAGTTGACTTTGATATAGAACTCTAATTTTTTAAGCTTAATATGTTAGTTAAATATTACCCTATGAGCATCTTTGACAAGCTTAGCAAGTCATAACCAAACCCAGCCTCCGTGTAAACTGTATATCTGCACATCCATTTTTTTGGAGGGCATATAGATACACTAAAATCCCACAGACAAAACTATACATTATCTTTTCGGCATTTAATAGGAATAAAAGTAAAAATTGTTATACATGATACTAAAGTAGAACGCTTTTTTTTTTTTTTTTTTTTGCGGGTTTTGGGGCCCTCTCACTGTTTTTGCCTCTCCCGTTGCAGAGCACAGGCTCCGAACGCGCAGGCTCAGCGGCCATGGCTCACGGGCCTAGCCACTCCGCAGCACGTGGGATCCTCCCGGATCGGGCACAAACCCGCGTCCCCTGCATCGGCAGGCAGACCCTCAACCACTGCACCACCAGGGAAGCCCCTAGAATGCTTTTTAATAACAACAAAATAAAAAAACGTGTTTTGTTTACTTAAAAATGAAGAGAAGCTGCCACCACCTGGAACAGACTCACTGAACCTTTGAGACTCTGATTTCTGGTATCTATCACTATAATCAGAAACTGCTTCTATTTTTAATGTGTTATTAGAAATCTTTTCATAAAATCTTTTTAATCTTGGAGGTGTGGGTGGGAGCTAAAAATATAGGCAATATTTGCTTCTAAAATTAATTTTATGAAAGTGAAAGAATTTAAAAATCCATTAACTCAAATTTTGATAAATATTTAATGAAGGGAAGAGGACTACCTTAGATTGTTTATGGATACATACATGTATTTTTTTAATTAATTAATCTAATTTGTTTATTTTTGGCTGCACTGGGTCTTCGTTGCTGCACGTGGGCTTTCTCTAGTTGTGGTGAGCGGGGGTTACTCTACGTTGTGATGCACATCCCTCTCACTGCAGTGGCTTCCCTTGTTGTGGAGCACCAGCTCTAGGCGCACAGGCTTCAGTAGTTGTGGCATGCAGGCTCTAGACCGCAGGCTCAGTAGTTGTAGTATACGGGCTTAGCTGCTCTGCGGCATGTGGGATCCTCCCAGACCAGGGCTCGAACCCGTGTCCCCTGCATTGGCAAGCAGATTCTTAACCACTGTGCCACCAGGGAAGCCCCCCATACATGTATTTTTAAAGTATTTTTTTAATGAACACTATCTTCAAACATTTGATAACTTTTGTAGCGAAAAGAATGGAACTAGAGAAGGGCACAAGGGGCTTCAACTTTATTTGTAACTTTTTTTTTTGAAAAAGAAACCTGAAACCTATTAACAGAATTTTAAGATCTGTTATATCTGAATGGTGACTATTCACTAAATTATGCTCCATACTCTATTGCTATGTTTTGCATGTTTAATATATTTCATAATAAAAACAAATTAAAAAGAAATCAGATGACCTATTTTCAATGGGAGGTATAAATTTTCTTCTAAAACAGTTACATTATATGAAACATCTAACTAAAGAGAACAGATGCTTTGCTCCATACAGTTTCTTACAACAAAATTTTGGAACTGACAGAGCTCTATCAACTCCTAAACACAACGATTTAAAAGAATTAAAAGGAGAAGCAATCAAAACAGGGAAAATTTTCTGTCTATAGATACGATTCAGTTACACGGTTATAAAAGAAACGAACTGGCTACCTCCGATTTCTACTATGTAGCTCCTTAAAAGATGTAGGTACTAATCCCAAAATATCAAACTATAGTTCTAATAATGTGTTTCAAACTGGAACATTGAATTTTGGGGCAGCTCTCAATTTGAGGAATGCCTCCTTGAGCCAAAAGTCTTCCTCCCACTAACACTCCTACTGTCCCAACCAAGTTCTATCCTCTGAAACAATTGGTTTCCAGCCTATTTTTTTTTCAATTTTTTTTTGAAGTCGGAAGTCTTTGAGACTCTGAAGAAAGTGATATTGCTCCCTCCCCACCCCCAAAATGCACACATACAAAAATTTTTGTGTACTATCTCAAAAGGGTTTCTGGACCCTTAATCCCACCCCCAGTTTAAGAATATACCTCAAATCAGAATAAATCTAATCCTCTTCCAATTAACTAGGCTTCTACTATTAGAAACAGTAACTACCTCTCCTGTCTAGTTCACAAACATCAGTTCTAAACCTGGTCCTCACAAAGGACACTGGGGCTAGGGGTCACTACAGGGACAGGAAACTGTTAACACAGCTTGGTACAGTGGGAATGATGTATCCTGGGGGAACGTCATCATCGTACTCATTCATACACAACCCGCTACTCTGGAAACTGGTCATCACCTCACTAACCCCACAGCTTTCACCAGAAAAACCTGTTAGGTTCATGGAATTAATGGGAAAAAAATATGCTTACCATAACAATCTGCCATAATTTCTTATTGTAACATTATAAGCATCTCTGTCTTCTGCAGTCTGTAACAACAAAATTGCCCTTTAAAAAAAGGACAAGGTATTTTAAATTATCTACGTGCAACAGCATTCTTTTACTCTTCCTCCTTAACTGAATCTACAGATTTTTGTTTTCTTCATTTAATTCTACTAATTATTTAACTAGTTCCATAACAGCTTATTTATATTTTATTAAACTGGTACCACAAAAGCACTTAATAGATTTTAGATTGTCAGGAAAATAATAAAAAGTGACCTCTTAATAAGAGAAATCACTTACCATACTTGAGCTTTAAATATTCCAAAGATTTTAATCTAAACATGGGGAACAGCTGGGTTGATGTTTTAAAGTTTTGACATATTTGAAGTGTACAGAATTTGAAGTACATAGTACACTCTTAAAATTATTTATATACTAGAAGTTTGACGTAGGAAGCCAGGAAATTGAGTGCTTTCATGTGCGTTTTCCTGCTACATACAGAAAGATATTTAGGCAATAATGAATTCAGAGAAGGGAATGAGTCATCAGGAGTCCCAAGAGGCTTAGAATAAATACAACAACATGCTGACGGCCCATATTTTTACCTTCTCATGCTCAGTCCCCTTTGGGCAAGCAGGGAAATGTCTCAACAACCAAAGGAGTTGGATATTTAATGACTTTTTTTTTTCTGTTAAAGATTAGCCAGGGAGAAATAGCCAAGAAAAGCTTTTAATGCCCCTGATGTTACATGAAAAACAAAAATTTGCCAGAGAAGTCTAAAAGATAGTATTACAGAAACAGTATCATATTATAAGGCTGTACCTGTGGTTAGATTTATACCTAATTTGTAATTTCAAGTCTCAAATACTTGTTTAAGGAGAAAACAACAGTGGTGATCAGTCAAGAAAGAGTGGTGTGTATCCAAGTGACTATGGAGTTGCCATTTTAAGCAAAGGTATAACCAGTGTTACACTCACAATATTTGTGATTATAATGTATACCAAAAAAAGTAGCAAGCATTCTAAAGCTGCCTAGTTTTCTCTGTTTAAAAATCCTGCTCACTGTTGTATCCTATCAAATTTCTACAGTTTCTTTATTGGTAACTTTATTGTAACGTTGAAAGAAATAGAATTGTGGGTTTTCATAAACCTCTCTCCACATACACCTGGCAAAATAACTTCTTGATTATACAGCCTCCAGTACCATCTAGTGATTACTTCTTTAACTACAGAGAGATCCATACGAGGATGGCAAAGCATTTGGGACACCTCGATTATTTATTATCTGACAAGGTTTCTTCTAAACATCTGTTTATTTAGATTTAGGGCAGTGATGTGCCTCAGAGGTTAGGCAATCAGGTCTTTTAACTTTTCGTCTAGTACTCATGAGATCAACAGTGATTTTCTTATTCACAGATCGATTAATTTTTTTTTTAATTTTTATTTATTTTTGGCAGCGTTGGGTCTTTGTTGGTGCACACAGGCTTTCTCTAGTTGTGGCAAGCGGGGGCTACTCTTCGTTGCATTGCATGGGCTTCTCATTACAGTGGCTTCTTTTGTTGTGGAGCACCGACTCTAGGTGCATGGGCTTCTGTAGTTGTGGCATGCGGGATCAGTAGTTGTGGCTCGCGGGCTCTAGAGCGCAGGCTCAGTAGTTGTGGCGGACGGGCTTAGCTGCTCTACGGCATGTGGGATCTTCCCGGACCAGGGCTCGAACCTGTGTCCCCTGCATTGGCAGGCAGATTCTTAACCACTGCGTCACCAGGGAAGCCCCACAGATCAATTAATTTGTAGAGAATAAAACTTCAAGTTGATTTCATTTCCTCTCACTCTCCCGGCTGGTCATCTCACTCAAGCACGCTGTCCTTGTTTCTTCAACATACCAAGTCCACTCCTGCTTCAGAGCACTTGTTCTTGCTGTTCCTTCTGCCTGGAATGCTCTTTCCCTGATAACCAAATGGCTTGTGGCCTCACTTCATTCAGGTCAGGCCTTAATTGCCTCCTTAGGAAACCTACCTCTTAAACCTATCTCAAATTTGCTGCTTGCCTCTCTAGTGTCTAGCCCTTTACTTTACTTTGATTTTCTTTCCTAGCAATTGTTACCATCACAGATGTTTATTAGCTTACAATGCGCCTCCCCTCCACCAGAACATGAGCTCCATGAGAACTGAGCCTGTGTTTGTTTTAACTCACTGCTAAATTGCCACTGCCAAGGACACTGCTTGACACATAGCAGTTTAACAAATATTTACTGAATGAATAAATATGATATAGTAGACATTAAAGTGATTCAAAATAACATGTAATTTTTTCTCATGCCTTAAATCTCATTTCTTCTCTGAATAAACACATGTCTTTAATAATAAAGCGAGACAAACTGTAAAGGGACAGATTTTTCTAAAACCTGAGAGGTTTTCTGGTTTGGTTTTTATTTTTTTCTCTCTGTCTCTCTCTTCCTCTCTTTCTCTCAGGTTGAGCAACAGAAAAATATAGCTGAAAATTTAGAACTGTATCTTTTCATATACAAAATGTAATAATAATAAATAATGAAAGATCAGGAAAAGAATCAGAACATTTTATTAGTACCTTCTTCATGAAAATGAGACTAATATCTTTAAAAGGCCAACTGACAAATAAGGACCACATTTCAATTAAAGGGAGCCTTTACCTTTGGTATGCATCTGCTGCTTCCTTCTTCAGTTGTAGATGTTCATTTAAGTAACCCAACATTGTGAAAGCTGGAGCATAATTCTGAATTCTTTCTGGAAATCCAAAAATATCTTTTCTTTGCATGTGCATAATGGTTGTGTTTGTAAAATATGAGTTTTATTTTTAATTTTTTTCAACATTTTAAACACTAGATTATTTCCTGAGGTCATGGGCATTGCTAAGAATAGTAGTCTGATTTTATCCTGACTATAAAATACCAGTAATCATTTCAGAACTCTTTTAAATTACTGAGTAACATCTAGAGTTACATATGGCTTCTACTTATGTTTTAAAGTTTAAACACTTTATTCCCAAAGGTATAACAATTTGAAATCATAGCTCATGTTAAAACGGGTCATTTGAACTGTAAGGAAATCCAGTTCTTTGGCTAGTCACTTAAACCTTCCTGGGATTAAATTTAGCAACAATTTCTCTTGGTGGTTCTATTCCAATTTCTATATATTTTTTTAAAAATTCAGTATTGTACTCTAGAAACAGAAGATGATTTGGGCACTTTCAGTGTAGTATTTTGAATTCTAATGTCAAAAAACATCATATATCTACTAACATGCAAAGGAGAAAGAAACACATCTGATCAACTTGTGTTGGGAAGCAAGCCTACGGAGTAGAGTATAATCACATCTTATGTGATGGTTAGGTTCTAACTGTCAAAGCATAAGGTAAAAATCACACGGTTAAAATGATTCCTGCAAAATTCTTAGGTCATCACACAAGAAGGTCACCAAACTGAGTCAAATAAAGAAGAGACCCATAACCTTCATCCATTCTCACCCTGAGGCCAACGGTCAGCAGGACAAATGATTTATCTGCATTTTCTCTTGTCCCCCCCTCTCTTTTCTGCTTCTAAATTAATATTTTTTTGGCCAAGCACATATAATTGAATTTGTTAAATGAATATACGATACGGCTCCACTACAGACTCAAAAACCTAGCTATTTATAACTGTCAGAGACTGTTTGTTGTTCTAGGTATCTGAATTTTGCAGACAGCTAAAAATTTACCTTTTTATGTAAACCCTTCACAAATGTTTCCCATTCTGTAAGGAAACCTATCAATAAAATTTCTGATCATACACTTTCTCAGAGGCTCTAGGTATTCATTAGAGTCATTCATTTGGGCACACTGCATAACATTTTAATGTCCCGAAGTGCTGATGTTTATAAATGAACTGCCTTCTACTCAAGTGCCCCAGGCCCAATGCAGGAAGAGTATTACCATCCTGCATATTACAATGATGAGGCATTTTCTCTTCTGCTTTTCAGTTTATCTGATTCTTCATATTATTCAACTGTCAATATTACTGCTTAAACGCCTTGCTTCTTTATTAGAATTTTGTCGAGGGATAAATAAGATGCTAGTGAAACTAACATTTCTTGAGCATCTAAGATATGCCAGGTACTCTGCATAACATTTTATATATATCATCTCATTAAACCCTAAGCAATAGATACTTTCACTCTTGTATTATAGGTAGGAAAACTAAAATTCAATTTGGTAATAAGCCCAAGGTTTCATCATGGCTACTAAGTGGTGGAGCTGAGACTAAACCCAATGTTAGTTTTATTAAGGAAGAAAATTATTACAATAGATGGTTAACTAAATTTCACCATTCTGTCCTTTTCCTAAGCCTAAACATATTTTTCCAGTATGTTGAAGAAAGATTAGGTGTTAAAGTGGGACGTTAAAGGTACTGGGTTTGGAACTTAAAGCATATTACCTCATTGAATTCTCACATCTCTGCAACCTCAGTATTATTATCTCTACTTCCCAAGATTAATTAAGGCAAGTAAAATACTTGGCCTAAGACTGCAGAGAAAGTAAACAGCAGAGCTAGAACAGCAGCAACTCAGGACCATTAGGCTCCAAAATGCTTCCTATGACAACATGGAAATCACTTCTACCTTGAATCAATAGGTAATAACAATTTTCAGCACTCTTCAAAAATCTTTAGTAAAGTTTAAAAAGCAGAATACTTGGCCGTGGGGGGGAAAGGGCAAATTCATGTCTTAAGGAGCTAATATTTAATTTGGAATTAACTTTAAATTTAATTAATTTAAATTCTTTAAATTATCTCAACAATTATTCATATATCTTGCCATTGTATAACAGGTGCCTACCTGTGTATTTACTCAAAACCACTTGTGCTGCTGGAATTGCATTCATCTGGAGGATGTTGTACTGGTACAGCTCCGTGTCTCTGTTGCTTTTATCTTGCAATGTTGTACAGACCCAATACGCATAACCTATTGCTCCTTCCGTCTGTAAAAAGGCCAAAGTTAACAAGTAGACACAGGGTAATAAATCTTCCAAGAAAAATTAAGAAATGAAACAATGTACTTCAATACAGTAAATATCACATCTTAGTCTTCTAAGTCAACTGGTAAGTGCCTTTAAATAAAGGGTCACTATGATACAACACAGCTAAGAACATATTTAAATCACTTGCTTCAAACCTAAGTAGAAGAATCAAGCAGGATAAATACAGGGGAAAAAACAGAGCCCCTTCTGATGGGTTGGTTTGCTTCTTCTCAGCATCATTTCCATAGGTCAAACAAATAATTACCAATCAAAAGAATTCTAAAACACTTTCATAAATAATCGAGAAATGTCAACCAAGTCTAGTATTTATCTCATTTTTTTTGTATTAATAGTTTCCTTTTTATTGCTTAGCATTCCGTAGGTATGGACGTACCAGTTTGTTTTTTTAACATCCTTATTGGAGTATAATTGCTTTACATTGTTGTGTTAGTTGCTGCTGTATAACAAACTAAATCAGCTATAAGTACACATATATCCCCATATCCCCTCCCTCTTGCGTCTCTCTCCCACCCTCCCTGTCCCACCCCTCCAGGTGGTCACAAAGCATGAGGTGATCTCCCTGCGTTATGCGGCTGCTTCCCACTAGCTATCTATTTTACATTTGGTAGTGTATATATGTCCATGCCACTCTCTCACTTCGTCTCAGCTTACCATTCCCCCTCCCCATGTCCTCAAGTCCATTCTCTACATCTGTGTCTTTATTCCTGTCCTGCCCCTAGGTTCTTCAGAACCTTTTTTTTTTTAGATTCCATATGTATGTATTGGCATATGGTATTTGTTTTTCTCTTTCTGACTTACTTCACTCTGTATGACAGACTCTAGGTCCATCCATCTCACTACAAATAACCCAATTTTGTCTCTTTTTATGGCTGAGTAATATTCCATTGTATATATGTGCCACATCTTCTTTATCCATTCATCTGTCGATGGTGGTTTTTTTTTGAGTCTCAGTTTCTATTCTACATGACTACTTCATCTATTGAATCCCAATGTCATTTCTTCATCAGCTCTTTAATGACAGTTTAATCTGTTTTTTAAGAAAGAATGAAGAGTAGGGACAACTGCTATCATTAACATCTGATACCACTATGTATTCCATTTCTCAAGAAGGACAGTACTTTATTCATTAATGAATCCTGAAGAATGCTCAAATTCTTACGTGCATACTGAGTTCTGTAGTGTGCCTGAAGAGATCCATGGTGTCATAACTTCCAACTGTCTCTGCAATTAGAGCCTATAAAAGGAAAAAGGAGGCTCTTAATGTGTTTAAAAGGACTACTACTACTACTATTACTACTACCACTACTCCTACTAACAATAATAATAATAAATGAAACTCTTTGGAGGAACCAAAGGTTTACTAGCTGTGCTTAAAAGCAAAGTTAACTTCTTTTTCAATCTTGGCTACCGTATTCCCATGGATCAGAGGACCAGAATGACTTGTTAAATCAGCCCTTAAGCTGACAGATGCTTGCAGAACTCCATTTGCAACCAGGGAGTTAGTGAAATAATCCACGTAAAATTCCTCAGAACACTGATAAAGCTATGCTACCTTCTCCCTTCCCTCCCCGCAATCTATTCATACTGGTATTTGTCTGGATTAGAGTTGTTAATCACAGGGTCCCCTCAGATTCAACTGGAAAGCTTTTAAAAAGGAGATCCTCTCCCCTAGAAATCTAGCTTCCATAGATCTGGGTAGAGTCTCATCATGTTTATTTTTTAAAACTGCCTCAGGATTTTAAATATTATATCTATGCCACTGACTTCATAGATTATGTGATAGTTAAAATTACTTTAAAGCTCATCTATCTTTTATAAGAAAGCAGGGGTTTTTTTTTAGTTATCATACATTACTAATTAAGAAATTAATATTAAGCCGCACTCTATTGTTACCATTTTAATTAAATCTACTAATTACCTCCTGAAATAAATTATTTTTAAGAACAGAAATAATTTAAAAATAAGAAAAGGGACTTCCCTGGTGGCACAGTGGTTAAGAATCTGCCTGCCAATGCAGGGGACACAGGTTCGAGCCCTGGTCCGGGAAGATCCCACAAGCCACGGAGCAACTAAGCCCGTGCGCCACAAATATTGAGCCTGCGCTCCAGAGCCCACGAGCTACAACTACTGAATCCGCATGCCACAACTACTGAAGCCCACGCTCTGCAACAAGAGAAGCCACTGCAATAAGAAGCCCACGCACCGCAACGAAGAGTAGCCCCCACTTGCCGCAACTAGAGAAAGCCCACGTGCAGCAATGAAGACCCAATGCAGCCAAACATAAATAAAATTTAAAAAATAAATTAAAAAAAATAAGAAAAAAAATACTTAAGTAACTCTGATGAGCATCTCAAACCTACTGACCTACAGCAGTGTTACTCAAAGTGAAGGCCCTGGACCACCAGCATCGTCCTCAGTTGGGAGCAGTTAGAAATGCAAATGCTCAGGCCCCCTGGGTCCAAAACCTTACATAGAGATTAGTGTAGTAATGCCACTGCTCCCAGATGCTACCACAGCTAATGGCAACAGGAGTTTGCCTTTCCTAACTCTGCATGTTTCACCGATTAACTAGAATCAGACCCAAGAGTCAAAGTATAAAAGAAGATATCTAATCCCTGATTAATGATTTTCTAATAGGGGTGATGCTCCCACTAGCCTCTGAACTGAAACAATCAACCACTTACTAATTTATTACAACTTCTCAACTAGACAAGACCTTGGAGCCCACTCAGGCCAATCCCCTTCTTTTTCAGGTAAGAAAAATGAAATCCAGAAGTGATATGTTAAGGTAAAACAATTAGTAAGTGACAGACTCAGACTAGTAACCTGATTCTTATTTGGCAGTACAAAAATCTAAACTTTGCTGGGGGCAGGGGGGCACTCATAAACAAGTACCAAATCAAATATGAAGATTTTACAGAAAATGAGAAAACATAATCAAAATGATCTTTGTAAATGTTCATTTTTTGATAAATGTATGTTAACAGAGTTCTAGGTTTATTTTTTAAGAATAATAATGGCAGAATTATGGTGTTCAAAGCCCCTCAAATCAAAGCTTAATCATTACAAGCTGTACGACCTTGGGCATGATACTTAGGATCTTTTAGTTTCAACTTCCACACACAAAGAGCCTAGCACAGCAACTGGCACAAAGCCCTCAAATGCTATCATTATTATCAGTGTTGTTTATATTGACACGTTATTTATACCACTTTCTATTAACATGTTAGTTATAAAACAGATTATTAATAACTATATGTTATATATCTTACTTGTCCAATCCAGCACATTAAATAAGATGGATCAAGGGATTGAGCCATTTTGAAAGCTTCATGAGCTTGCTAGGAAAAAAAGGCAAAAAATAACAAGCCATTTTATAAACTTTATATTAAAGCACTTATATTTAAAAAGCATAAGAGAATAAGAAAAGCCAGACTTGAAAACATAAATACAAATGAACCTAAAACTTCACTGTTTAAGCACAATTGGCAATGCTTACAACTATGTCTTAAATATAGTCCTGAAAGAGTCCCGGATTCAACAGATTTCTCTACAGGCTTAGGGATTCTGGTCCTCAATGAAAGGGCACTGTAGGTGTCTACCTCATAGCCTGCAGAACTTTGAACCAATTACCCATCTATTTGCTAAGCCACAGGTCTGATGGAAACAATCAGAGAAGGCTGAATCTATTCCCCTCTCTTGGAGCTCAACTGGGAAGATAAAAACTACCAACCAGTGAGGTCTGAGACCTGCTACTGGGCGAAAGGAGTGGTCAACATAAATCTGAGCTAAACAGTTAGGAAACTTTCAAGTTACCCCACTTGGACACTTTAAATCATATGCTTTTTTTTCTGCTACAAAGAATAACTTATTATATGCTGCTTTGTATTGTTTTCCCAATAATCTATCTATGTGTGGCAGGAAACAGTCTTTTTTTCTCATAAGAAAGTAAGCTCATGGGCAACAACTGTACCACACTACCATAAAACCACATTCGTAGCTTGTTAACTAAGACTTATCTTTGTTTAAATTTTTAAAAATATTTTCACATATTTTAAGATCCAAATTAATATTTTTCTTCATTCTATTTACAATCTTCTAAAGCAATCTCTGCAGTGACTTCATGTATCCCTGAGAATACCACTGAAGCTATTTTAAAAGGATGATATTCAATATACTGGCTGAAACACAAAACAGTACAGATGTGCTATTATATATAGATTTGTGGAAACTTCCAAACATGACCTATAAACATGCTCCCCATTACTGTAGTTCCAATTCTCTATATACAACTCTTCAAGTATGACAATTTACACCGTGGCATGTAAAGGGATTAATATCTGCTAAAGCCAAATCTAAATTACCAAGCAAAGGTTAAATTTAAGTTTCTGGAGAGTACTAATAAATGCCCTTACTTCATCACCCCACCCCCAACACAGCCTACATGGGACTCCTCTTAATGTGTAAAGATAAAAAAAAAACCAAATAATTCATAACAGAATTACTTTAATCTCCAAATGAAAAAAATAACATAATTATAAAACCAGAAACTTCTTGTGACATGAAAAGGGAAATCTTACACATTCATTATTCAATATAATAAAGTGAATGCTATCAATGATCTAGCATATTAGAGAGCATGCTGGATAGATAACAATGTGCAAAGTATTTCTCCACAACAAGTTAAGGTATTATGAAGAGAACATATATAGAAAATGTTCTTTACTTTTAATAGGACAAAACAGACAATATATGTACCTCAATCTTTTCATTTGCAAGGTACAACACTCCCAAGTTTGTCCATGCAACAGCATTCTAAAAAACACACATATACAAAATTAGATCCCTTGTCTACATAGCAGTCTCAGAAAATCATTAACACTAAATTTTGAAGTTATTTTGCATAGACAGAGACACGTAACACTCACAATTTGTTCTGATTGGATTGATTTGATGAAACAGTGCTGAGCAAGGGCATAATTTCTAATACCTGAAAAATACAATTTCGATAAAACTGAACTTTACTGCCTGAAAACAGGCAATCTTCTAAAAATATTGAAGTGTTACTCATTTCTTACCACTGTAACATGAAACTACACCAAGAGCATTCCAGTATAAGTGATTATTACTGTCAAGTCTCACAGCCTTTTTCAGACACTGAAAAGTAAAAGTAGATAAAATTTTCTCAGAATATCAGCATTTATATCAAGGTAAGTGTGGTTTCATGTGAAAACACTACAGAATTTACTTTATCAAAAGCATCTTTCAGAAAAGCCCTTAGTTTTTTAAAAAGTTTATGAAAAATTTCTCAAAACCATACATGCAAAGATTTCTCCAATAGCTCCTGAAGATCATTTGACTTGCTGCCTGTTTCTGCTAGATGTTGTGCTTGGCGATAATAATTAATTCCAAGATCACACCACGTGTTAGATGTAGACATCAGTTTTAATGCACGACCATAACACCTATAGAAATATAAAAGTGAATGTTATATTGTTTTATGATGTTCTAATTCGATTTGAATGTCATCCACTGGCAATCTTTGTAAATTACCTTCCTCCAAGATGGAGGAGCTCATTTTTCTTTAATACTTGTTTTCCTTCTTTCTGACCTAGGAGGGCTCCTAAGACACTAACATTCACTTTAGATAGTGAGACAGCATACAGACTGGTACAAGCATCCCCAACTAGCTTCCAAAGGCAAGACACATCAGCTCGATGCTGCAGAGCCCTAAAAAAAAGAAACAGTGTGATTCTTACAAATTATTTCCAAAATGTATGGCGTTTATCTCCCTCACTACTACATACAATTAAAACAGAAAAAGTATACACACAATTTTGATTTAGTTCTTTAGCTAAATGCAGTAAATGCTTTACTGAATTCCTTCTAGCCATCTTATATCTTATCACCTCCTTATTATGAAGAAAGGAAGAGGTGAAGGAGAAGGAATTGACTGTTTTAAGTGACAGAAACTTTGCAAACATTTCTTTGGTACTCTTTATCATTTTTCTTAGAAGCAGCAGAAATCACATAAATAAATCAATAAATTTTCCAGGACCAATTTACCTTTAATACTGAATTTTTTAAACTATGCTTTTTGTGTTTGTCTATTTAAACAAAAAGCAAAGCAGTAAAGTTGGTAACTGTCTCATAGTTGATTATAATAAACTTAGGTTTTGCTTGCAGATCTTCCCTCACATATTAAGAAAAAAAAAAAGGACTAGTAAATATAAAATATATTTGGTAGTCCAAAGGATTTTTACTCTCTGAGATCAAGAATACCAAAAATCTAAATATGAGAATGTGAAAAACCGTATTTATTGAAGCAAGAAAGACTCAGTGGACAAGCTCAAAAAGTAAATAAAAATATTAATTATGGTGATAAAGGGCACTTCTTTTTAGAATGAGAAAATCTCAGTTATTCATTTCTCTTCACTTTTCTCTTCTCAAAATCTTACAAATAAAACACAGCAATTTCTCAATTAAGCCAAGTCTCGATAATCAGCTATCACAAACAGCTATGTTGCTGGCAGATGGGCAAGCAGATGGAACATTTTTCATAGCCTTTTCTACTCATGGAGTCCAGCCAAAAATCATTTTTCAATGTCTTCCTGAGAAACAAGATTAATTACTGCAGTCATCACTGAAAGCCCACTATGAGGATCAGGAGGAAGGACACTATTTGTAGCTCTTTTGCCTAAATATCTTAGTGTAATTTCTAAACTTGACAGCATGAAAGAAGAAAACAGAGAGGAAAACAGAAAAGAAAACACTGGCAACTTTAGCAACCTAAACTCTTATCTCCTTTTAAGTTCAATAAAAAATAAAATATCTGTAAAGTGAAATAACTTCTATCACCCTTACACTAGAACTGTGGTAGTGTGAACTTTAAATCTAGAAGTAAAGTAAATATAAATGTGGGGATATCACTTTAAAAGTTTTGTATACCTCCTCATAATTAGTTGTGAGTGTTATCCAGAACAAAATTCCCCAGACTCAGAAAGGCAGTATTTGTAGCTGAAGTATCATCACTCAAATGTTCACATTTACCCTTAAATACTAGTTCAAACAAATTACACCCCTCTTCACAATACCTTCCTCTTTGGAAAGAGCTATATGTATTACATAAGACTTGAAAAGTAGCAATAAAAATTAGTGGGAGAAAAGAATGAAGTTTTCATTTCAGATTTGGTTCATGTTCAAAGCAAAGCAATTCTAGAGCAAGCAAATCAACATGACACACAGGAGAGGGCAAGTAGGGAAAGAAAGGAAGTGAAGCACAAGAAAGATGTTTAAGAGCAAACAAATTTAATTCTATGTCTAACTTGAGTACTTTTTAGTCATCTATCACAAATAACACTTCTACCTAACTAATGAATTTAGTTCTATAAAATAACCAGATTTACTGAAATCTTTCTGATTTATTTCTTGTTATTTGACATCACTTCTTTTCCTACACAGATTCTCTCCAGGAGCAATCAGATTGCTCATCCCCCTTCACCTTCAGCCCTACTAATTAGTCTAAAATGGGCCCTGATCACTGAATGTAAAGCCTATTGTGCACCTGAAGCCCCATTTTCCAATCAGTTCCAATTAGAGATACTTGCATCTCTAGGTCTCCTGAAAGAGAACAATAGCACGTGGTACCCAAGCTGTTGCTCCACTAGCTGACTGCTTCTTCCTTCCCATCCTTCTCTATGCTTCCAGCATGTCAGCTGCTAAAAGCAAGAAATTGTATCTGTTCCCCAGTGCAAAATTAATACAATATGTATGTTACAGAATTAACTGACTAGTCTGTTACTCTTTTATGTTTGAGATTCTGAATAATGATTGCTATAGCTAACAGGATAAACAAAGCATGATTTCCTAAAATTGGCTTTATTATATAATACTAAGAAAATAGACTCATAAATAATGATACTAACCGAGTAAAATATTCCAGTGCTTTCTCTATGTAGTCTACAGCTTTTCCATCAAGATAATCAACTAGAGCTGCTTTTGCCATCATGAGATGGCATTCACCCAAACCTAAAATCAGGTAAGTTTGTAGTTGTTAAAATTATGTAAAAGAAACACTGAGAATGAACATCAAATAAATTCATTGGTGCTATATTACAGCCACTTTCCAGAAAACAAAACTTAATGGTATTTTATAAAAGTTATCTTTAAGCATGGTCTTGATGCATTTATTAAAGAATTCAAATGGCCGGGTTCTGCTGGAGTAAACATGTACTAAAAGATAAAAACTATCTATGGAACCTAAGAATTTCCTTGATTTTGGGCAAATTACTTACCTCTTAAAATCTTAGCTTTGAAAATGGGGATATTACCTAATAATATCTAATATGATGCTACTTGCTATCATATTACTATTTATTAGGTTGTTGTGAAACAAGATTTGACCTCTTTATATTCAAAACTATGTAGCAAACTATACTATCAAAATTAAATGAAACAGCAATTTCCTAAAGTGGCCAGTAAACATGTAATAAATGTGAGTTCTTCTTCTGTTAGGGAGTTTTATAAAAAAATTTTTTAAAAAGGGTTTCAAGGCCTAAGTTACATGTCACTTAAAACATACACTATTTCTGAATTAAACCCCCCACTGTTTCTTTAAAAAGGAAAAGGAAAAGGAGGGAAGCAAATATAATGAGCTCGAGGTTTTTTGTTAATGGTTAGAAGTAATCATTAAAAAATTAATTAAATATGGATGGTGGTGTTTTACTTTAAATCACCGAAAATAATTTGTTAAGAAGGAACAGGTATCTATAAAGGAACTAAAATTAATTTAGATAATTACAAAACAATGCAAGTTGCCTCTAAAGTTCAAAAAGTTTAAAAATGAGATTCTGTAATTTACAAAGTAACTAAAAGGTATTAAGATATTCTGAGAATATAGTGAATTAATTATCAAAATATAAGAGCAGGGAAATTCTTGTTTTAGAGATCTGTTTTTAGATCCCACAGCTATCATACTATTTATCTAAAAGCTAAATCTCTATCATATTACTATTTATTAACTGTTATGAAACAAAATTTCATCTTTCTATATTCAAATCTATATAACAAGCTATACTATAAACGGTTCATACCGGACACTTGCTGTTGACTAAAGAAGTCCTTTTCAAGTTACTCGATACATTTAGAAATTTATTCAAGGATTTTATACTTCAGTATCACAAAAGACAAAGGAGCTATTAAAGAGAAATTACCTTTCAAAGCAGGCACATAATCTTCTTTCTTTTTAATGATCAGCTGGTATTGAGCTACCGCCTCTTTATATTTGCCTAGGATTTGCTGTATTGCTGCAACCTTAAATACACTGTATGTGGATTCGGGGTTCAGCTCACTGGCTTTTGTGAAGGATTTCAAGGCTGTTGTATAGCCACCTCTGCTTAAATATGCCTCTCCTAATGACTCCCAACAATTGAAGTCCTTTGGGTCTGCCCTCAATGCTGCCTGTAAACTAAAATTTCAAGAAAGAGTAAGAGAACTAAAAGTAATAGAACTACTTCCATATCTGAAAGAAAAATACAAAGTAATTTAACTGAATCACACATATCCATGGTTCCTCCTATGGATAAAAGTGAAAACCATATTTATTTAAAGCAAGTATACCTGTTCCTTTTATGACATGGGTTTTTTCATACTAAGAAATTTTATTGTAATTTTAGAATGAATAAAAACAAAATAAATTTTTGAAGAAATGCTCACCAAAATTTATTTCCCTGGACTATGTAGGAGAACTCCAGTTTCCTATCCTACCAGAATAGGTATATATCTCAATATGCCTCATCACAGTCTATAAGTCCCCAAAAAGCCTCCTACCAAAACAAAATATGAGAGTTGAAAAATAGCAACAACAGGCATGCTTTAAATTTCTGAACAGATTCCAAAGCCATGAAAAAATTTTAAATGCCTGTATTCTAGGTATTAACATAAATCAGAACAACTTTCACTCAAACATATTTTCTTTACATGGTTCAAACCAAACTACTAAAAATGAGCTGCTCCAAACGCCCTTTAAGCTGCCAGTGTCTCCCCTTCCCCAAAACAATGCTTGTCAGTGGGAGAACAACAAAGATATTAACCTTGGCTTTTTATCATTCCTTAAATTTCTATTGAGAACCTGCTATATACATGATACTATTAAGACTTCACTTCCCTGGACGGCTCTCTCCTTAACACAAGGACATCAGTTAATGCAATTTTGTAATTCCAGTGCCGTGCAGATAGTAAGAACCAATGAACCATAAATAAATTTTGCTATTTCTTCCCTCGAAATACAACCTGGTATGAGGCAACTTATAAGTTCATTTTGGATATAAATGGAGTTTAATTTAAGGAACCATTAGGCTGTCTATCAGAGGTTAAATATAGAAAGGTGCCTTACTCAGCCACTGCTTGAGAATGTTGACCAGCTTTTAAATAGTATAGTCCTCGCCTAAGCCAGGCCCATTTTGCCGCTCCAGCACTTGCCTTTTGAGTGACTGTTGTTAGGATAGCTAAGGCAGTTTCCTAATAAGAAGAAAAGACTAGTGTTAGAGATATTAAATATTATAAAAATACTGAACACTTATGTAAAGTAAACAGATATATTTTCATTTACCACTTTTGATTTTTTAAACTTACACTGGTATATACTGAACCACACTTTCAACATTAAGTAATTTAATATCTGCCAATAAAAAGAAAATTTACTCTATAAGCAGTGGCAGAAATATTTCTATAGCATCTACAAATAAAAATTAAAAAATAACTTTCAAGTACACATATAAAAATATTTCTATTTCTATACTCAGGATAAAATAAAAAGACAAAAGTGTTTAAATTATTAGACATACCATCTCTTCAAGCTCTACACTTAAGTCAACTGCTGCAGCTCCAGATTCAGCATCAGTGTCATCTAATTCAAAAGCTTTCCTGTAACATCCACGGGCTCTGTTTCTATCTCCTACTACATCCCTGTAATAATGACCTAAATAGCAGAAAACTTTGCCCATGTATGTATCCAGTTTGGCAGCCTGAAAAATTGATAATAACAGAATATTAAAGTTTGTTTGGATGGGTCCCTTTAAAAACACAAAAGATAAATACACAGATTAAAGAAAAAAATTAAATATACAAAAATATACCAAAACATCCTTTAACGTAAGATTTAAAGCAGACATGAAAACTGGCCATCACCAGTTACAGAAAACAAACAAATATAAAAATACTATTTCTCTGCTAAAAGAAATGTGAAATTAGAGTTATTATTTCATCAATCTGTTTCTATGAGTCAAGATAGGAATGTAAAACTTCTAGCTGTTACACATCTAAAATATAAGAAGTTAAACACGTAGAAGTATATAAGACTCACATGCCAATAAAAGTACAGTGGAAATTACCTAAAAACAGTATTGTTTTCCAAAGGTATTTATGTCTCATTTTCTATAACACGTGTTTCTTAAATTAGTAACTTTTACATTTTTATGATTTAATTTTCTCCTTGAAAACCCATACAACATTCTCACAAAACCTTATGTGTGAGAGATGAAACACAAAAAAAAATCAGTAAAGGGTAATTTTAAGTACCTAACTTATTTGATTATTAGATTTGATTTCATAATGAATCCATTTCAACTAAGAACTAAATAGCATATGTTACCTTTAGAAAATGGGTAAGAGCCTTTGTTTTATCTTTTCTTGTTTCTTCACCCATAGACCAATATGTTAACCCAAGTTGGTAATGATATTCAGCAACTTCAGCATCTTTCTCAAGAGCTAGCTGAAAACTAAGTCACAAAAGGGAAGAAAGGAATATTCAGATAAATAGATAGATTAAAAAAAAAAAAAGGAGACACCTAGTTGGAACAATCAAAGTTTGACTTATTCAAGGATGGTAAATTAGAAGCAAGTCATTACTTTAGGATATAGATCATGAGAAAAAAAAATGATTAGAAGAGGAAACCAAACTTAAAACCGAACATTATACGTGCTTACTGAACATTATGATCAGCTAATGAGATTTCAAACCCATCATGAAATTTTCTATAGTTACTGTGCTACATGCTAAATACATTTCTTAAAAATACTAAGGCTTGGGGCTTCTCTGGTGGCGCAGTGGTTGAAAGTCCGCCTGCCGATGCCGGGGACACGGGTTCGTGCCCCGGTGAGGGAGGATCCCACATGCCGCGGAGCGGCTGGGCCCGTGGGCCATGGCCGCTGAGCCTGCGCGTCCGGAGCCTGTGCTCCGCGACGGGAGAGGCCACAACAGTGAGAGGCCCACGTACCGCAAAAAAAAAACAAAAACTAAGGCTTACAAAGGTCAAATTTATGCAAAACTAGATCTTTATCAAACCCATTCATTTTGAATTTTTCAAGAAATATTAAATTAAGATAGGACTAGGTTTATGAGCAATCTAAATACATCCTTACCATTTTTCTGCTTGTAGATAGTCCTTTTTGGTAAAATGAATCAAAGCCTCCAGGGCATGAGCTTCAGCTAGGTCAGGGTAAGAAGAGAGAAGGTCTTCCATAATCTATAAAGTATATATCTATCAATTCCATATCCAGATAAAAATAACTTTTAACTTAAAAAAAAAAAACCTCAGTTTAAATGAAAACACCAACCTTTGAAGCTTCATCTAATGAGCCTTTGTTCAGATAGGCCAAGCCTTTGAGAACCAAAAGTCCTGGGATATTATTAGCATCAGAAACCTAGAAAATAATTGTAAAGAATTGCTATAAATCTCCTACAACACAATGCAGCAATGTTTTGCTTTAACTAAAGAATGACCATGGTATAAAGACTTAGAGGTCCTGATTTCTATCACTATTAACACTTCCATTCTTTGCAATCTTATTAAAGAAAATTTCAAATACATTAAAAAATTAGAGAACAGCATAATGAACCCACATGTACTTATCATCTAGTTTCAAAATTATTAGCTCAAAGCCAATCTTTTCTCATCTATACCTCCACCCATTTCACCACACTCCTGCTTAGATTACCCCAGAAATTATAGCTTTTCATCTGATAGTTTAGTATCTGTATCTAAAAAATACGTTTATTTTTAATAACATAATCATACTACAATTATAAACACATAAACAAAACCAACAATACATCCTTAACATCATCAAATAATTAACCAGTGTTCAAATTTATCAGTTGTCTCATAAAATATTTAACGAATTTGTTTTAATCAAAATCCAAATAAGGTACATACATTTCAACTGGCTGATATATCTCTTAAGTCTCTTTTAATCCATAGGATGCCCTTCCATCCTTTTTTTTCTCCCTTAAAATTTAACTGTTGAAAAATATGGGCCACTTTCACAGTTTCTCAGAGTCTGGCTCTTGATGATTGTATTGTCATGGTATTGACATGTTCCCTGGTCCCCTGTATCTTCTATAAATTAGTAGGTCTAGACCTTTGATCTGATTCAGGTTTGATGTTCTGGCAAGAATACCTCATGTGTACTTGCACCTGGTTATGTCTAGTTGTCTTTTTTTCCTGTAATGCTAAGCAGCCATTGATCCTCAATGCCTAGATCTATTAATTCATTATGGACTGCAAAATGGTGATTTCCTAATTCTATCATTCCTTCTTTCCTTATTCGATGGCATACTTCAACAAAGAGAAATTTCCTCTCCTCTATCTATTTGATCATTCTGAGGAACAGTTCATAAAGGAAACATAGGATAAATACTTCGATTTTTTCCAATTGGTTCCTTAGCATCCTTCAAAGATTCACTTTACTGAGGATGATTTGCTGATTTTTTTGGTATCATCATTAACACATGGATTTAAACTTAAATGATGTGCTTTAATCTACTGCAGTTACTACTGCTCAAACCATCCCCTCTTTAGCCAGTAAAAATCAATTCATGCTAGTTCCTGAGCACTTCTGACATAATTCTAATAGCCTTTTATGGTTTCATTGGTTTCTAGCATTATAAGGTGTCCTGGGCTCATCTTGTACATTTTCTGTCTCAGACTTGGATTCTACCAGTTCTTCAAGGAACTTTTCATTTGGTTTTTGTTTTTTTGTAAAAAAAAAAAAAACAAAGAGTATGGAAAGACCTCTCCAAAGCATTCACCCAAAACACACTATTGGTGGAAGGCAAGTATTGAGAGAAAACAAGAAAATAAGATATCTGTTCTTGAAGGATCCTGACAACTGTTCTAATTTTAAAGAAAAACTATGAAATGCAAAGCCTTTTGAAACATAAAAAACAATGATTTTTTATAAAAATTCAGCTCTGCAATATACTGAGTGATATAATTTTAATTTCATACCAAAAATAGCCTTTATCTGAAAAATATCTTTATATTGTTAAAGGCACCATGTTGTTATAATTCATAATTTACTAGTTTTTGCTAGGGAATTTCAAACTGCTTGAATCAAAAACAGTAAGAAATCAGTTTCCTTCTTAAATATCAATCTTTCTCAGAGTGTTTTTTAAGTTGAATAAAACAAGCAACATTCTCTACCATGAAGCTACAAGTGTCCTTAATAATTCTTGTCAATAATCTATGAAATATTTTCTGGAGAGAAAAATTTAGAATACCAAATTAATAATAATCAAGTATTGATAACCCAAGAGGGCAAAAAGAGAAAAGGAGAATAAGAGCAAGAACTAAAGAAAGAAATTGCATCATATGAAGGACATTGTAAGTACTTAACCAAGAGGCAAACAAATAACTTTAGGAGTTTCCAAAAAGTGCAGAGGTGGTGAATTCATACCTCTAACACAAAATTTTTGTAAGTAAATATTTGTGGTAAGCAGAGAGTGGTTGATGCCTGGTTGACCAAAAACTAAATAAGACAAAGGGAAAAATGCAATGATAAGACTACCTGATCAAGAGTACGAATTGCTTCCTCTGAAGATTCATAATCTGAGAGTTTAATCAAAGCCTCTGCTTTCAAATGAAGACAAAGATTCTTCTTATGAAGATTGCCACCAGACACACCAAGATTATCTATGTTCTTCAGAGCTGACAAAATTAAAGACATCTGAATGAAGACAATCATATCACTTCACTTTGTTTTTTCTTTTTAAGGGTAACATATAACAAATTGTAGATATAGTAAGAATAAACTGTCAAAACAATATACATGAAGAATAATTCAAAGCTAAATATAAATTCTTCCCTGAACTCTTTATGAAAATATCTGAATTTGAAACAGAATAGATCAAAATTTAAAACCTCCATCTTCACGTAACATATAATAAAACTGAACATCCTGAAACACAACAATGGCTGTCTATATCTGCTACATAATAGAGGTTAACCCTTAGCCAAAGCATCTGTCACAAAAATAGCACATTAAGGATAATGGAAGGGAAAAGAAGCTGAATTAGGATGAACCAAGGTAAACGGTTTCCCAACTGCAGAGGCAAGGTCACCAGCCAGGCCAAGAGCAGTGCATCATTTCTCTGATTTCTTACCCCACACCTGACCTATGTGAGCACATGCAGATAGGCTCTAAGATACCTCTCCTTGTCCATTACCTACATTGAAGGAATCAAGAATCTACGTTAGAGTGAAGGTCGCAGGTCACACAAGAAGCTTCCCTGTTACAAAGACAGAGCATCACCACACAAGCTTAAACTGACTTTGTCAAAATTCCAAGTGTAGGAAACCTCTGATAAATACTCATTGTTGGTTTAAAAATATAGTAGTAGACATGCACACAGACTTGGTGTGTTTTTTTTTTTTTAACCTCCTCAATGAAATTTAAATTAGTTGGTAACTTAAAATACAAAATAAAGCACCATTATCATTCTCCTTTAAGATGAAAAGAAACAGCGTTGGCCACCCTGGAAGATGTCAAGAATACCTTGATTGCATGAAAGAACAGCTTCCTTAGGTTTATGCATTCTGACCTGGGCTTCTGCCAGATGATACCATCCAGATGTGCAGAGAGGGCTTTCCTTTAACCCTAAAAGGATAACAGTAATCACAAAATCCAAGGTTTCCATTACGACTGAGATGAATGGCACCACAATCCACTCCCCAAATCAGACTCCTCCCCGCTCCCTTGTAGTCCATATCTAGTCAGTCACAAAGTCACATTGATTCCACGGCCCACCACTTCAGTTCAGACCTCCATTACCTATCCCAGATCAATGCAAGTGCTTGCCATCTACTCCAATTCATTCTCTATACTGTGGCCAGAATACTTCTAAAAATACAAATGGGATTATGAAATTCCCCTACTTAAGACTTTCCGCTGGTTCCCAGCTGCCCTTTGGATAACATGCAAACCTCTTAACAAGGTTTGCAAGGCCCCTTCCCAGCCTCAATTCTTGTCCCCTCCTGCTCCCATACTTTACTTTCAAATCTTGCTGAACGATCAGGAGTTCCCTGAACACTAGCTTTTCTCTCACCTCAGGCTATTTCAACTCTTGGCCTAAAATGCTCCTCCCGCTGCCAGGCTTGTATTTGTCATTCAGACCTCAATATGAAAGAGAGTTCATCCAGAATTGTCATACCTGATAAGACTAAATTAAAGCCTCCTAAGCATGGAGATAGCATCCTTATTTTACATGGAGACAGTATCCTTATTTTACAAACGAAAACACTGAGACACAAAGAGTTTAATTAACTTTCGTAAGGTCTTGAAATTAGTGAGTGGCAGAGTTGGAATTCAAACTTAAGCAGACTCCAGAGTATGTAAGTACATTTTTTTGCTTCTATCCTAAATATATATATTCCTTAAAGAAAGGCCCAAAGATAAATGCCTGCTAACAACTATACCTCATGTTATACGTTGCACACTGAACACTCACCTTCTGTTAAGCTCCTAACAGCATCTTCGTACTTTTTGTCTTGTAATGCTTTAATGCCTAAACCAATGAGACCTGGACCACTTTTTGAATCCATTTCCACTAATCTACAACAATACTGTTCTCCCTCATCAGTAAGGCTTCCTGGAATTAAAAGAAAAAGTTATTAGCATACATGTAACAATATGTGCCCAAACCTGTACACTTAAATGCCAAGAGCTGTCTTACGCATACACTTCCATATCTTGATTCCAGGAATTTGAAACTTAAATAGACCAACAAATGTAGAAAATATTAACATCTCATAAAGAAAATGATGTTCCTTCTTCTTCTTAAATACCAGAAGTAGAAACCACTTTACACACAGCAGTATGGGTAAACTGAACTTGCTGTCGTACTCAAGGGTTTCAAGCAAGAAACCTACTGCTACTTGCCACAAGGCTAAGACTCAGCCCGCTGTGTGCCACCGGGTCTCCCTTTGCTATTCAGCAATAAGAACTTTGGTTATTAGATGAAGGAATCCCTGTCAAAGGACAGTATCTTTGCCAACCTCTCTCCCTGGACAACAACGTGCTGCTAGAGATGCGGCAGCCAAGATGCCAGATGCAGTGGACTCTTCCAGCAGCCCAGGATCAAAAGACAGCCTACTCAGCAGGATACTGAACAAAGACTTAGTCACATTCTTCTTAAGTTTACATTCAAAACTTTCTTCTCCTATATAAGTTAACAGTTAGGCTTATGTGGTAATCATCCAATGCCTACATTTTGAGTTTATTCTGGTAAAAAAAATTAGTTTAGAAAACACTGTAGGTTCTGTTATATTGTATTTCCATTTTCTCCAACCTCAATCATTCTCAGAATTCCTGTTCCCAGAAAAGCACAAAAACAGGTGGAAAATATGATTTCTGTTTTGAGAATAAACTGGGACTACCATTCACCACTTTAATAAGTTGTTTAATCACATACGGAAATTCTTAAAAAGTAATTGAGACAGTAATTTACAACTTGAAGCAATAAATAAGGGGAACAAATAAAAATAAATTATCTGAAAAAGAGACCTGATGCTTTAATATCTCTATAAAACAGCCCCAAACCACATATGGAACCACTGTTTCAGTAACAGATGTCAAAGGTGAATTCTTTGCATGATACCATTTAGCTTATATATTTCAAAATTTTCAAAACCAGATATACAACAATGTATATAATCCCTAAGTAATATTTTATATATTAATTTAGAAGTCCAAGTTAGCACCAAAAATCCTAAGAATTCATAATGGCTAAAGAATTAAAACTTCAATACTGTTTGGTGAAATATGAGAATAAACTGGAAGAAATACTATCTTGGTTAATAAGCCAGTAAAAAAGACACAAGCCTGCTTCTAGACAAGAATTTCCCTTCCATCAATATGTTCTCACTATCGCTTCCATAAATATGAATTCCAAGAATAGACATGCCTAGTTCCACACACCCTATATCCTCCAAAAGCAAACCACTGGGGCTTCCCCCCGCCTTTTATATCCAGCGGTATTGTCTAAACTAGATATCAAAATAACCTTGAGGACTTGTTAAAACAAAAAATGCTGAACCCTACTCTCAAAGTTTCTGATTCAGTAGGTCTGATATTAGACCTGAGAATTTGCATTTCTAACAAGTTGTCAGGTGATACTGATGCTACTGGTCCAGAGATCATACTTTAAGAATCACCAGTCTACAGTATTTACCAATACCATATACCAACTGTATTACTAGCTTTATAACATATATACCCTGCCTTTGTTGCCTCTGTAGCTAAACAGTAATTTCTGAAGGGTAGGGACTAGTATAGTACCTTGTACATGTAGCCATTCATTAAATATTGTAATGATCCTTTAAAAATACCATTATGAATTGATGTCCCAAAAGGCTTAGTCTGTTAATAGGTAAAGGCTGAGAATTACTATGGAAAATTAAAAACATTCACCATTCTAAAAAAGAAAATAAAATGGCTACTAAAATTTTACCTTCGATTTCTATCCAACTGAGTCAAAACTCTCTCTTACTCCACAGAAACACAATTCATGATAGTCTATCTTGGCTATAAAAACTGCCCTTATTACAGAAAACACACCTGGAATGAAAAGAAGAAAAGCCAATCATGCATCTTTTCTAAAAAATCATCCATATTTAGGGTAACTAAAAACTGCACTCAGGTGAGCAAAGTGTGAATAGGCAGATGAAAATAGTTTCCAAAAGGTCTAGGATTAACACAAAAATCTTTTAAACAACGTAAATTTTCCTAACATATTCCCCTTTGCTAACATCTGGGAGCACAATTATAAAAGCAAAAAGAGATTCGGAGAGACTATATTCACGTCTAGCTCTGGATAACATACTCTCTACATAAGACCAAGTGGCACTTAGAGGATTTCTCTACAGTGTTCACAAAAACCATCAACAGTAATAACAACACTAGTGATCCTGTGTAAAGAGACAGGAATATTCTAGCTTCAACTCTCAATCCACTTCTTCTCCATACTAAGTCTTGTTGAAAATACTACCTAAATAAATGTGGAGGATAAAACCAGAAAGGAAATAGACTTCATTGTTTTTGAATAGAAAAGTGTTTATTTAACTTATCTGCTCTTTTTAACATTTAAAAGAGTCTAAGATTCCAGATTTAGTGACTTTAGAACAGTTTGTCAATATTATTTTTATTTGTCAATAAGGCAAGGTAGACTTGGAGCTGATAAAAGATGTTCTGAAAAGGTTCAGAGTAGATGCTCAGTAATACCTATAAGAATTCTGTTTCCTAAAGTTTATCACAAAAAAAGGCAAGAGGTTTTTTTTAATAACTAATTTATTTCTGACATCCCAAAGAAATCCAACAGTGCTGTAGAATTTTTCTTTTAAATTAACCTAGCTTGGCGGGAGAAAAACAACATGTACTCATTTTTTAATTTCCACCTGGATTTTCTAGTATTTCTGGAACAGAAAGTCTTAAACTCTTTTCTGTTTGGATTTGAAGAAACAAGCTTTCTTATCCTCCTGCATTTCAGCAATAAAGCAAAACAAAATAAATCAAAAAGGTCATTTAGCATGAAATAACATTTCATCAGATGACAACTGTGAAAGCTATTCACTACTTGTTATGTGAAGCTTTATAAACTGAGTCATTTTGCAAATGAGTCTTCAAGCCTCAACATGCAAAGGAGGACAAAAGAGAATGAAATATATTTGTCCCCAGTGGAAAAGAACCCAGTGATTAACTGCTGTGAGGCAGCAAATTCTGCAGGCACTAAAGTACTCTGGGGGAGGATAGATCAGCCTTTAAGAGACCTCACAGATTTTCAGAAGTTATTAATACATAGAAAGTTTGGCTTAAAGGAGCAATGAAAAGAAGGAAAAAAAGAAATCATTAAGCACAGCTTCCTACTCTCCTACATTAACTATTAAACTTCCACCCCAAAATAATGCTTCGACTCAGAATGTACCTAAGCCTGAACTGCCCCATTCCACAAATCCTTACAACCAACATTTCAGCAGGGAAAGAAGTCTTCCTTGGAGTACCATACATGTAAATATCCACCTACTCACTCCCCTTTGCCAGGACATTTGTAATTCTGCAAAATACCCATCCCCAAACCCTCTTTGAGAATGTTTTGGTTTTTTTTTCCACAAAAATCAACACTCTCTCTAATCAATCTGATAATCTCTTTGCTATCTCTTTACTAAAACATTTTGTCAAGTACTGAATTTATGGGCAAAACTCTGCAGACTATTTGTTGAGCCTATTGCTTCTATAATTTTGTAGGCTTTTTGATATACTAGGGCATATTTACTCAACAAATCTACATTATAGGCTTATATGTGCCTATTAAGAAAACATTTGATCAGTCCTCAAAAAGAAACATCAGTGTATCTTCTTGTGCCAATTAGCATGTAAGCACGTCAAGAATGAGGGAATGGCACAAACCATGAATAGCTGAACAGGAACAGAGAGAAAAGGGTGAACAGCCAAGAATTTCGCAATAGCAGAAAAAGGGATGAAGGGATGAGTACCAGAGGCCACACAATAAAGAAAATCAGTCCACTTATCTTGGGAACACACTGGGTCTCATGCTAAAAGTTGAAGAAACTGGGTGACTTAGAACTATGCTTCCTATTAGAGGAAAACAAACAAACAAAAAAACCACACACAAAAAAAATCATAGAAGTCTTCCCTGGTGACTCAGTGGTTAAGAACCCGCCTGCCAATGCAGGGGACACGGGTTCGAGCCCTGGTCTGGGAAGATCCCACACGCCGCGGAGCAACTAAGCCCGTGCACCACAACTACTGAGACTGTGCTCTAGAGCCTGTGAGCCACAACTACTGAAGCCCGCGCACCTAGAGCCCATGCTCTGCAACAAGAGAAGCCACCGCAATGAGAAGCCCGCGCACCACAACAAAGAGTAGCCCTCGCTCGATGCAACTAGAGAAAGCCCGCGCGCAGCAACGAAGACCCAACACAGCCAAAAATAAATTAATTAATTAAAAAAACATCATAAGCATGCTTCCTGTACTGAAAGTCTCTTAGCATGCCTCTTCCTCCTTGACCTCAAGGCAACGTCCATAACATTAACTAGCCCTTTCTTCTTGAAACTCTCCTGCCAGAAGAGATACTGCAATTCTCTTTCTCCTCTAAAAGCCTACTATCCCCCTCTCACACTTCCTCCTCTTCTCCCTTAAATGAAGTCAGTCCGTCCCTGGATTGCTTCTTTTTATACCTGCTAACCATTTCTTCCTACTCTTTTCCCATTGCTGTATTCTAAGTTCCAATTCAATCACTCTGATTAAAAAAGACAGCCCTGGGCTTCCCTGGTGGCGTGGTGGTTGAGAGTCCGCCTGCCGATGCAGGGGACACAGGTTCCTGCCCTGGTCCGGGAAGATCCCCACATGCTGGCAGAGCGGCTGGGCCCGTGAGCCATGGTCGCTGAGCCTGCGCGTCCAGAGCCTGTGCTCCGCAACGGGAGAGGCCACAACAGTGAGGGGCCCGCGTACCGCAAAAAAAAAAAAAAAAAGAAGAAGACAGCCCTACTAAAGGCCTCCTAATCATAAAATTAGTTGCTCAATCTCTCAAGACAGACCTCGTTTCTGAAATGCTCTTTCCTTGCCTCCCGTGTTGCTTTGCATCGGCTCCCCCACCTTCCTCTCTGACCCTCTTCGCTTCTCTGTCCTCCATCCCCTCTTCCCCCTCTTCCCCCCTTTCCCTTCAAGGCAGCCAACACTGCCCAAGGTACAGTTTTCACCTTTCCGCCCTTCAGGCATCCTCTGAAGTCATCCACTCCATTCACTTTCATGTACACGCAAACGGCTTCTAAACCTTGTTGATCTCTCACGGGCAAACCCTGATGAACATTTCCCTCTGAATGCCCATTAACAGCTCCTCTCAACAACTTACCTTTTGTACAAACCATCATTCCATATTAGTGCAACTTTTCAGGAGAGTTGAAAGTTAAAATTGATTTCTCCCTCCCTTCACCTCTAAGAAATCTCTTCCATTTTTGCATTCACCTGTTACTTTCAATTGCTGCTATCATATTCCCAGTTCATTCATTCCTATAGTTCATTCATTCCTAGCATCACTTATTCTACCCAATCTAGCCTATCTTCTGTACAATCTATCCTGCACACCATATTAGTTTAAGATTTTATACTTCATAAATCTACTCACTACAACACTTTTAATGTTTTCTTTTCTCATGTTAGTGAAAACTGCTCTTGCACGTGTATCTTTGACTCAGTTAAAGTAAGGAAAAGGGGGTCTGCTTACTTCTCACCATAAAAAAATCCAAAACTGAAGAGTTCTGGACTTTAATTCAGACACCAGGGGGAAAAAAAGTACAAGTTGGACTTACAAGGGAAAGTTAGAGTGGGGAGAGCCAAGATAAGTGCAACGAGACTTTTGTAACAGGAATTTTCCCTCATTTATCTCAAGCAGTAGTTTTCAACCACTTTTCAATTATGAAACATGCGATGGTCATTAACATACAAAGCATTCCCATGTCTATACTCATTTAGCAACAAAGTGAAAAAACTTAAATGGACTAGGAAAGCTCTGCAATAATTTACAATCACTACCACACTGGTGCTGGTACTGTTACTTCCATTCCAATGACTGACTTCTATGAATTATATTCCTATCAGGTGAATACAGGAATGGACAGGAATGATATTCAAATTCTTTTTAAAACACCTATTCAGCACAGACACTGGCAAAACAGACAGCAGCTATTGTGAAAACCAATATGGTCAACATCCTGTAAACTGACAAGCACAAGATATCCACAGCTACAACTTTTGGCAACTCCCAGAAGGCTAGCTGCCATCACTTCTCTCTCTTCCCCCAACAAAAGTACACAAAGAAGCAACAGCATGAAGCATACACTAAGACACACTCTCTGACTTGAATCTGCTCTGTTTAATTAAAAAAGTAGATCATTCACAAACTTCATTACTTTATCATACTATAGTATTTGTAACAATGTCGTTGTGACATTGACATACCACATAACATCAACACTGAGAATGTTAATCTTTCACAAAATCTTTTGCATGACATTCATATCCCTGTGTAATACAGTCTAACTTACTTAATCAAAATATATCTTAGTTATTCTTTCTACTACAGCAAATAGAACTATTTTACTATTCCCCAAAACCACACCTAGTCCCATTCCTCTGCTCATGCCATGTGGCGTATCTTTCACCTTCTCCTGTTCATCTAATTTCTGTGGAAAATTCAAGACCTTCTTCAATTCTTACCTTCAAAAATACTTCACTGATCAACAATGAACTCAGTAGCTCATAATTCGTCTGTGTCACTATACCTTCCTGTATTTCTTAGCCTTTTCATGTGCACAAAGAATACATATTGTACTTCCTCTCATGTCCAGAAATACTGAAACAATGCCTTACACACAATGGGCACTAAAACAATTTTTGATTCATAGCAACATCACTCTCACACCTCTGGGACACACAATATAACAAAGAATAAATTACCTGTTTCAATTAAATGCAAACAAAGCACTTCTAATGGATACTGTACAGTAGGATAGATGTTTATCATTCCTTCACAAGCCTTCTTCAACCTAGCAGTCTCATGAGGAAACTTGAAAATATAAAAGTAAAACAAAGTGAGTAGCAGAAAAATATACTTGTGAGCACTTTCCTAATTAGAATAGAAAGTCACGTTAGAGATTTTAAAAATCAGCTTACTTTGGATAAACATTGAATGAAATGTCTATAAAGCACCTGGTGATCTTCACTAGGAATCTTATCCGATAAGTCCAGTGCATTCTCAAAAGCAGTTAAGAGCTGAAACAAAGACACAAAAAGCTATTATCTGTAGCACACTTAAATGACAAATACAATAAATAGTTGAACATAAAAGACTTACTTATACAAACCATACCCTTAACTAGTAACTGCAAATGTGTTTTATTGTCTAGCCCTACAATTTCAATGAGGAAAAAAATGTATAATTAAGTTTGGAATACATCTAACTCCAATTGGCCAGCAGACTGCACTGAACTAATAAGGGATAACTATAAATTAGCGACATTAATTTAACAAAACATTCTTGTAAGTGCTTGCTGCTCCCTACTAACTAGTTGAGAGGTACAGTCTCATATGTCAGAGTAGCTGTTACTGCTCAGATCACTTTTAAAACATCTCTTCTGAAATCACCAGCACAGTCTTTGGAACATCTTCAGGATAGCATATCTTCAATCTCAAAAAAAAATTTTTACTAAGTTATACTTTTGGTAAAAAACCAGAGATATGACTGAACTATCATGAAATCATTCTTCTTACATAGTATTATTAACTGACTTTGAAGAAAATTCCAAAAGAAGCCTCCTAAATATTTCCTCAGCAAGGACAGCAATACCAGAATCCAAGGCAAGCACTTTAAAAAATACCATTCATGGGACTTCCCTGGTGGCGCAGAGGTTAAGAATCCACCTGCCAATGCAGGGGACACGGGGGGTTCGAGCCCTGGTCCAGGAAGATCCCACATGCCACGGAGCAACTAAGTCCGTACGCCACAACTACCGAGCCTGCGCTCTAGAGCCCGTAAGCCACAACTACTGAGCCTGCACTCTAGAGCCCGCGAGCCACAACTACTGAAGACCACATGCCTAGAGCCCGTGCTCTGTAACAAGAGAAGCCACCGCAATGAGAAGCCCATGCACCGCAACAAAGAGTAGCCCCCGCTCACCACAACTAGAGAAAGCCCACACACAGCAACGAAGACCCAATGCAGCCAAAAATAAATATTTTTTAAAAATATATAATAAAAATAAAGAATACCATTCATTTGGTTACATAAGTTCTACATTTTTCAAAATGAATTTCCATGACTTTATAATAAAAATTCATAATACAGTTCACCACCTCAAATTTTCATTTTAAGGTATGGTATAAAGTCTGTATAAATAAGTAAAATTTTACTGTGCTAATAAAGTTTAATGATCTTGCAAAAAAAGAAAAAAAAAAGAAGCCTAACAAACAGTCTAGCATAACACGTTTTAAAAAAATAGTAATGAAATTAATCCACGTGGTAAATATGTGATACATTTTTTTCTGAACAGACTTAAATAAGGCAGAGTATCACTAGCATTCAAGGTGAAAATAACCCTCCCCCCAAAAAAATCCTTTTATCCTATTTAACAATTAGAAATCAATTCTTAAAATGATAAGTATAATTAGTTCTCTTTCATGGAGGAGTATAGTGTAGATAATTCAAAATATTTTTACTTATTTTGACATGTGTTTGATATCCTGGTAACTGATACTATTTTAAGGAAATAAGTCATAATATGAAGACATGGTTTAAAAGAAGTTAATAAATCACCTAATTTTGTCAACGTTCAATTTTTTTCCACAACTGAATCTATACACAGATAAACCAATACACAAACAAATGCAAATCTTATTCTCATGTTTTTATTCCTACCACTTAGGACATGCCTGACATATAGTAATAGGTTCTCCATAAATATTTTCTAATTAAAGGAACAAATTAATGAGTGAACAAATGAACGAACGTATAAAGAAATGAGCTTCGAATCCTATATGGAGTCTATAATTGTTCACATTTAAAAGTTCTATTAAATTTAGCAAGTGTACATTGAGTGTTTATTTACTATAATATGAAATTAAGTTTACTTTTAAACTTACAAATATAAAAAATAGAATGATGAAAATATTTTCCAATTATGGTTCAAAACCAATAGGTTTTTTTAAGTCTTTTAAAAAGTCTTTTCAATTACTTGAAAATGTGTACATTAAAAAAGAGTATTTCAGGCTTTCCTGGGGGCGCAGTGGTTGGGAGTCCGCCTGCCAGTGCAGGGGATGCGGGTTCGTGCCCCGGTCCGGGAGGATCCCGCATGCCGCGGGGTGGGTGGGCCCGTGGGCCATGGACGCTGGGCCTGCGTGTCCGCAGCCTGTGCTCCGCAATGGGAGAGGCCGTGACAGTGAGAGGCCCGCGTACCACAAAAAAAAAAAAAAAAAAGAAATATTTCTAGGTATAAGTACTCTAAATACTAAATATAAATACTCTAAATAAAATACTCTACAACCAACAAGGGATTAAGCTCCAAAATATACAAACAGCTCATACAGCTCGATATCAAAAAAACAAACAACCCAATCCAAAAATGGGCAGAAGCCCTAAATAGAAATTTCTGCAAAGAAGACATACAGATGGCCAAAAACCACATGAAAATATGCTAAACACCACTAATTATTAGAGAAATGCAAATCAAAATTACAATGAGGTATCGCCTCACATGGATCATAATGGCCATCATCAAAAAATCTACAAACAATAAATGCTGGAGAGGGTGTGGAGAAAAGGGAACCCTCTTGCACTGTTGGTGGGAATGTAAATTGGTGCAGCCACTATGGAGAATAGTATGGAGGTTCCTTAAAAACTGAAAATAAAACTACCATATCACCCAGCAATCCCACTCCTGGGCATATACTCAGAGAAAACCACAACTCGAAAAGATACATGTACCCCAATGTTCACTGCAGCACTATTTACAATAGCCAAGACATGGAAGCAACCTAAATGTCCATCAACAGAGGAATGGATAAAGAAGATGTAGTGTATATATATATATACAATGGAACATTACTCAGCCATAAAAAAAGAATGAAACAATGCCATTTGCAGCAACATGGTTGGACCCAGAGACCGTCAAACTGAGTGAAGTAAGTCAGACAGAGAAAGACAAATATCATATGATATCATTTACATGTGGAATTTTAAAAAATGGTACAAATGAACTTGTTTACAAAACAAATAGAGTCACAGATGTATGTCACAAATTTATGGTTACCAGGGGGGAAGGGCAGGGGAGAGATACATTGGGAGATTGGGATTGACATATACACACTACTATATATAAAACAGATAACTAATAAGGACCTACTGTATAGCACAGGGAACTCTTATTCAATACTCTGTAATGAACTGTACGGGAAAAGAATCTAAAAAAGAGTGGCTATATGTACATGTATAACTGACTCACTTTGCTGTACACCTGAAATTAACACAACACTGTAAATCAACTATGCTCCAATAAAAAGTTAAATAAAGAAATACTCTAGTTGAACTGTTAAATCTGAAAGTAATTTAGTACTCTTAGTTCATAAATATAAAGAAACACACCTTTAAGGTACAACATTTTAGAAATTATAGCAGTTTTGCAAAAGCCAATTTCATAGTATCTTTTTTTACAGTGATTAAGTAACTGATCTATTGTGAATTCTTATGAATACAAGGAAGTAAAATTCTGATACCCTGAATATTATTTCCACTCTGTCCAGACTTAGTATGAAACTGTAGGCCTGTAGTTCTGATTTTATCAGGAAGAGCTTCTATGAATTTAAAACTGAACATTTATAAAACATCTAGTCTGACAAACAGTATTTTTCTATATCATATTGTTATGCTTCCATTTTCTAAATTCAACTAAATGATCAACTTTCATGACACAAACTGTGGGGAATAAACGGCTAGTACCAATTGTTGGGTCTCATTATTCTGATCCTCAGTACTCTCAGCCAGCAACTGGGTCAATTTCTTCCATAGCTGATGAAGTTCTTGGTTTTCTGCACCTCCTTCCTGCCGTGTCTTTATCAATTTGTGCCATGTTCGGGCCACCTATCAGGGAGATTTAAAATGGTTACTTTATCTAAAATGCTATTAAAAAATTTTAAATCTATAAGTAAAAATATTTTTATCTGCTAATACACAAAAATAGCAAAAGCACAGAACTCCATCTATTATGAATCCCATAAAAAATAAGATGATTGGGCAAGTCCACATAGTGCTTATATTACAAGTATGACTGAGATACCAGAGTACATACAGGGATAATGACTACATGCCCCAATCTTCATAACCTACAGCATCAGGAGTCGCACACCACAAACAGGACAATAAATTCTACAGATGATATTTTTACTTGTTTTATTTATCCCTGCCCAGTTTCAAAAAAGTCTGGAAATAATGACACCTGAAATTTGAATTCCAAGTTACAGTTTTCAAAGCACTGTGATTTGTTTTGATACCACACTACAATTAATTTTCTAAATTTTTCCTTAAGCTAAAGGAAAGCTTTCTTTTAATAATGGTTTTATTAAAAGAAATCTACTACCCCAGCAAATCATTAACCAACCTCTACGTGTTTCTTTTCTTGGTAATACAGATCCACAAGTTTCTTACAGACATCACACCACTTCTGTTTGTCAACACTTAGAATAGAAGAAAAGGATTTTGAATCTGATTAATGAAAACAACTGAGGACTTAAGACACAAAAATTAAAATATCCCCAAAATAATGTTAGGCACTATTTTAAATTAGAACATATCCTCTATCACACTACAGTAAAATTTTATAAAATGAGCATCTCATAAAAAAGAAAAGGTTTAAGAAATATTATCTTCTATTATATTGACTAAAAATAATATCAAAGTTCTCAAATAAGTCAATCCCCTTACGATTAGTGTTTCAATCACAATCAAGAGATTCTGTAACAACAATTTGAAAGAAAAATGATTCGCAATTCCCAGTAAATGTCTGGAGTACTTCTATATCATTTTGAATCAGTTTTATTCTAATTCAAGCCATTAAAGAAACTAGCCTTTCCTCACATATTGATTACCTTTCATAAAGATCCAGGAGCTTTTGGTAAACACCAGGTAAGTCATCCTTAGCATTTATGTGATTACATTTCTCATACAAGCTTGCTAACCCCTAAAAGAGGAAACAATAGAGATTATTCTTCCAAAGATATCTAGTGTGCTCATGTTTATTTTGCTAAATAAACTGACAATCTATGAAGATTATTTATGATAGAGATTATTATAATTTACAGATGAAATAAAATGTCTGGGATGTACCTCCAAATAACTGGGGGTAGGAGGGAGTAGGTGAAAAAATACTGGCTATGAGTGAGTTTTTACTGAAGCTGGATGGTGGGCATAGAGGGGTTCATTTTACCATTCTCTTCACTTTTGAAAATATACTTGAAGTGTTCCACAATAAAAAAAAATACCTTTTAATAATTATTATGCAATCTTAACACCTAAGACGTTACCATGTGACACTACTTTCACATGGTCAAACAAGAAAAATCCAAGTAGTCTTTGGAAATTGTCATTTTTGCTTCAAATAAAGATCAGATATGCTAAACCAATCAGTACATAATAAAAGCTGGCATTAGTGAGATGTTACTAGATAACCCTACTCATGTTGCTGTTCATGTAAACCTGAGACAAACAGGTTCATGTTCTCCAGAGCCTACTACCCCTATTAATCATAGTTTCCAAGATGTGATTGAGATATGAAGCAGTTATTAAATATGAAAAAGCTGGAGAAGCCAAATAAAAACCACGAAGACCATTAAATGAGAAGAAGGAATTTAACTAGTACTCAGAGACATAGAATTTCAAATTTTTTATATTATTTCATTTTTAAAAACATATTTTAAAAACATAATATACATTTCTTTTCTCTCAGGTAAGCATAAAGAATATTCTTCATAAGTCTCTAATATGCACATATAATTAAGTTGGAGATTTATATAATCATGTTTCAATTTCTGTCCTAACATTTGGAAATAATCCATTGGATTGGAGATTAAATAGTGGTAAACAGCATTCTTGGCACCATTTTTTTTTTCAACTAATTTTCAGGTTTAGAAGATCAATAAATTTAATTCTTTTTCTTATTCTGAGTAAATGGAGGTTTAAATGCTAAATTGTAAAGCTGTTAGCTATATTTTGAAAAATGGGAAAAAGTTCTTTCCTATAACATAGTAAATAAAAATGTCTACGTACCTGCCAAGCTAGTAATTGGTCTGGCTCTAGCTCAGCGGCTTTCTTATAGGCACCCTGGGCCTGATCAGGTTGTTCTAGCTCGGCTGCAGCAACACCAATAAAAACCCAGGCATTATAGTTATTTTTCTCTTGTTTTAACACTGTCTGATTAAAAAATTAAAAGAGAAGGTAATTAAATTTTGGAAGCTCATGGACAAACAATAATCAAAAGACAGTCTACCTAGGAGCCAGGAAATCTGGATCTACCACTAAATGGACAATCTTAAGAATATCACTTAACCCCTGTGGTCTTCAGTTTCCTCAGGGAGAGGGAGTTGGACTGGATCAGTGACTGTAAGGGGTATGAAATATGAGGTATATTTTTAAAAAGCTGCCCAAGTACTCCTGATGCCTCTACCAAATGCCTCCCTCTGTCCCTTGAGAATACTGAGTATAAAAAGAACAATAAGATCATTCTTACCACCCAACCATCCTGCCTGCCTCCATGCCACACTGCTGCTAGTCCCTCACAAAACTATTTTCCATATCATTTCACCTTATCCAATTCCCATATTTTCCTTCACTATAACATCTCTCCATATTTAACAGATTTTTTTCATTGAAATTATACACTAAGAAAGTAGGTTGACTCCAGTGTGACTGTACCAAATATGTTCAAAATAAATAGTGGCGAAACTTCCCTGGTGGCACAGTGGTTAAGAATCCGCCTGCCAATGCAGAGGACACGGTTTCGAGCCCTGGTCCAGGAAGATCCCACATGCTGTGGAGCAGCTAAGCCTGTGAGCCACAACTACGGAGCCCACGTGCCACAACTACTGAAGCTTGTGCGCCTGGAGCCCGTGCTCTGCAATAAGAGAAGCCACCGCAATGAGAAGCCTGCACACCGCAGCGAAGAGTAGCCCCCACTCGCCGCAACTAGAGAAAGCCTGCACGCAGCAACAAAGACCCAAAGCAGCCAAAAATAAATAAGTAAATAAATAAATAAATAGTGGCAATGAATGAATGTTTAAACAACACCTATCAACTAGAATAAAAATTATATGCAGAGCTGCTTTCAGAAGTAACAACTACTTGCTAAGGTAAAATAGTTTGAAACAGAAAGCAAAGATGTTCTAGTGAAAGAAAAAACTAGTAGCTAAAATGAAATTAGCTCTTAAGGTTTTACATATTCTAGAGAAAATAAGAACATTTCCAGGAGTTGAAGCAGTCAGATTATTAGGCTTTTGTGCATCCACATAACAGTCCTAGCAATCTGTCACCAATATGCAGCACAAGCTCCATTCTATCCCATAACACTACCTCCCAAAAAACCAGCAACAATGAGGTAGCCACCAAAGCTAAGCTCCAAATACTGGGGCCTTATTAACATTTGTGTCCCCAACACCAAGAGCAATGACTGGCACATAACTGCTGAGCAAACGATAAATGCCACAGTCAACCCACAATCAGTAAGGACTGGCTATCTGCCTGATGACCAGGTTTTCAGAATCTGAAACAGACTTTTAAGGAAGTAATTATAACAATGTAGTGAAAACAAGCATGGAGTGCTGAAATAATGTGAAGAAAAGAGTGACTCCAAACTCCATCCACACAAGTCAGAGGAGGCTCCCTGAAGGGATGATTATACTGGGTTATAGAGGCACACAGGCAGACAAGGTGATACATCAGGCAAGACCCAGCAAATACACTAATCTCTTCACTAAAAATTTCCTTTAGTCTCAATCAACACTCTGGTTACTACACATAAGTAATCATACATTTGCCACTGACTAGTTCCCCATCTTTGCTTTCCATTTGAGTCTCTGTGGCATAAATTATAGGATTTCATGTCTGAATCAGAAAGAAGAGTGCTATGGCGCTGCTGTATATAATAAAAGAAGCAGATTCAGATGTGCATTAGTTAGATCAGCCTAGTGCTGAAGGAAACAGTCCCTCCCCTCCCACACCTCCTTCTTCTCTCCCCGTTTAAACAGACTGCCCACCTTCTTCTGTATCAGGATTAGTCCTGTCGTGGTCTCCATCCCTGCTGGGCTCAGTCACCACTAGAAACCTAACCTCACAAGGGCATCCTTCACCCCTTAAGGCTCTCATCCTATACTGTTATGTATTTATTTCCCCCAGTCTTACCCAATTCTCTCCCTCCCACTGTCTAAACTCTTTATTGTAACCTCTGGAACTCCCAATCTGGACAGCCAAGGGCCCTCTCTATTTTCAGTCTTTCTTTTAACTGTACTAAGTTCTGCCTCAACGAAACTCGGCTATTCCCCTACAGATCTTACGTGCTGCAGCTGATTTCTTTTCTCGAACATCCCACATACCACCAACCAGCAGGTGAGGAAAGGGTTCTCCTTGCTCACACTGATACCTACATTCTTCCTCTACTCCTCCCTCCTTCAAAATCCCCAGTACTTTTTTTTTTTTTTTTGCGGTACGCGGGCCTCTCACTGTTCTGGCCTCTCCCGTGGCGGAGCACAGGCTCCAGACGCGCAGGCTCAGCGGCCATGGCTCACGGGCCCAGCCACTCCGCGGCATGTGGGATCTTCCCGGACCGGGGCACGAACCTGTGTCCCCTGCATCGGCAGGAGGACTCTCAACCACTGCGCCACCAGGGAAGCCCAAAAAAACCCCGGTACTTTTGAAGGTCAAGCCATCTGGCTATACTACAAAAAATATCCTTCTTGTTGCTACCATCTACCAGCCTCCTAGGAACTCCCCTTTCCTTCAGTGAAAATACTGTATTCTTCCTCTCCACTTCAATTCCTTTAATCATTCTAACATTCATGCAGACGACCCAATGAATGCCATGGCCTCCCAGTTACTTAGCCTCAGCATTACTCAGCCATCCAAAACCTGGGTTTCCAGTATGCACCTCTCCTATCCTCCCAGTTCAATCACTGTAATGGTAACAATTCTTTAACCTCTGTTATGTCCAATTTTTTTTTACCTCATCCCCTTTGCATTGTCACCCCACTGCTCAATTCTTACCTCTCCTTTCCCATCTTTGACTCCATGACCAATCACTATTATCACTCCCTTGCAAACATCCTCAACTCCTTGGCCTCTCTTTCCCCTCAACTTTCTTACTACCCACAGTTGAATTCCATCATGCCCATCTCCAAGCCTGAGAAGTTTAACACAAAGGAAGAAACTACACAGCTGAGTTTACCGATTTCACTTTAATAACATGAAATCTCAAATGGATATTCATTAGGGCCTCGTAAGCTTTCTAATCCTTACTAGTAAGTTTCTTTCCTCACTATAAATGACAACTATTTCATACCTTCTTTTGTCTCAAACCTCCTATACAACTCCTCCTCCATCCTCAGGTTACACTTCACTAAGAAAACAGAAGCCATCAGAGGGGAACATTTATCTTCCCACCCCCAAATCTGCAAACCCGACAGCTATGGATCTACATTTATCTTCCCTTCTGTTAAGATGGAAGAAATATCAAAGGCCCTCCTCTCACGCTCTGGATCCCATCTTCACCCACCTTCCCACGGACTTCACTCCTAGCATTACTCTGCATCTCTCCTGCACCTTCAAGTTCTCCCTCTGGACTGGAACATCCCCATCAGCATAGAAAGGAACTTCGGAATCTTGATTCTCCCATCCACAAACCAAACAGAATCGAAATGTCCACATACCATTAAAGAACAAAAACTTTAAGATACAATAGTGTTCCACAGTACAACCCATCAAAAAACACCTAAGAGACATTCAGGTTTTGAGAACTTGGCTTTGGTAAGTTACCAACACAGAGGGAGACGAAATTAAGTGGCAGAAGCAGCTTGTCCTGGCACAGCCACTGGGATGGTCCTACTCAAAAAGCCTGACTACTTTTGTTGTATTTAGACAATAAGGGATTCACATATTACAAATCAGTGATGCTCATAATCGGGTAACATTTTTATTGTGGAAGAAAAAAATACTGGTTACCTTACAATGTTTCAAAGCTTCTTTGTATTCTTTGTTTCTGATTGCATCTCTAGCACTTTTTAGAGCAGTCTTCACTTCCTTGCTGGACATGCTGTCAAAATCAAAAGCCTGAATGAATCTACAATGAGACCTGCCTACTGCAACAGTTCCAACAAATTTAACAAACTTAACCTCTGAAAAAGGAACATGTAATTCCTTCTACATGGAACATTCTTTCCCCTAAAATAAATATATCTTATGTTTAAAAAGCATAAAACCAGATCATCTCTTCAGATTTTTACTCAAATGTCACTTCCTCAATGAAACCTTCCCTTGCCACACTATTTAAAGTGTCGACACTTCCTTCCCCCAACTCCCAACCACTCAATAGTCCCTAATCTCCTGAACACTGCATTTATTTTTCTTCAAAGCACCCGTCACCATCTAATACATCAGAATGTATTTTACTTCTTTTATCTTATTTATTATCTGTTCCCCAACCCCACCAGAACGTTAAGTTCCAGGCAGGCAGGGATTTTTATCTGTTCTTGTTGGGTTGTTGCTGTCTAACTGCTGCGTCCTCAGTACCCAGTATCTGACAAATTGTATATATTAATAAACAGTTGTTGAATTGAATTGTTATTTGAATCATAACCACTCCCCATGTAGTAGGTTAAAACACAGATGATCTTATGTGCCGGGATGGAAAACACATGCCAAGCTCAATCCAGTTCTACACGAAGCAAGAAGAATCAGTCTAAGTCACAGGGTGAAGACACAAACAAATTTCAGTAACTATGATGTAAGAGTTTAAGAAAGCATTCTGTTTTAATGTTAGTTTCTATAAAATATAAATCAGGATATTAACTTTCTTCACAGTAAGAACTACTTTAGGATTACAGTAATATAGTATTCTTTGTAATATGGTATTCTTTGAAGAGAAATAAATGTAATGTTCACACTTAAATGAAGGCACTTAATATGCAAGAGGACTATATACTAATTTCAGCCATAAAAAGATATTTCAACTCCAACATAAATAGACAGATATTTTAATTGGTAGACAAAGTATTTCTTCACTTAATCTTAAAATATAAGATACACTAATGTAATTTTAAATAAACTAACATATCTTAAGATTTCACAGCTTATTCTGGTTTACCAATAAACCAGTCAAATCCGACTACAACTTGATGTTGAAAAAAGAAACATTTTTTTGCCCACTCCACTGAATTCTAATCTCAAGAAGGCAAAACAAAGCTAGGCAAACATTAGGTCATTATAGATCACTGATGTTCAAGGCAGCAAAATGAACCAAGAAGATGGCTTGCTGACGTGGTACACAGACAGTCCTTTATTTCCAAAGAGGCTGAGGCAGAAGTACAAGATCAAAGAAATTTAAGAAGCTACGGAGGGCTTCCCTGGTGGCGCAGTGGTTGAGAGTCCGCTTGCCGATGCAGGGGACACGGGCTCGTGCCCCGGTCCGGGAAGATCCCACATGCTGCAGAGCAGCTGGGCCCGTGAGACATGGCCGCTGAGCCTGCATGTCCGGAGCCTGTGCTCCGCAACGGGAGGGGCCACAACAGTGAGAGGCCCGTGTACCGGAAAAGAAGAAAAAAAAAAAGAAGCTAGGGAATTTTTTTAAAATACAATCCTTTTGACTTAAGGAATTTTAGATTCAAATAATATAAAAATTAAGATATCATAATATCAATTTATCTACAGCCAAAACGAGATTTGGCTGTAAATAGGCAGAAAAGTGACTTTTTCCCTAGTTACAATAATTAGATAATTAAAGCAACATATTTCATATGCTCTTATTTTAGAAATTGCTCTGTTACCTGAAATTATCTTGGCATAAATTTATAGAGGCAAACTTCAGAAGGATTTTTTTTATAGTCTACAAATCTTGTTTGGAGCAGGCAACAAATTTCTATGCTGATTTCACTTTAAATTTCTCACACCAAAGTTATCTTTGGTAGATAAACCTGCAGACTAAAAAGAAGAGAACATCAATGATGATGATAACTAATCTGGACCAACCGAAAGGGATAAAAAGAGGCATCCAAGGGAAAAAAAAAATCAAGAGGGACTTCCCTGGTTGCAGTGTAAGAACCCGCCTGCCAATGCAGGGTACACGGGTTCAAGCCCTGGTCCAGGAAGATCCCACATGTCGCAGAGCAACTAAGCCCGTGCACGACAACTACTGAGCCTGCGCTCTAGAGCCCATGAGCCACAACTACTGAAGCCCGCGAGCCACAACTACTGAAGCCCGTGCGCCTAGAGCCGGTGCTCCGCAACAAGAGAAGCCACGGCAATGAGAAGCCCATGCACCACAAGGAAGAGTAGCCCCCGCTCACCGCAACCAGAGAAAGCCCGCACATAGCAACAAAGACCCAATGCAGCCAAAAATAAATAAATTTTTTTTTAAGTTATAAAAAAAAAAAAGAACAAAGGCAGTTTTAAGACAAGACCAAGCAAAAAAAAAAAAAAGAATGCAACTTTTCCAGGATAAAGATCACCATCTTTTCTATCACCCAACATATGAGTAAAAGCACATCTGGACAAAGTAGAACCAACTAGCACTAAAACAACATGCAGCTATGCAGCTCTCAAGCTATATGCTGTATATGACACAAAAGAAACAGAAAGGAAGGCCTCTGCTCTAAAGAATACAATCTCAATCAAGAGAAAGACCTAAGACATATGAGTCATTAAAGAATCAAATGCTAAATTAAGGATAACGAGTGCAAGTGCAATAGGAGTTCAGAGAAGAGAAGTGTGGGGTGAAGTAATTAACAGCTACTAGATGGAGAAAGGATTTGAGAATGGAGGGAAGAAGGAAAATTACTCCAGCCAGAGACACTGATTGCACGAGCAAAGTTGGAGAGACAGGAATGAGCATGGCACGTGGAGGAAACAATAAGGAAACCAGGCTGAATGGAACAGAAGGGACTTGCTGAAGAACAGGAAAATTAGGCTGGGTAGATAAAGTAGAGCATCAGATTACAGAAGACCTTGAAAATGAGACAGACAAATTTGGATTTAAATGGAGCAGCAAACATGGAGCTGTCAAATGCTTCTAAGTAGGTTACTTCTTCTTTTTTTTTTTTTTTCTTTTTTTGTGGTACGCGGGCCTCTACTGTTGTGGCCTCTTCCATTGCGGAGCACAGGCTCCGGACGCACAGGCTCAGCGGCCATGGCTCACGGGCCCAACCGCTCTGCCGCGTGTGGGATCTTCCTGGACTGGGGCACGAACCCGTGTCCCCTGCATCGGCAGGCGAACTCTCAACCACTGTGCCACCAGGGAAGCCCATAAGTAGGTTACTTTTAGAGACCATATGAGACAAACTCCATTCTTCTCTTGGTAACCAGTTCTAATGTTCAATACCCTTCTACATCTCTGTATGTCTCCACATATAATTACACCTACACCTTGCTGCAGTGGAATCCTCTATTCTCCTCCTCCTGTTCCTTATTCATCTGATTTGGCATTTAGCATAATAAGCTAGCACTGAGGCCCCCTCTCTGCACCTAAAATACATATATATATATACATATACATATATACATAAATATTAGTTTCAGGAGATTATTTTTTTTAAAGACAAAACAATCTACCCCTTTCTAGCCCTGAACATTTCTTCCCCTTTTTTGGGAAGTGGTGTGGAGAAGGAAGAGGCTCACCCACTCATGTTCTAGAGAAAGCTTTAAGGAACACTAACCATCTACTAGGTACCATCAAACCCATTTCCTTTCACAAAGTGGAAAGCTAATACCCAAAATGAGTCTATGTAACCTCATATTTCTCTCTTTGGGATACTTCCCTCTATTCCAAGCACTTCCAACACTTCAGAGAAAACTCTGGCTCTCTTACAAGTGTCTTTAATATTTTTCCACAGCCCCACACATTTTTCCCTTATACCTCTCCTCCCATTTTTTCTCCTCAATCTCAATGACTTTTTTAAATAAGAGTGTTCATGTAGCACATTTTCACTCAATGAAGGTTTTTACTACCAACCTAAAAGGGTTTTTATTCAACAAATCAAGCATAAAGAGCAATAACTATATCTAAAAAAAAAGAAAGTGAAAGTCATGCCAAAAGACAATGATATACCTCAAAACTAACATAGGTAGATGAACTGATATGTCCTACACACTCCAGCTAAAGCTATGGAACCTTATGCTACCTCCACAACCTTAAGTTGTGGAGATACAAAGATTCCACAAAGCACAAATAAGAAGAATAATTTTAAAAACAGTAACAATAATGACACTGGAAGTTAATTACAGAAAAGCAAAAAATGATACCTTTAAATCTAATTACAAAAGTCTAAAGGTACTTTGTGATGACCATAACCTACACCATTACACCTTCCTTCTGAAAAGAATCAGTAAAAACAATCATTAAGTAAAAGTAGACTCCAATTACCTATTATTTAGCATTCTAGACACTTACCTTTTAGCTGTTATCACTTTATCTTCTCTTTAAATTGAATTCCAGATTGTTCCTTAAATGTTTATCCATCTAAATTAAGTAAAATATAAGACAGGCACATTAAAAAGATGACATACAGAACCCAAAACATATTGAATTTTTTAAAACATCGGATTTGGGTTCAATTTTCATAATTCATAATTTAAAACATGAGAAATAATTATGTAAAATTTTCCATCTTTTTTCTTTCCCAAAGAGACACTAATTGTAATCTCCAAATTTCTGAATCAGTCTAAACTGTGTTGCCATAGCCACAAGGTGTAAAAGGAACATCATAAAAAATCAGAAAGACTCAGAAAAAAATTACAGAAACTCAAAATACACTGACTTCAACATAAAAAACTGAGCCAGAAGAGAATGTCACCTATTTCCACGCTACTTTGCTTTGAATCTAGGACAGTTAAGGGCACTATTTACTCACAGTCTGCAAGCTGACTACAATAAAGTGAATCTTGTTCTAAGCCAAATAAGGAATTATAAACATGAAAAAAAGTTGCCCATATGATGCAACTAGACTAGTCTGTAATTTAATAAAATAGAGCAGACTTTTTTTTAAATATTAAAAATCCATCTAAATAGCCATCTGAAATACTAACACAAGCTTTACACGACTACAAATTCTAAGTATCTTTCGATGGTATCTCTGGAACGGATTCTGTCAAACAAAATTAATCTAGAATGCTTCCTGGAGAGAATGGAGGTATTCTGAAAAACTGAATAAAGTAAAAATGGAAAAAATGCTACTTTAGAACTAGGAAATGAACAAAATTTAGGTGAACCTGGTAGGGATGAAGACATGTGCTAGTGATATACGTACTTAAATAGAAGGGTTATTTCCACAGAAAAGGGTCTTCCTGGTAAGAAGAGAAAGTACTGTGATCCTAATAACGTTTAGGAAAGTAAAATAAAAGTTAAACACGGGGTGAGGAGGTAAAATAAAAGTTAAAGCCTGACTTCCCATTTCACTAACTTCTTTAAGCCGCCATCCAGCTACAAATGATTACCCTCCTCACTCAACCTAATTTTACTGATTTACTCAGTTGTTTCAACTCTGTTCTTACAAAATTCCCCAGATTTTGTCAGCCCCTTCATTCTGCCATATCCACCCAAGTCAAGAAAGATGGATCTGGATTCAAGTCTCCGCAGATCTTGGGCACCTTACTTCACCTCCAAGCCTATTTCCTCATTGGTAAAGTGAGAACGAGATCACTTACCTGATATGTACATAGACAGAACACCTGAACACAATAGCTATTAGTTCTGTTGTCCGTATCTCCTACCACCCTCTCAACCAACTTCACCACTTTTTTCCCATTCCTAACCAACAGTGGTTATTATATACTTTCTCTACACATTTAAAATCCCCAATCCTTCCTTCCTTGATCTCTCAAGAAGCAACCTTCTTGCCTATGTTCTTCAAAAGACAGCTATCATCAAACGCAAGTATCTCCTTCAAATTAGTCATTACACAAATACTAGACTAAAGCCTGCAACTTAACAGATGCTTCATGTTCTATACAGATGTAATCCTGTCTCTTCAGCAGGTGAAGATAATACTGAATTTGTTCCAGATAGTCACTAACTGCACACTTCGTCTCCTTTTCTTAGGGCAGAATATAGTGCTGCTGGCATTTTGGACATTAAAAAACTATGAAGAGCCAAAACCTAGACCAAGACTTTCAACTGAAGACTTTTCTGAACCGCAAAGTATTTCACTAAAGCAGGTAACCCGTAATGTAGATATCTTTAACTGATGACCTAAACATACACATAATGGAGCCCTCCCTCACTACAATACACTATATACACACATGTACACACAGAAAGGTGTGCACAAACAACTCAGAAGTACCTTTTCCGACAGGGTAAGTTACTGATTAGCAAACATGCTTTATGTCCAGAAAAGAGTGATCAAATAACAAACAAACCTGAAATTACATGATAATTACCCGAAGGAACTGGGGGAGACCTGGGGAAAAAAAAAATGGTGGGGAAGGTGAAAAGGGCTGTTGAAAGGGAGAGATTATTCATGTAAAAGTGAAGGTAAATGGACTAATGAACAATCAAAAGTAGAGGGAGACCGACTGCAGCTCAAAATATGAACTTTTAATAATTAAACCTGTACAAATATGGCACAGGCCCCTCGAAGGAAGTGTGTTTCCCATCACTGGAGATGAAAAGGCGCAGACTGCACAATCCACTTGGAAGGAATAATGTACGACAACTTGAATGTGAGATGAGAATAAGACTAGAAGTCTCTTAGATTTTTCCAGCGCTATATGTCTGGGACCCTAAAATATCTATCTCACTCCAACCCAGTACAGCACCTGCTCCCACTGACACTGCCAAGGGGACAGAGAGAAAGGAAAAGATGTGTTCCTGTCATCCTGACCGGAAACTCAGAATACACGTCCTGTGAAAACAAGGCCAGAGAGAGTAAATAGTTTACAAAAATCAATACTATGCCACAGATAAAGTTAAATATATTTTTATGAACCTAAATGTCAGTCAACATTGTTTCTATGGTAAAATGTGTTCTACATTCCAAATTAGCTCAAAACAAATATCTGAAATATAGCCTGTTCATGAGGGAGCCTCTGTATATTACCTTTCATACTGTATTATTATTTTGTTTTTTTCTCTAGAGTGTAAGTTCCTTATGGTCAGGTGCTATTGTTTATATATTTGTCTGCTCCCATAGATCGTTAGCATGCTGCTCGATTAACAATGCTGCTTCACTAACAGAGATTAATATCACTAGAATGGCATAACATTTTGCAGTTAATTAGAGACAGCATGGCAATGAGTTAGGGCAGAGACTACTCAAATTCAAGTCCTACTCAGACTGGCTCCCTGTGTAACCTTAGGCAGGTCATTTAACCTGTCCAAGTCTCAGCTTTCCTATCTGAAAAATGATGAAAGTGAGGATTACAGAAAATACTCCATGTAAAAGTACCTGGCACAAAACAGGTGCTCAATAAATGCGTAGTATAATACCCAGCACATAATAAGCACCATATGAGTGTTAAATAAATAAGGTCTGTCCTTTTTACAATTACTGTATGTAAAAAATACTGTCAAATATTAGTATTAAAGGTTGATTTTATGTAAATAAATACTACAACTCCTTTTCCTGTCAAAATACTAAAACGACTAATGTGAGGCACAAATTATATACCTGAAACTATAATAATGAAATCAGGAATCTGGCTCTGGGACAGAAACCTGCTTCTTCCAGATTTCTCCAAAGGAGTTCAACAGTCAAGAGGACCAGTGATTTTTCAAAACCACTGCAAAATAATGGTATTCTGAATCTACGTCAGTTAATCGAACACGTCACACAGCACAGCATTTCTCCCTCTGAGAACCTATCCAGCTTCTCCCTCGCACTCTGAAGGTAAAGTCCACCTAAGCTTATCCCCACATAGAAGATGAAGCTTTTCTTACCAGGCCCCGCTCCTCACCCCACCAGAGCACAATAAATCCTTACTGCACAGGCAAAGCGGCGAATAGGATGAGGCAGGCTAGAAACATCCTTGGGAGGAAGGTATTCGAGGGGCCACCCAGTATCCATATCGCACCTTAGGCGGTCCAGACAGAGTCCCCACAAAGAACCGCCCAATCCAACTTAAGTGACAGACGCGCTGCCACCTCATCATCTCCCAGTTCACGGTCTCACCTAACACTCAGCCACGCTTGCTCTGCGCAAAACAAGCAGACTCAGCCCCTGATCCTTTCTCTCTCTAGGTAACATTTCAACTGCCTACCGGGTCCAACTTCTGCAAAAGCGACAGCGACCAAAACCAACCTGGGACAGATGCTTCTCCTGCAGAAGCCAAATCTGAAGTCAGAGCGCATGCGCATTTCCCAGGCCTCGCTCACGTGACTGGAAATGGCTGGGTTTTAGTTCGCTCGGTATTTGATTAAAAGGTCTTAACGTGAGTCGAGAAAGGGAAATTCGTCCTTTGCGCATGTGCTCAGCCCGAGCCTGATAGGAGTTGTAGTTCCATGGGTGAAGGAAACCGAACTGCTATCTCTGCGATCCCCGCCCTCCTTTTCTCGGGTGGAACTTCCTAGGGGGAGGGGCAGGGTCCAGCGCCCAGAGGCCGGGCTCCCAGAACAGCTCCCCGTGATGCTGCCGCTGTGGGTGGCGGTGGTCGCAGTCTCTGCGCTGGCAACACCAGCTCCTGGGGCAGGTGGGCAGAGGCGGGGAGCAGTTAAGGCTTGGGCAGATGCGCCTAACGTGGTGCTAGTCGTGAGCGACTCCTTCGTAAGTATGGAAAGGCAGGGGAGGGGGCGCCCCGCTACACACCCGCGACCGGCCCACAGCCCTTCCTGTGCTGCTGGCTTTGGGGAGCAGAATCTGAGACTTTCAAACGTGTTTTACCCTGATGCAAAGTAAGAAATGCATTTTACCTTGAGGCCCCGTACACACATACGTGCACCACATAGATATGCGTGTAAAACAAACATACTTTAGTAAGATGCACTCCAATTAGCATCTTTGCAAATTTTTTTTAATTTTAGACCTCGACCCACTAAATTATCTTACCACTACTAATAAACTTTCAATCCATACCCCCGCTTGATTCAACTGTGGGGAAAAATAACATTCTATTTCAACATAAAAGCCTGTTAGCTTTCCAGCAGTCAACGTTATTTTTATTACTCAGGTGTCTGATAATCCTGTTAGTCTGATTTATATTTATTAGTTGACATAATTTGACACTCGCCCATATTCCAGATTAATTGTGTATGTGTGTGTATGTGTGTTGTTGTTGTTGCTGTTTAATCCCAAACTTAAACAGTTTTTGTAACTCTCCCAAACCATCAACTAAAAAGAATACTACTGTCAACATTACCTGATACTTTTAGTATTATCCATGATATTAAACCTAATGCTTGGACAAATGTTTGGTTAGTAATTATAATATTAGTTTTTTATGACTGGGTGTTACTGTGGTCACATAGATTATTGGTGTTAAGCATGTCTGGCACCAAAGAGTGCTTTTAATCATTATGTTGTATTGCCTTTCCTCATAGATTAACCCGTGATGATTAAAGTTACATAATCTGGATATGCCCATAGGGTTTGCTGAGAATATTAAAGTAATCTTTATGATTATCTAAACTTAGGAAACAGGCAATATTGGAGAGTAACATGAAAGAGGTTTATTAGGGAGTACTCATGAGATCAAAGGGAAAGGAAGAAAGCAGGACTGTGCAGAGAGAAGTTGAGTTTTGTCACTGTCTCACTGGAGGCCTCAGCTGATCTTATGGGTAGTTCTCAAACTAGTATGATGCTTCAGAACTGTTCCCATTTGTGGTGAGGAGACCAGGCCTTTGTACCCTCATGTTGGATGGCCATTACTTGTGGAATGCTCCCAGAATGAGGCACCATTTTGGGCAAGACAACTCTCTTCAGCAGAGGCAATCTTTCACTCTAAAAGGGAACCTGGGTGGTGCATCAAAACATCCTAGAAACTTCTGAAGATGACTGAAATATTTGGTTTATTTTTTAGTATAGTATAAGCACATAGATTTTTATATATTTGTGTATACAAATATTGTATGCAGACTCATACCTTATGAATATAAAAGAAAGGATCCTGAAAAAATACAAACAAATCAAATTCAGCAATATATAGAAAGGGTTATACACCATGACTAAGTGTGATTTATCCCTGAAATGTAAGGTGGGTTTAATATCTGAAAATCAGTCAGTGTAGTAGACCACGTTAATTGAATGAAGGGCAAAAAACACGTGATCATATCAATAGATGCAGAAACAGCATTTGACAAAGTTCAATAACACTTCATGATAAAAGCACTCAACCAAGTAGAAATAGAAGAGAATTTTTTCATTCTGATTAAGAACATCTACAGGTCTTCCCTGGTGGCGCACTGCCAATGCAGGGGACACGGGTTCGAGCCCTGGTCTAGGAAGATCCCACATGCCACGGAGCAACTAAGCCCATGCGCCACAACTACTGAGCCTGCGCTCTAGAGCCCGTGAGCCACAACTACTGAGCCTGCGTGCTGCAGCTACTGAAGCCCACACGCCTAGAGCCTGTGCTCTGCAACAAGAGAAGCCACCGCAGTGAGAAGCCGGCACACTGCAATGAAGAGTAGCCCCCGCTCACCGCAACTAGAGAAAGCCCGTGCGCAGCAACCAAGACCCAACACAGCCATAAATAAATAAATTAATTAAAATGTATTTAAAAACAAAGAACATCTGCAAAAAACCCACAGCTAATGTTATACTTAACTATAAAAGACAATGTTTTCTCCCAAAGATCAGGAACAAGACAAGCCTATCTGTTCTCACTATGTTTATTGCAATTATGCTGGAGGTTTTAGACAGGAAATTAGACAAGAAAATGAAATAAAAGTCATCTAGATTAGAAAGGAAAAATTAAAAGTATCTCTATTTGCACCTAACACAATCTTGTATAAAGAAAATCCTAGGGAATCTACTACAAAATCCTAGAACTAAGTTAGTCTAGCAAGGCTGTAGGATGTAAGATCAACATACAAAAATCAGTTGTATTTTTATACACTTGATTGATGAACAAACTGAAAGTAAAATTAAGAAAACAATTCAATTTAAAATAGCATCCAGGGACTTACCTGGTGGTCCAGTGGCTAAGAGTCCATGCTCGCAATGCAGGGGGCCCGGGTTCAATCCCTGGTCAGGGAACTAGATCCCACATGCTGCAACTAAAGATCCTGCACGCAGCAACGAGGATCCCACATGCTGCAACTAAGACCTGGCACAGCCAAATAAACAAATATTTTTTAAAAGTAAAAATAAAATAGCATCCAAAAAATGAAATACTTAGGATTAAATCTAACCAAAGAAGTTCAATTCTTATACTGAAATCAGATTTAATATTGTTAATATAGTAATAATCATCAAATTGATCTACAGATTCAATGCAATCTCTATAAAAATCCCTATGACGTTTTTGCAGAAACAGAGAAACCCATCTTAAAATTCACGTGGATATTCAAGGGACCCAGAATACCTGAGAACAAAATTGGAGGACTTAAACTTTCTACTTTGAGAACTTACCATAAACTACAGTAATCAAGATAGTGTGTTACTGGCATAACAACAGATAGACATATAAATCAATAGAATAGAATTGAAAGTAGAGAAATAAACTCTCAGGTTTATAGTCAGTTGGTTTTTCAGTAAGGGTGCAAAGACCATTTAATGGGGAAAGAACAGTCTTTTCAACAGATAATGCTGGGAAAACTGACTATCCACATGCAAAATGCCTCACACCATTTTCAAAAAGTAACTCAAAATGAATTGATGAATGAAACATAAAAGCTAAAATTATAAAACCCGTAGAAGAAAACATAGGGGCAAATCTTTGTGACTCTGGATTAGGCAATTAAAAACTGGGCAAAGGATCTGAAAAGACAGTTCTCCAAAGAAGATATGCAAATGGTCAATAAGCACATGAAAAGATAGTCAACATCGTTAGTCATTAGGGAAATGCAAATCAAAACCACAATGAGATACCAATTCACACCCACTAAGATGACTATAATCAAAAAGAGACCATAGGGCTTACCTGGTGGCGCAGTGGTTAAGAGTCCGCCTGCCAATGCAGGGGACACGGGTTACGAGCCCTGGTCTGGGAAGATCCCACATGCCTAGAGCCCTGGTCTGGGAAGATCCCACATTGCCACGGAGCAACTAAGCCTGTGTGCCAAAACTACTGAGCCTGCGCTCTAGAGCCCACGAGCCACAACTACTGAGCCCACGTGCCACAACTACCGAAGCCTGCGTGCCTACAGCCCATGCTCCACAACAAGAGAAGCCACCGCAATGAGAAGCCCGCGCACCACAACGAAGAGTAGCCCCCACTCACTGCAACTAGAGAAAGCCCGCGCGCAGCAACGAAAACTCAACGCAGCCAAAAATAAATAAATTTATTAAGAAAAATAAAAGGAGACAATAACTAGGGTCACGAGAATATGGGAGAATTGCAGCACTCATACGCTACTGGTGGGAATGTAAATGGTGCAGCCACTTTGGAAAACAGTTTAGCAATTCCTAAAATGCTAAACATGAGTTACCATATGATCCAGCGATCCACTTCGAGGTATATATCCAAGAGAAATAAAAACATATGTCCACACAAAAACTTGTACATGAATGTTAATACTGACAAAAATTGAAAACAACCCAAATATACATCAGCTGGTAAATGGATAAATAAAATTTAGTAATATTATTCAACAATAAAAAAACAAATGCAGTACTGATAACATGCTGCAGTGTGGATGAACCTAGAAATTGTTATGCTAAGAGAAAGAAGCTACTCACAAAGGGCCACATAATTCCGTTTGTCCAGAGAAAGCAAATCTACAGAGACAGAAAGTAAAGACAGGTCAGCAATTACCTAGGGTTTGGGAAAATGGGAGGATTAGCAGGTGGTGGCTAAGGGATACAAGGAATACATGATGGAAATGTTCTAAAATTGATCATGGTGATGGTTGCACAACTCTCTGAATATACTAAGAAAACATTGAATTGTACAAATTAAATGGGTTTTATGTGTGAATTACATCTTAAACCCTTTTTTTAAAAAGAGAAAATAAGCACCTCTGCCTGGGTCTTAAAGGGCACAAGCATCCTCTCTGCCTCCCTCCTTCCACCCCTGCACCTGCATTGTTTTTAGTTTGGGTGAGGTTTCAGGAGTGGGAGGTGGGCACAGGACTGTATACCAGAGTCTAGTGAGGATCTCATTCAGTCTGGTGAACAGATCTGAAAAGCATGCTCTTAACAGTCTTGCTTGATAATACATCTAGACAGTTAAAGTTACTGTTACATTCTTTCATTAGAATGATGTCTTGAAATCTAAACTTCACTGGTTTTCCCTGGCCCAGAATGATGAGGAACTGAGAACCAAGTCATGGTTCTAGAAGGAGCAATCCAGATCACAAAATCATATCTACACAAAAAGCTCATCCATCCCAAGGGGGAAAATGCCTGGACCCATGAGAGTCCAGAATAATAGCAAAATTCAGAAATTAAGGCAATTGGTATCATTCTTGTCACTTTTATGCAGAAAGCCAATTAGTGGGCCTCTTTTTCTTTTTTAAATGCCCACTGTTAGAGTACTGTATTTGTTTTGAACTGTAGGAATGACCTTGAGAAAATTGAAATGGGCTATTATTAAATTATGGAAGTTATTCTGAAAGCCATTCTGTAAGATTTCCTCTCCCAACTAAATGTGATAGAACTATAGTTTGACCTATGACTGACTATCCATTGTGAACCACAGTACCACACTATGGAAGACTTAACTTTCTCTGTGTTTTTATCAGCTAACCATGTTAAGATCCATTTCAGTTCAGAATTAATTATTATGTGGACCACCTCCCATTGATACCATGAGCAGTGGTACCAGTTTTAGTCTATTTTTTAAAGTATTTGCTAGTGTGTAAAAACTACATGAAGTTAAAAAACCAAAACTTCTAGAAATGTTTAATATTTTCTCTAATAATATAGTAATTTTGATCTTTGTTTAGAGTATTGGTATGCTTTTGACATTGAGAATATGTGTAGCATAATTTAAATATTTTCTAAGAACCTAATCAAATACAAATCTTTCCACTGATGTACTTAATCCAGGTTTATTAAGCTTTGCAAAAATACACTGTTGAATTTTGAACATATTAAATTTGCCTTTTTTAAATTGAACAGCTCTGAATTAAAGATTCGTTTCATTTAATTCACTAAATATTGTGGAGTGCCTTATATATCTTAGGCAGTAATCTTTACGTGGACCACCTTTCACACATTCCACGTTAGAAACTTCTCCAAGTGAGGCAGTTATCCCCTCTGCCATTTGCTATCCCTGCTGCTCTGCACTTTAAAGATCCCTGCTTTCTAGCCTGCTTTCAATGCAGATGAAGTCCTTGTACCAGTCATAGAAATGAGCCAAGAAATTGCTAACATGAGTTATAGATATGCTGCTGTAGCCGTTTGCAGTGGTCGTTACACCCATTTGAACCTAGCCTGCAGGACTTGGAGTCCGAGCCTCACTGTTTGAATCATTGCAGTGCTTCTGCCACGTGACTATGTGCTGCATCCCTCCAGCTAGATGAACCTGAGTGGCTGGGTTGTCTACAGTGGCCAGTGGCCACAAATGGTTATTATCCCCCATATCCAAAAGATTGTAGGAATAATACATCTAGGCATTTGGGATTTACGAGGATAAGTTTCTGAGAGTTTGAATTTATGAATTTAACAAAATTCTTAGGCACTTGTCTTAGGCTCCCTAGCTCATCATTCAGGAAGCTAAGTTTGCTTAGCACTCAGTGATTACTCCTGCTAGAAGTGGTATTTATTTCAACATACAAGCATGCTCTAATATTCCCCATCTTTAAAAAAACCTGACCTTAATCCCACATTTATCCTCCAGCTAACTCTCTCTAACATCCATCCCATTTTTGTTTCGCTTTGCAAAAACAACTACTTAGAAGAGGTTTTTTCACCATGTCACCTCCCATTCTCTTTTCCCTGTCTGCTTTAGGTGTCCATCCCTACAACTCCATTGGAAGTGCTCTTGTCAGCATCACCAACTATCTCCATCCTACTAATTCCAGTGTGCATTTTCTGGCCTTCTTTTACACACCCTCTCAACACAGCTATTACCCTTTCTTGACACACTGTCTTCTCTCAGCTTTCATGAGACTCAGTCTACTGATATCTTCCTCCCTCACTGGCCATTCTTTCTCAGTTTCCCATGCTGCCTTCTCCTCTTATTCAGGACTCCTCAGGGTTCCTTTCTTTCCTCTCTTTTCACTCCCTTAAAGGAGTCTTAAAGGAGTCAGTCTCACACTTTTCAATACCATGAATATGTTAAAGACTTATTTCACCAGGATAGAATTCTCTGAGTTCCAGATTCCTGTCTGTACCCTACAGCCTAATTTATATATCCATTTGGAAATCTCAGACATCTCAAAGATTTATGTATATCCCGTATTTTGGATTGGTTCACTTTTAAACTGTTTATTTACAATTACATTGAAAACATACAATAGATATAACTCCAGGACTGGAACATCCTTTTTTCTGTTTTTGCTCTTTACCAAGAAGAGTTCTTCAATTCCCAATTCGATTCCAAAATACGTATCTCCAACCCAAACATCTCTTCCAATCTTCAGGCTCATTTCTCTAGCTGCTTAGTTGTTATCTCCACTTAAGTCCTGAAGGTATCTCTAACTTTACTTTATTTGAATGGCTGATTCTTCTCATTCTTTAGGTCTCACTTCCCAGAGAAGCCTTCCCTGTATCAAAGTAGGTCTCCCTTCTTATTCTGTATCTTAGGTTTTTCTCAAAGCACATATCACAGTAACTTGTAATTATTCTTAGTTTATTTACGAGTATGTTTTTTGCCTCCCCTACTAGACTGTAAGCTTCATGAGGCCAGGGTCTCTGTTTTTATTCACCATTGTATCTCTAGATCTTTCACAGTGCCTGGCACATACTAAATACTCAATAAACATTGGTTCACTCAGTCCATCATCCCCCAAAAAGAGACCTTCCAGGAAGTTCCTTTAATTTATTTACTATATTCAAATGGATCCAAATGTCACAGTACAGGGCTTCCCTGGTGGCGCAGTGGTTGAGAGTCTGCCTGCCGATGCAGGGGACACGGGTTCGTGCCCCGGTCAGGGAAGATTCCCACATGCTGCGGAGCGGCTGGGCCCGTGAGCCATGGCCGCTGGGCCTGCGCGTCCGGAGCCTGTGCTCTGCAACAGGAGAGGCCACAACAGTGAGAGGCCCGCGTACCGCAAAAAAAAAAAACAAAAAAAAACACAAATGTCACACTACATTGAATTCTCAATATTATGAATCAGAGAATGATAAGTTTCTCTACCCGTTTTTATCTTTTGAGGATTCTTAGGATCATATTGAAGTCTTTTGCTATTTGTGAATTTTATGGTTAAAATTAAATTATTTTCTTTTGTGATGTAATCAATGGTAATTAAATTTCTTTATTCCAGGATGGAAGGCTAACATTTTATCCAGGGAGTCAGGTAGTGAAACTTCCTTTTATCAACTTCATGAAAGCACAGGGCACTTCCTTTCTGAATGCCTACACAAACTCTCCGATCTGCTGCCCATCGCGCGCAGGTATGAGCATGCTTTAATATTACTGGAAGTGGTCCCATACTGAAAATGTTTTCACAATTTAAAAAATTATACCCCAAAATAGGATAGTAAGTCATATTTGGCATCTAATAAAAAAATTTTAATATATGTGATGTGTGTTATAAGGTATGTATTGGGTATTGGGGTTTTTTAAGAATAGGAATTTTATCACCTAAATTGGTATTTAGTTCAAGTATTATTGTTTCATTTCCCTTAGGATTGGTGACAAAAAATCTTTTGACTATCCAGGCAAATTAGGAAATGCTCATATTTCCTTGAAGAGTTCTATTTCCAAGGAAATTTTTTAGTAAGAGATAGGGAGCTGGGAGGAGACTTCAAAGTATACCACAAAGTCGTTAGAACTTTTCAGATATATCTGGATTTTTCTGTATTATTTCAGATTACATATTTTTTCTCTTCAGTTTCAATTCACTTCTATCCCAAATTTAATTGTTCACTTTTATTATAATAATTTAACAAATAGGCATAGTTTTAATGGCAAAATAACAGTGATATTAAGCCACGACTAACTGAAAAATCGGGGAAAATTGACATTTTTATAAATTCTGTTGTCGATAGAGTTGTTTTCTTTCTCCTCTAATTTATGATTGTTTGCTTTGGAACTCATAAATAGCACCCAACAATCTTCTTTTGTCCATAAGTTCCTGACATCATATTCTCTGTGATTTAAGTCACAAGTTCTTTCACCTACATTTTCAGTACCATCAACTATATAATCACCAATGATTAAAGGAAACCTAAACTCTATTTTAAGTATTTCAATAGTGAAGGACCAGGTATATTAAAAACACGTTTGTTAATTTTTTTATTCTTTATTGAGCAAGTGGAATGAGCAATGGACCAAGGTGAGGTGATGTCTGGATTCCAATCCTCAATGGACCACGTCAAGCAAGTCCTTCAGTTTCTTTGTCTACAGAACGCTGTATGTGCTGTGTCCCTCACAGTGTTGTTCCCAGCACCAAATGAGATAATGGATTTTAAAAAGTGCTCAATGAACTCTAAAGGTTTCAAAAATGTTAGGTGATGCTTTTTCTGGAAGAAGTATATTTTGGAGAGTTTGAACAAAGAGAAGGAATAATAGTAATAAAAACTAACATTTATTGCATTCTTACTATGTGCCTGGCAATATAACTGCCTTACATGTCTTAATTTATATAATTTCCCACATTTTCACAAAGTAGATATTGTTATTATCCCCATTTTGCAGATGAAACTAAAGTACTGAAAGGTTAAATAACTTATCAAAGGTCACTCAGTAACTAGCATCATTGGGATTCCAAGCCGGGTAATGCCCCATTCCACTCCTCAAAAAGAAAGCATTTTGTTAGATGAGAAAAGGATTCAACCCTGCCATGTGTGTACACAGAAAAGGGAAAAGGAAAGGGATTTCTTTCCAGTTTTACCGAGATGTAATTGACATATAACACTGTATTAGTTTAAGGTATACACCATATTCTAGAGAAAATAAGAACATTTCCATGAGTTGAACCAGTCAGATTAGGCTTATGTGCATCCACATAACACTTCTGGCAATCTGTCCCCAATATACAGCCATAATGCTACCTCCCAAAAAACCAACAATGAGGTAACTACCAAAGCTAAGCTCCAAACACTGGGGCCTTATTAACACTTGTGTCCCCAACAGCAACATAACTGCTGAACACATGATAAATGCCATAGTCAACCCGCAATCAGTAAGGACCTGCTATCTGCCTGATCACCAGGTTTTCAGAATCTGAAACAGACATTTTAGGAAATAATTATAACAATTAATGAAAGCAGGTATGAAGTTAAGTTTTTATTCTTTATTGAGCAAGTGGAATGAGATAACATAAAGAAAAACTCCACACTCTATCTGCACAAAGCAGAGGAGGCTAAAGTACTGAAGGGATGCTTATACTGAATTATAAAGGCACACAGGTAGACAAGGTGATAAATCAGATAAGACACAGCAAATACACTAAGATGCAACATCTCTTCACTAAAAATTTCATTTGGTCTCAATCAGCAATCTAGGTTAGTACACATAAGTAATCACACATTTGCTACTGACTAGTTCCTCATCTTTGCTTTCTATTTTTTCATTTACTTGTATATTCTTCAGTTTCTGTCATCAGTGTCTTAAAGTTTTTAGTGTACAGATCTTTCATCTCCTTGGTTAAATTTATTCGTTAGTATTTTATTCTTATTTATACAATCATAAATGGATTTTGGGGGTAATTTTTTCTGGTAGTTCATCATTAGTATATAGAAATGCAACTGATTTTTGCATATTGATTTTATATCCTGCAACTTTACTAAACGTATGGATTAGTTCTAACAGTTTTTTGGTAAAGTCTTTTTGGTTTTCTATATATAATATCATGTTTCTGCAAATAGGGACAATTTTACTTATTCTTTTCTGAGTTGGATGCCTTTTATTTCTTTTTCTTGCTTAACTGCTCAGGCTAGGATTTCTAGAACTGTGTTGAATAAGAGTGCTGAGAGTGGGCACCCTTGTCTCGTTCCTGATCTTAGAGGAAAAACTTTTAGCTTTTTACCATTGAATATGATGTTAGCTGTGGGCTTCTATATATTCCTTCTATACCCAGTTTTTCAAGAGGTTTTTTTTAATTGGAGTATAGTTGCTTCACAATGTTGTGTTAGTTTCTGCTGTACAAGGAAGTGAATCAGCTATATGTATACATATATCCCCTCCCTCTTGGACCTTCCTCCCACTCCTCCCCCATTCCACCTATCTACATCATCACAGAGCACTGAGCTGAGCTCCCTGTGCTATACAGCAGGTTCCCACTAGCTATCTTTTTTACACATGGTAGTGTATATATGTCAATCCTAATCTCTCAATTAATCCCACATGAATGAATGCTAAAATTTGTCAAAGGCTTTTTCTGCATCTATTGAGATGATCATATATTTTTTTTAATCCCTCATTTTGCTAATGTGGTATATCACATTGATAGATTTGCAGATGTTGAACCATCTTTGCCTTCCTGGAGTAAATCCCAATTGATCATGATGTACGATTCTTTCAAAGTATTGTTAAATTAGGTTTGCTAATATTTTGTTGAGAATTTTTGCATCTATGTTCATCACAGATCTTGGCCTATAATTTCCTTTTCTTGTAGTGTCCTTGTCTTGTTTTGCTATCATGGTATTGCTGGCCTCATGAGTTTGGAAATGTTTCCTCATTTTCTCTTTTCTGGAAGAGTTTGAGAAGGACGGTTTTCTTTTTTAAATGTACCTCTTTGGCTTATTCTTTTTTTAAAATTTGTTTATTTAATTATTTTTGGCTGTGTTGGGTCTTTGTTGCTGCACGTGGGCTTTCTCTAGTTGCGTCCAGCGGGGGTTACTCTTCGTTGAGTTGTGCAGGCTTCTCATTGTGGTGGCTTCTCTTGTTGAGGAGCACGGGCTCTAGGCACACAGGCTTCAGTAGTTGTGGCTTGTGGGCTCTAGAGCACAGGCTCAGTAGTTGTGGAGCACAGGATTAGTTGCTCCGCGGCATGTGGGATCTTCCTGGATCAGGGATCAAATCCACGTACCCTGCATTGGCAGGCGGATTCTTAACCACTGTGCCACCAGGGAAGCCCCAGAAGGATTAGTTTTAATTCTGCTTTAAATATTTGATAGAATGCACCAGTGAAGCCATCTGGTCCTGGACATTTCTTCATTGGGAGGTTTTAGATTACCGATTCATTTTTTACATTTCTAGGAACGTATCCAATTCTTCCAATTTGTTAGTATAATTGTTCATGGTAGTTAGTCTCTTATGATCCTTTGTCTTTCTGTGGTATCAGTTGTAATGTCTCCTCTTTAATTCCTAATTTTATTTGAGTCCCCTTGTTTTTTTCTTGTAAAGTCTAACTAAGGATTTGTCCATTTTATTTAAGAAAAAAAACAACTCTTAGTTTTTTTGTTTGGCTGCGTCTTAGTTGTGGCACGTGGTGTCTTCACTGGAGGCATGTGGGATTTTTGTTGTGGCACGAGCTCTTTGTCGTGGCACGCGGGCTTCTCTCTAGTTGTGGTGTGCAGGATTTTCTCTCTCTAGTTGTGGCGTGCGGGGTCCAGGGTGCATGGGCTCTATAGTTTGCAGCATGCAGCCTCTCTCATTGAGGTGCACGAGCTCAGTAGTTGTGGCTTACGGGCTTAGTTGCCCCGCAGCATGTGGGATCTTAGTTCTCTGACCAGGGATCAAAACCGCATCCCCTGCATTGTAAGGCAGATTCTTTACCACAAGGGAAGCCCCAATAACTCTTAGTTTTATTGATCTTTTCTATTGTCTTTTTAGTCTCTATTTATTTCCACTCTGATCTTTGTTATTTCCTTTCTTCTACTAACTTTGGGCTTAGTTTGTTCTTCTTTTCCTAGATCCTTGAGATACAAAGTTAGGTTGTTTATTTGAGCTATTTCTTTTTTATAATGTAGGCACTTAAAGTTGTGAACTTCCTTCTTAGAACTGCTTTTTCTGCATGCCATTTGTTTTGCTATGTTGTATTTCTATTTTCATTTGTCTCAAGATATTTTTTTGACCTCTCTTTTGATTTCTTCTTTGGCCCATTGGTTGTTCAGGAACATGTTGTTTAAACTCCATATATTTGTCAATTTTCCAGTTTTCTTCTTATAACTGATTCTAGTTTCATATCACTGTGGTCAGAAAAGATGCTTGATATGATTTCACTCTTTTTAAATTTATGAAGACTTGTTTTGTGTCCTAACATATGATCTTCCTGGAGAATGTTCCATGTGCACTTGAGAAGAATGTACTTTCTTTTGCTTTTGGATGTAATGTACTGAAAATCTTAATTCCATCTGTTCTAACATGTAGGTTAAGTCCAGTGTTTCCTTATTGCTTTTCTGTCTGGAAGATCTATCTGCTGTTGAAGTCCCCTAGTATTATTGTATTGCTATTTCTCCCTTTAGGTATGTTAATATTTGAAAAAAAAAGATTATTGACTAAACAATGGTAGCTGTAGAAAATGAGAGAGAAAACATAGAACACATAAGTTTTTTGTGGCAAGCCAGTATATAGACAAGAAATAGGGAAAAACCTTGAGGATTTTTGGGAAATGAGATCTGTACTTCATTTGACCAACTTGGTAAATTAACCAACAAATACTTAGTGATTATTTTTATGACTCAAGTCAGACAAGCTTTATATTTAATTCCATTTATTTACCTTAAACAACTTAACCTGTAAGCCAGGGGTCCCCAACCCCCGGGCCACAGACCGGTACTGGTCTGTGACCTGTTAGGAATTGGGCTGCACAGCAGGGGAGTGGTGGATGAGCAAGTGAAGCTTCATCTGTATTTACAGCCACCCCACATCGGCTTGCATTACCACCTGCGCTCCACCTCCTGTCAGATCAGCAGCTGCATTAGATTCTCAAAGGAGTGTGAACCCTACTGTGAACTGCGCATGTGAGGGGTCTAGGTTGTGCAATCCTTACGAGAATCTAATGCCTGATGATCTGAGGGGGAGCTGAGGCGGTGATGCTAGTGCTGGGGAGTGGCTGCAAATGCAGATTATCATTAGCAGAGAGGTTTGACTAAACAGAGACCATAATAAATCAATTGCTTGAAGACATATCAAAACCCTATCAGTGAATGGCAAGTGAAAACAAGCTCACGGTTCCCACTGATTCTGCATTATGGTGAGTTGTATAATTATTTCATTATATATTACAATGTAATAATAATAGAAATAAAGTGCACAATAAATGTAATGCACGTGAATCATCCCAAAACCATCCCCCCCTCCCCAGTCTGCAGAAAAATTGTCTTCCACGAAACTGGTCCTTGGTGCCAAAAAGGTTGGGGACCGCTGCTGCAAGCCTTAGAGACTCACCTGTAAAATGAAAATAGTAATTCATTTCAGTTTTCTCCTTGATAAAACGAGGTAACAATCAAAAATGTTAGGTAAAACACTTAATGCAGATAAATCTTGTTGCAGAGCACAAGCTCTAAACTAGTAGTCAGTCTCTTTTCTCTCGGTATAATTGTCTTAATCATTAAAACGAATTGTTAAGCTTTATTTACACTGATCCCATTTTTTCCCCCCAGCAATGTGGAGTGGCCTCTTCACTCACTTAACAGAATCTTGGAATAACTTTAAGGGCTTAGATCCAAATTATACAACATGGATGGATGTCATGGAGAAGCATGGCTACCGAACACAAAAATTTGGAAAACTGGACTATATTTCAGGACATCACTCCATCAGGTAAAAAATAAAATAAAAATGATTCTAACAGGCAGCCCACTGCTATAATACATACATGTACCCTTTTTGACTTCTTTCTCCACAAAGGTGAATGTAAATCTCTTAATCCCTAGATTGTGTTAATTTGGCTAAATCTTTAGCTTTCTTTAATCTTCTTAAAATATTGAAATTATATGCTAGTAATTTTGTTTTTCTTAAACATTAAAGGTCTATAAAATTGTTTAGTCCATGATTTATTTTGATTTAGTTATACAACGGCTACTTTATTACTCACTTTACAATTTGTTCTAAAGACCGTAATCTTCTTGCTACTTGCTTTTTTCAGTTCTCCCCAACTTTATTCTATTGTAACTTTTTTTTCTTTCATTTTACTCAGTCCTCAAAAATTAGGCAACTAAGCATAGGGAATAAGAGTAGAGATATAGAATCAGATTGCCTACTTTTGAATCCTAGTTTCTCTGTTTACTACTAACTTGTAGTATAATCTTGGGAATATTATCTAAGCTAACTGAAGTTTAATTTCTTTGTTGTGAGCATTAAATGAAATAATATGGGCTCATTTCACAAAGTTTCACCAGTTTCTCTTTAAAATCCTTCTACTTTTTTGGAAAGTAAGGTTAATCCAAAGTAAGATACAACTATTCATATTATCCTATTTGAAATTGTTTTCTTTCTTTGTTTTCTCAGTCAGTCCAATAATAAAAAGAATCTAAGGTTGAATGCCTTGTATTGCATATCACTATCACTCTCTGTGTGAGATGGTTAAAATATGATCTGAGTTTTATTCCTCAGTGGGATAATAATTCTTGGAGGGCACAGACCCTGTTTCTCTTTCTCACTACTTTATTCCCACTTCCAACGTAGTGCCTGTATGTTGTAGGTACACAATTAAATATTTGTTTAATGAATGAATGAATGGAATAAAAAGTTACAACTTATTATTTGATAAACATTGATATTCTATCTCACCTGGGTTAAAAGGAAAAGAGCCACTTAAACGTTGATATTTGGGAAATCAAAGATGGTTTTCAGTATAATAATTACTGTAGCATATTTTCACTTTACTTACTGTCTCACCTGAGCTTAGGAAGCTTAAATAAGCTATCAAGACTATTTGTATTAGTGCTGTATGTACCCACATAGTTATTTGACTGACAGATAGGTCAAGGCTGCTGTTAATAGCATGTCTGCAAAGGTTATATGACTTACAGTACGTTATCTTTCAGATTCTTCTGTGCAAGTTTAAAGATGGGTCTCAGAAAAAAAAAGGTCTCTCAATATCAAATAGATGCATTCAATGTTTTTGATAGACTGACTCTCAAAACACGTTTTTATAACTTTGAGCTACCTTTACCACTGAAATTAGCCATTTTTGAACCTGTTTATATTTTCAGCCAGAATTACAAGTCCCTTTAGTTTACTACTACAGTTCTCCATCTGTATTTTTTTCAACATCAAATGATGCTTTCTTCTTTTACCAGTTTAAGGACACTAGTCCAGCTGTGTGTCCCTTACCATATATACTATACTACACCAGACTGGGAACTTTAAGGGCTACACGCTTGTTTCTTCCAGACAACTGTTAAACAAGTGCTGGTGGTACTACTCATTAAGATGCCACTTACCGGCTTCCCTGGTGGTGCAGTGGTTAAGAATCCACCTGCCATTGCAGGGGACATGGGTTCAAGCCCTGCTCCGGGAAGATCCCACATGCCGCGGAGCAACTAAGCCTGTGAGCCACAACTACTGAGCCCACGTGCCGCATCTACTGAAGCCCGCGCGCTCTAGAGTCTGTGCTCCACAACAAGAGAAGCCACCGCAATAAGCCTGCGCACCACAACAAAGAGTAGCCCCGCTCACTGCAACTAGAGAAAGCCCGTGCACAGCAACGAAGACCCAACACAGCCAAAAATAATAAATAAATAAAAATAAATTTATTTTTTTAAAAAATGCCACTTACTAACAACTATAAGACCAGGGCAAGTTATTTATCTACTCAGGATCCCAGTTTCATCAAATGAGCTTACTCTAGATGACTCTAAAGATTCTTCCTGGGCTTCCCTAGTGGCGCAGTGGTTGAGAGTCTGCCTGCCAATGCAGGGGACACGGGTTCGTGCCCTGGTCCAGGAGGATCCCACGTGCCACGGAGTGGCTGGGCCCGTGAGCCATGGCCGCTGAGCCTGCGCGTCCAGAGCCTGTGCTTGACAACAGGAGAGGCCACAACAGTGAGAGGCCCGTGTACCACAAAAACAAACAAAAAACCCACACAAAGCACTGCAGCACTATTTACAATAGCCAGGACATGGAACCAACCTAAATGTCCATCAACAGATGAATGGATAAGGAAGATCTGGCATATATATACAATGGAATATTACTCAGCCATAAAAAGAAACGAGATTGAGTTATTTGTAGTGAGGTGGATGGACCTAGAGTCTGTCATACAGAGTGAAGTAAGTCAGCAAGAGAAAAACAAATACCGTATGCTAACACATATATATGGAATCTAAAAAAAAAAAAACAATGCTGATGAACCTAGTTGCAGAGCAGGAATAAAGAGGTAAGACATAGAGAATGGACTTGAGGATGTGGGGTGGGAGGGTGAAGCTGGGGCAAAGTGAGAGTAGCATTAACATATACACACTACCGAATGTAAAATAGTTGGCTGGTGGGAAGCAGCAGCATAGCACGGAGAGATCCACTCAGTGCTTTGAGATGACCTAGAGGGGTGGCATAGGAAGGATGGGAGGGAGGCTCAAGAGGGAGGGGAGATGGGGACATGTGTATGCATATGACTGTTTCACTTTGGTGTGCAACAGAAACTAACACAGTATTGTGAAGCAATTATACTCCAGTAAAGATTAAAAAAAACAAAAAGGCACAAAGGGAAATTCCGCCTCCTCTCCCCGCTCCCCCCACCAAGGGCAAGTGGTTTGGAAAACATGTCATATCCACGACTTGGCTGTCTTAGTTGCACCATGTCCACTAACTCACTGAGCTAACTTGCCAAGTTTTAGTTACCTAAGAGATTTTAAATAATTCACACATGTCATTCATACCTCCATTACCATGAAAGTTAACCAGTTTAAATGAATTTCTTTGATCAAAGTGACCTAGAGAATAATGATGTCTATCATTATTAGGCTCTTACTACCTACTAGGCACTGCATTAGGTTTAAGGTAAAATATTTCCAAAAAGTCACTATGTATCTTCGTAGGCTTGGTAGAGTCATATATTCAGAAACATACATTGAACACTTAATATCTATTAGTAGGTAAAGGAACAATTTGCAGATTTACCAAAAGATTAATTATGCAGTGAAAAGGAATTATTTTATTTTTGGCTGTGTTGGGTCTTTGTTGCTGTGCGTGGGCTTTCTGTAATTGCAGCGAGCGGGGGCTACTCTTTGTTGCGGTGCACGGGCCTCTCACTGTGGTGGCTTCTCTTGTTGCGGAGCACGGGCTCTAGGTGCACGGGCTTCAGTAGTTGTGGCTCGCGGGCTCTAGAGCGCAGGCTCAGTAGTTGTGGCTTGTGAGCCTAGATGCTCTGCGGCATGTGGTATCTTCCCAGACCAGGGTTCAAACCCGTGTCCCCTGCATTGGCAGGTGGATTCCCAACCACTGCCCCAGCAGGGAAGCCCAATAATTCTGATTCTCATACAACTTTAAGGACCTCAGTTGCAGGAGTTAGGAGAACTTTATCCTGGTTCTCTGTCATTAACATAATTTATGAGTTGTTTGTCTCCTCTCTGGGTCTTTTCTCAGCTACATCATTTCCAACTAGAACTTTGACCTGCATGACGCTTTTTGACTCAAACTCCATCTCCTTTTAGTGATGTTCTCTACCTTATAGCTGCATTCTAGGTAATTGCCAGTCACCTGTTTTTCCTTTCCAAATTCAAATTCTGTAAACAAGGATGATAGGCCCAACACATATTTCATCCCAGACTCCATCATAATCACTGACCAGGTTAAGGACCCAAGGATCTGGTCCTTAGGTCGGGTGCGCACCCCTGGCCAGTGGACAGGATAGGAGAAGAGTTAAATCCTACACAGTGTGGTCATCTGGGTCACCTCTTCGACAAGGGCTATGGACATGGTAACATATTCAATGCAGTGACTATTTGGTTAATTACTAATGAAAGATTTACTGGGGGATAATCCACCCACTTTATCTTTCAGATATAATGACATTTTGTCCAGGTTGTATTTTCTGTATAATACTGAAAAGCAAAAGCTTACAAAAAATTTTAAATGTTAGAGTGGCTTAAGTTGATATATTAAATTACTTTAAAAGTGTAATAAGAATCTTCCCCTTATGTGATGTAAAAGAAGTCAATGTGATCTAAACCATTAGAGTTATAATCATAACCAAACTATTTCATCACAATTGCTTTTTCCGCAAGGTAGCAAATGGGCCTTTATTTTTTAAAGTATAGTAGTAGAAGGAGTTTATGCCTGAGTGCATATGAGGAGGTAAGTATCATTTTGGTAGCTAAGGGAGTCACCTCAAGTTCAGCCTAGCACAATGCCTTGTACATGGTAGACATTCAATAACTCTTTCTTGAATTAAATCAAAAAGCCTGCCTTTATTTAAAACCAAACTGCAGCAAATACTCTGTTAAGGGCTACAGTCACTGTCACCTAGAACTCAAAGTTTTAAATATTGATGTTCCAACAGTGATGAATTCACTAGCAGGCTAGGAAATGGCTAAATGGGAGTTCATAACCTGAAGTCCATGAAACCCCTGAGTACCCCCACACACATTCATGCAAAACAAACCTTTTGTTTGAAATTTATTTACTATTATATAATTTTATAATATATAATTGCATAAATATATTTACAATAAATATATAATAAAATATAAGACACAGAATGAATAACAATTGTTATTCATTCAATTAAAACAGACTTTTTGTGAGTGATCATATATGTAAAGATAGATGACAGCCTTGTGAGTCCCTTAAAAAACAGTGTGTTTCTCAGCTTTGAGAAAAGAACATTTAATGGGAATGAATATGGATTCCATTTTCTCTTACCGAATTTATCAGGCCGATAGTGAAATTTGCCAAGGGCATGATTCAGAACTGTAATTTTTCCATGCAAGAGACTTATCTGAGACACATTAGCTGTTAAAGTCCCATTGAGAACAATGATTCTTTGTGTGAAAGGGATCCATTTGCACATAACTCTTAAAGTCTGAGATAGTTGAATTATTTAGTAATCTTAGGAAGCTGAAGGTTTAAGTCGACGCTCCTAATTCATTTTGAAAGAAAACTGTTATGTTCTCATCAATTTTAATGTATGATACTTTTTCAAATGTTATTGTCCCTATGTAAATTCACTTGGTGCTACCTGTGAGCTGATTGTCTCCAATACTGCAGCAGTGGAGTTTGGCACGTTGGCACAGAAAACCCACAAAGCAATGGCATAGATACAAATTTATGCAATAATTAGTTGCTAATATGTTAGTTTTATATGCCATTTATATTAGGAGGAGATTTTGCTTTTAAAAAGAATAAAATTGCTGATTGCTGGATAGTGCATTTAGCCATCACCTCATTTTCTGGAATCGATCCAAGGTAGAATAATTCTCCTATTCATGGGCTACTGTGGAAGCTATTTTAATGATCTTCTCTAAAAATTGAGGCTTTTTTGCATAAAAATTCTTACACTGTTATGTGGAGTGGTGCATCTCAAAATGTAACATGCATGCAGATCACCTGGGCGTCTTATTAAATGCCCTTCCCAATTCAGTGGGTCTGGGATGGGGCTCTAGATTCTGCATATTTAACAAGCTCTCAGGTGATGCTGATGCTGCTTGAAATAGCAAAGATATAAGGAACTGGACCTCAGAGAGAGGTAAGACAAGGTATAGCCAATTGTGAATGCCTTTATCAGAAACATGTGGTTACTTTTGTGTCCCTTTGAGAAGAGAAGCCTCTCTTACATTTCTACAAAGAGGTAAAGTAAACCTTGGACCACTTAGGAGGGGCACTTAGTATATATGCACAAAATGACACATTGAAGCCTAAGTTTATAGAGAACAATTTCCTTTGAGATAGGTGTACTCCACATCCAAACTCCCACCTGAGGCTTCGTTACAGTGGTCTCCACCACTGTACACTCATGAGAGCATGAGAGTGAAAAAGTCAAAAAATGATGTCTTACTATCTTTATGACAATAGTTTTGACCTTGTGGACCTCCTGAAAGCCTCTCGGGTACCTCCCAGAGATCCCTGAGCCACACTTTGAGAAATGCTGGCATATAGGAAACTATACAGTGTATGTTTGTGTCTATTTGCAAGTAACAGGGTAAATTTATAATGAGAGGAGCCAATGAATCAAAGTATCTAAACCACAGGTAGTTTTGGTTCCTCCCCATTAACACAAGCCCTTGTTTATTGTCCTGATTGAAACCGTACTCTTAATATTTCAGACAAAGTACATAGAAATGGAATGGAAAGAAATTTATTCAAAATACCCCTGTGACCAACTAATTAGAAAGGTTATATGTGGAGGAGGTTATATAGCAAGTAATGGTGGGTAGTGGGTAGGGGAAGACAACACTGAACAGTAATACAAAGTAGGTCTAAGCACATGGTCAAAAGATAATGTTTCCTGGTGCAACAGTTTGACCTGGTTAAAGAGGGATGGAGGGCTTCCCTGGTGGCACAGTGGTTGAGAGTCCGCCTGCCGATGCAGGGGACACGGGTTCGTGCCCCGGTCTGGGAAGATCCCACATGCCGCGCGGCAGCTGGGCCCGTGGGCCATGGCCGCTGAGCCTGCGCGTCCGGAGCCTGGGATGGAGACATTGGTTGTTTAGTAGAGAGAATTATAATTTTAAGTTATCTTTCTGTCACAGTAATTGTCATCGACTATGAAGTTGCATATTCACATTCTCTTTCCCTATTTTCCTCACTAGTGTTACTGGCCAGGAGAAATCTGGGCTGGGAAAAGGGACTTTGAGCTGAGAATTGCAGCTCCTGGAGCACCTACTGCTTATACTACATACACTTAACAATGGCCCAGGAGGACTGGGTTGGCCCAGGGAGTAGTGAGAGTAGAAGAGAGAATCATCAGTGATTATAACTATTAATATGTATTGAATATCTAAAAAGTGCTAAATGTTTTTGAGTTATAACGAAGTAAATTTTAATTTTACACTTAGGCACAATGCTTGAACATGGGTCAGCTAATCAAAGTATTACCCTCTTGATCAGCTAGCTTACTCAAGATTCTTGGAATAGCCAGAAAGAGTTAAAAGGGAATATTATGAGAGGCAATTTTACCTTCAACCATAATCCTGTCTCTGCTGCCCCAGTAATGCCGAAAGCATTTGTTATACTCTACTTCACTACCAGCAGTTATAGCAATCATGCCAAAAGCCCACACACTCAGGAATAGACAAAAGAAGATGCCACTAAGAAAGAAGGGTAAATCACATGTTATTTAGTGAGAGGGCAAAAGTGAAACAAAGTTTGAAATTAGCCATAATGGTAAGACCAGGCCAAAATTAAGTTGATTTGAGCCTTTTTACCCTTAAGGGAACCAACCTGGGCTAAAAGAATCTCAGAAACAAAGAATTAAAAAAAAAAAAAAGCAAAGAAAGGAAAGGGGCATAACCTTGCCAGAAAGATTAAATGAAATCACACTTACTCATTGCTGTGGCAAAAGATGGTAATCTGGGGCTTCCCTGGGGGCGCAGTGGTTGGGAGCCCGCCTGCAGATGCAGGGGACGCGGGTTCGCGCCCCGGTCCGGGAAGATCCCATATGCCGCGGAGCAGCGGGGACCGTGAGCCATGGCCCCTGAGCCTGCGCGTCCGGAGCCTGTGCTCTGCAACGGGAGAGGCCGCAGCAGTGAGAGGCCCGCGTACCGCAAAAAAAAAAAAAAAAAGATGGTAATCTGGTTTCAATATAGCCATCTTTCAAGGCAAGATCTTTCCTTGAGATGTTCTAGACTCACTCATGACTGCACTGTAAGGTGAACTGAGTAGTTTGGTTAGCACAGTCAGAACAATAGTCTATACTTGAGTTAATCCAAAGCCTAGTAAAGGCTCTGATCACCAATTAGGGTTTCTGCACCCAATTCCATTGTGTGGGGGTGGTTTCCACACACTACCAACTCTCTGGACACCAAGTGGATGTCCTTCAATTCAACTGAACTCCACAGGTTAAGGGCCCAGTCCTACAAGACTGCCCTCACTCCCCCACTTCAGATGCAAATCACAAGTCCAGGTTGTCACCTATGATTCTGACTGACCAGCTATAAAATCAGAGGGTCCCATGACCTCTTCCTTGGGTTCAATTAATTTGCTAGAGTGGCTCACAGAACTCGGTGAAACATTTCACTTACTAGACTACCAGTTTATTATAAAAGGCTATAACTCAGGAACAGCCAAATGGAAGAGATGCATGGGGAAAGGGCATGATGCTTCGGTGCCACTCTCCCACCCCTCCCCAGTCCGCTCCTTTTCTGGGTTTTATAGAGGCTTCATTACGCAGGCATGATTGATTAAATCATTGACCACTGGTAATTGAACTCAATTTCCATTCCCTCTCCAGCCTCCTCCTTCCCCGGAGATCAGTGGGGTGGGACTAAAAGTTTCAGCCCTCTAATCTCTCCTTTGGTTCTGGCAACCAGCCCAAAAGTAACCTCATTAACATAACAAAAGACACCTTTGTGTCTTTCACTTAGAAAATCTGAGGATTTTAGGAACTCTGGACCAGAATCAGGGAAGAAGACCAAATGTATATTTTTTTATTATAAATCACAATATCACACCGGACAACTAGTTAGGTTGTATTACAAGCTTTCTTGTAATTTTCTTGCTTCCTGCAATAATTTCTCAGCCATATTTTCCCACGTAACACTTCTTTGTTGAAAAGAAAGCACTTTGGTTCCTAAACATCCTGTGTGAATCTCAGTAACCTATTTCTGCTTATCACAAAATCCTAGAGCTCTACCGCAAGTACTGCTGGTGTGATAAACCCCTAGCATCTCACTCCTCTGCAGTAGCTCCGATAATAGCCACATGCAGTTCTCTCATTCAGCAGTGACTTAAGCAAAATTTACATTGTTTGGTAGTATGATAAATTTTACAAAACTTACGATTTTAGGATTTTCTATTTGTTAGATAGAATTAATTAAAATCTGTTAGATGCAATTCTGCTGAGATTCTAGTTTTCATTGTTTTTATCAAAATATATTGAATATCAACTATGAAAAATTATATTTTTATTATGGTTGCTTAAATTTATTTACTTGTCTTCAAAAGGCAGATAAAAGTTCTACTTAGTTCATCTATAAGCCATTAGTCATTTTGTGTGGTTTGAAACTTCCCTTATATGGAGTATTATGTTTTAATATAAAATAGTCTTTATTTTCACGTGGGTATATGAATTTTTTAAGCTCTTTTCTTAATTGATAGGGCACTTCAGAGGTGTTTGCCTCAACCAAAACACAAAAACAGGCTTCTTAGAAATGTCCAAGAGTTCTTCCTAAACAATTATGCCAACTAAAAATACTTACATAATATGGGGATATATGTATATGTATAGCTGATTCACTTTGTTATACATCAGAAACTAACACAACATTGTAAAGCAATTATACTCCAATAAAGATGTTAAAAAAATACATACATTATTGAGGAAAAAGTAGTGGTACTACTACATACTTTTGAAGCAGTTAGATAAAATATTTAGAGAAATTTAATTGATCAAATCATTTAGCTTTTAAATTACCAGCTAAAGAAAATACATCTAGAAATTTGCATCACCATTAGCTTAGCTTAAATCATAGTCAAAATTGTTCTTATAATGAGAAAAGATATAGCTGAAAACAATGTAAAACCTGAGACTTCAGAAACACGTAAGGTACACATGGGAGGTAAGATTTTTCTAAATATAAAGACAGTGATAGGAGGAAATTATTGTAGCTTTGGTTAGAAATACTATCTCTCTTATTCTGACAGAAAAAAAGACAAAATGCTAAAAAATTCAAAAGAAATACTAGGAATTTGAAATATTTATTTTACTAAATATTTTATTACGAGAAAAAAGTAACCTTTGTAAATAATGTCTTAGCTTTAAAGAACACATAGGTGAATATTTGATTCTTGTTATTTTTTTTCTTGGTTTTTGAATTTGCAATGCTCAGTACCTTAATAAGATCTAGTATAGTCAGTCTGAACATTTACATGACTGAGTCTAAAAATTGTTTTCCATATTGCTCTCTTTTATTTATGCTTAGTCAGTTTTTAAAACTTCTAAAATACCTTACAGTATACCTGTCTTTTTGCCCCCTCAGCAATCGTGTGGAAGCCTGGACAAGAGATGTTGCTTTCTTACTCAGACAAGAAGGCCGGCCTATGGTTAATCTTGTCCCTAAAAAGACTAAAGTAAGAGTGATGGAAGGGGACTGGAAGAATACAGATAGAGCAGTAAATTGGTTAAGAAAGGAAGCAATTAATTACACTCAACCATTTGTTCTGTACTTGGGATTAAATTTGCCACACCCATATCCTTCACCATCTTCAGGAGAAAATTTTGGATCTTCAACATTTCACACATCTCTTTATTGGCTTAAAAAAGTAGGTATACTGTGTGGGCTCAGAGGTAAAAGCTAACATTTTATCAGTATATTATTGGTGTTTGCTCACTGTTTCTTTTATTATCATTTTTAAAGAAAAATTTGAAAATTGCATAGTCACATTAAATCAAACTTGACCAATAACTGGTTGACAGAAACTAAAGGGACAATTTTACAAAAATATAATGTGTTAAAACTCAGAACCTACTTCTAAGTTGAATACATTTGCATATAATATGTCTATTTAAAAAAAAACTAAACTAAAAGATACTCTCTTAGGAGTCCAGGCAGTCCTCACTTTGCATGCTTCAGGAGCGTAAAAATGATTGTGCAAGCTGAAGCTGTATAAAGAGATCTTAATAATCAATTGGGAAAATGACCGTTTTTCTAGAACTCTAAAAACATTTGTCAAAACATTAAAAACTCTTCTTTTGGGTTATAAATGTATAGGGAAATGACAAAATAGTAAAACTAATGTTTATTTAATGCACTGTAATTGAAAACACTAGAAACATTAAGAATTAAAGTGTTTTGATTTTTTTATAAAAAAAAGAATCAAGAATAGTTTGAACAGTGCTTGCCTTCTCATTGTGTAACTTAAGATACAGAGCAAGCATCTTCTCTATGTCTCAAGAAATTGTCATATTTCTTTCTAAATTTGGATCACCTTCCAACATTTTACCCTTTGCACTTTCAATGTCATAATATATTCCTGAGAGTTCCTATAATGTGAAGATTTTTGCTAGTGTCACTTCCTCTAGGACATGTTCATCTTTTTCTTCATAACGACCTTCCTTACTTATATCTATGTTTTCACTAAGTTCCTCTGGCTGTATATCTTGAGTGTATCAAATGGTGGCAGTGTCAGCATTCCCAGGTCAGCTAGTTCTTCTATAACTCCAGTTAACATTTGATTCAGGGACTTCCCTGGTGGTCCAGTGGTCAAGACTTCGCATTCCACTGCAGGGCGTGCAGGTTTGATCCCTGGTCAGGGAGCTAAGATCCCACATGCCTTGCGGCCAAAAAACCAAAACATAAAACAGAAGCAGTATAATAACAAATTCAATAAAGACTTTTAAAATGGTCCACATCAAAAAAATCCTTAAAATTTTTTTTGATTCAAATTTTACTTGCAGTGTTATCACTTTTTATTTCTTAACTGTATGTTCATCTTTGTTGATCAATTTCCTCTTTTGAGTATCCATTTTTATATCACATGGATTTATCACTGGGAGACAAGGAGGCAGCATACCTACACACCTTTGCAGTCTGTTTATGTACTAAATAAAAGATGTGCAGTGATCAAACACAGACAAACTTTGAAAGAAATGACAGTTAATCACTGACTGTGATACACATATGTAATCTACATGGTGATGTAGAGACTAAAGAACTAGCAGCATATGAATGTGAAAGTTTGTACTTTATGCAATAACTCGCAGTTAATATACCTGGGTAATGATGACAAATTTATATGATAATAGAGCAGTCAGAGTCACGCATACAAACTGGAGTCGAGCAGCCATTGAGGATCTGGTTTCAGACACGTCTCTGCACCACTGAAAACTTGAACTTTCTTTGAACTGTACCAGGCCCAGGGACACCACCAGCTGTATTCAGAACAACACCTGCCAGCTGCAGCCTTACGGTCTCAAGGTCTCCCCTTGTAACTATGCAAACATTTCAGACCCCAAACAACCTAAGCCTCCTTACTTCTCATCAACTCCAATTATAATTCTTGATAAACAACTCATGTAACTAACTGTGGCCTTGCAGCTTTTTGCCTTTATAAGCCTCTCCCGTTGTATAGTCCTATGGAACACTGCAAAGTGCTTCTTGAATCCATGTCTCTTGGGCTTCAGTCCTAACAAACCCCATATAAACACATTTTTATTTCAATCAGGTCTCCATTTCTGAAATTTTGGTTAACAGTAATTAAAATTTGAACCCTGTTGTTGGGGAACTGGTACTATTTAAGCTGTGGTAACTGATATCCGTGCATACCTGAACCATGTAAAGCGAGGACTGCCTGTGCTTTGAAGTCTGTCACCTTAAATCAAATTTAAGTTACTTTAAAACCTCTATCCAGAAACACTATGTAGTGCACCCTACTTTAAAGGAAACAGTGTCGAAGTTTTAGATACTTCATGTCTTCTTAAAAAGTTCCTTATTTACAAAACAGAAGTAGAGTCGCAGATATAGAAAACAAACTTATGGTTACCGGGGGGTAAGTGGGGGAGGGATAAATTGGGAGATGGGGATTGGCATCTACACACTACTGTATATAAAATAGACAACTAATAAGGACCTACAGTATAGCATAGGGAACTCTACTCAGTACTCAGTAATGGCCTATATGGAAAAAACATCTAAAAAAAGAGTGTATATATGTATAACTGATTCATTTTGCTGTACAGCAGAAACTAACAACATTGTAAATCAACTATACTCCAATAAAATTTTTTAAATATAAATAAATTAAATTAAATTAAAAGTTCCAACTGGCTCTATCTTAAAAAACTTGTCAGGAGTCAGTACTAGCCTAATGAAATGAGTCAAATAATTTAAGTAGATATTTGAGTTTATTAAAGCTACATGACTGGAAGATATGTATGACTTAAGTCTAGTCTTAATGGTTTTCACCAAAACTGTAAGCATTTATATGTATTAAAAAGTTGTATTTGTTCTTAACAAACATTTGGCTATCTCACTAGATGTTGGCATTTTTACTAGTGAACTACTGGGAAAAAGGAGTCTAGATTCTTAGGTTACTGATTCTGAAGTTCTGAATTGATCACACAACTATATTAAAGTGATTAGATACTTATGGATTAGAATACTGTCTAATATAGCTCATGCTTTTTATTGACATATATAATCTTTAAAATAATTTCACAACTGTCTTACTATATATACAGATATTGATATATACCTTTTGTTGTTACTGAGAATACTAAAAATCTGTTCCTAATTTATGTATTTGATTTACTATTTTCTTTACATAATTCGCAACCATGCTTTTCTACTAACCTAAGTAATTAAACTTTGTCTAGTTTACCATATATTCTTGTTGGAAGGGAGGAGTATTACAACTTTGTTTTTCTCCCCTTTTTAGGTGTCTTGTGATGCCATCAAAATCCCAAAGTGGTCACCTCTGTCAGAAATGCACCCTATAGATTATTACTCTTCTTATACCAAAAACTGCACTGGGAAGTTTACAGAAAAAGAAATTAAGGATATTAGAGCATTTTATTACGCTATGTGTGCTGAGACAGATGCTATGCTTGGTAAGTGGTATAATTAAAAAGCAGTCACATGAGGAAAAAGTAAAATATTTTTCCAACAAACAAACAAATTATGCTGGTTGGTGACTTGTATGAACATCCTCAGAAAATTTATTGCAACAGTTGCTGAGATACTTCAGACTTAGAATTATAAGATTCCTGACACATATAAAAATTGGATAATTTGCATTATTAATAGTAGAATAAAAGTCTTTTATATCTTAATTATTCATAAATTAATAGATACTTAGATTTGTTCATATATATATATATAAAAGGTCACAGAAAACTATCATCTGTTGGAAATGAAACGTTTTGCTGGATTTAATCAGGAATCAGTATTCAGCCAAACACAGTTAATTATAAGGCATCTTGGGTTCTAGGAGATGAAACAGATGAGATGTAGAACCTTTTGACTTCTCCCAGACACGTATGTAAAACAAATCCATTCTCCGTAGGCCATTTAGAGCAAGGCTTAACTAAAGCTGAAATCAGTTTCCTCATGTACATTGATCCAGAATTGGATCCAGGATTGTGAAAGGTAAAGGTCTAGGGGGTAGCTGAAGGTGCTGAACTTGCTCAAGAATTAGACAATGGGAAGCTGTGGGAAAGTTTTAAGCTGGGGTGTGACATGATCAGCTATTTTAGAAAGATAGCCACCAGAGTGGTACAAGGGATATTATGAAGGGGAAAGAGGAGTGGAGGCACGAAAACTAATTAGGAAGCAATTACAGTTGTCCAGCTGAAAGACCCTGATGCCCTGATGGTCTGAACTCCGTAAATAACTCATGAGCTGTGGGTCTCAAATCTGACTGGACCTCAGAATCACCTGTGGGTTTTGTGGGGGGTTTTTTTGTTGTTTTTTTTTTTAAATAATACAGACTCCTATAGGCCAGATTCAGAAACTGCCAAAGTAGAGATGATGCTTCTCTCTGGACTATGCCTTACTGTGTTCTCTTAATTGCAATGAGGAGGAAGTTTCACATCACTTAGAGAGAGGGAGTGGTCAGAGAAATTTTACTGCCCAAGAATATGCCAAATCACATTCATATACCATCTGTACTGCTTCCAGCTCTTTTTCAAAGGTAGGATTTCCATAACACTCAGCCAACTTCATGGGCATGATCTTGATCTGGTGACTGGGAATTTGAGAGAAAGGGTAGCAGGAGGAGGGGTTCTGACCCTTTTATCACCTCACGCTGGGCAGGAATTGTGGGTCGATGGTGATAGCAGTCCTTTCATGAGACATGCACAGTGCTAACATCCAGGCTTGTCTTTCCTTTCTCATTTGAGTCACTGGGGGTAATGTTTTCCCCCATTGTCTGATAGAAACATAGAAAGCAAGCCAGCATGATCTCCAAATAAAGAAACTTATCCTATGGGTATTGTATTTTCTCCTTCCTCTCTCTAGTCCATCCACTGAGAAGCAGGCACATGAACTCTGGCATAAGTTACTTGAGAACAGTAGATAGGGCTTCCCTGGTGGCTCGGTGGTTAAGAATCCGCCTGCCAATGCAGGGGACACGGTTCGAGCCCTGATCCAGGAAGATCCCACACGCCGTGGGGCAACTAAGTCCGGGCGCCACAACTACTGAGCCTGCGCTCTAGAGCCCCGAGCCACAGCTACTGAGCCTGCGTGCCTAGAGCCAGTGCTCCGCAAGAAGAGAAGCCTCCACAATAAGAAGCCCGCGCACCGCAACAAAGAGTAGCCCCCTCTCGCCGCAACTAGAGAAAGCCCACGCACAGTGACAAAGACCCAACGCAGCCTAAATAAATACGTAAATTTATAAAAAAAAAAAAAAAAAGAACAGTAGATAACATTCTGATGTTAAGAAGCATCCTGACAAACTCTTAGAGGGTAGAGTTCTTATGAACTTATTGTGATAAAATAAAACATGAGCTAAAAGCTAATTAAGATTTACCTTGACTTATATTACAGGTGAAATTATTTTGGCTCTTCACCAGTTAGATCTTCTTCAGAAAACGATTGTCATATACACCTCAGACCACGGAGAGCTGGCCATGGAACATCGTCAGTTTTATAAAATGAGTATGTACGAAGCTAGCGCCCATGTCCCACTCTTGATCATGGGACCGGGAATTAAGACCAACCTACAAGTATCAAATGTGGTTTCTCTTGTGGATATTTACCCTACTATGCTTGGTAAGTAATGCAATTATGTAAATATTTATTTGTAATAATGCTGGAAAATGAATAAGCAAAATAGTCAGAGGCCCTGCGGACCTGTTCATAACCCTTGACCAGCTCATTTAACTGTGAGTCAAATCCATATCTGAAAAATGAGGATAATATTTCTCAGGTTCCTTTGGCCTTCACTTACTCTAGTCATTTTTCCTTCAAAAGACTCACAACCAGGATATGACAATAAAGTAAGCCACATATGATATTCAGGTCTATAACTTTATAGATATGATTTGTGCATCATTTGATTCTCTACCACCACCTACCTAAAATGTAAGCATTTCCCTTCTGGATTATTCCATCCACTTTGAAACTACTAATTTTTTTACAATGTTACAAATGTCCCTTAATGTTGATGCTATGAACATATTTCTCCCCAGAATATTTAGATTGTTCTGTACTATTTATTTTACTAGCTTCTAATGTCTATTAGCATAACCATAGGTCTAGAACAGCAACATCTGGATATGGGTAGTTAGCAGTTTTTGTTAAAGATACAAGAATAAAGCCATCGTAAATTCAGAAGTTATATAGAACTGTTTCTATCTAATTTAGAAGAGTACTTTAAATTCAGTAACATTTAAATTCAATAACATCTAAATACTCTGTTTGAAGGCACCATAAATTGCAAAAAGTACCATCAATTTATAAATAGATTTTGGTGAAAGAAAAAGTTAACACAGCATAAGACATGTGTGTTTAATATGTTCATATCAAAATGCGAAACAAACATGTATCTGGAAATTAAAGAAATAAGAAAGTTCTTTTTATCTCCTTTTTTCTGCTACAAACTCTTTCCCTTCATTTAACTAAAGACTATTATAGGGTCTTAAATTTCTTTACAGTTAATTTAAATCAGTGCCTGGAATTCCCCGGCAGTCCAGTGGTTAGGACTCCGAGCTCTCACTGCTGAGGACCTAGGTTCAATACCTGGTTGGGGAACTAAGATCCCACAAGCTGCGCGGCCAAAAAAAAAAAATCAGTGCCCTCCTTTTGTCTTTTATTTCACATCTCTTGTATATTTGGGCACACTTCTTTGTTGTTCTTTTGCCTGATGTATATTTTTAATCTCTTCAGTTTCTTACTCATCATTTGCTGGTTCCCCTTTGTCCCAAAGCAATTATCACACAGCCATGTCTCTGCCACTTTCTGGTTCTATCAATTTCCAGGCAATCCCTATTACTTTTCCTCATTTCTGGGTTTTTTTTTTTCTTTTTTTTTTTAACTTTTTATTTTACACTGGAGTATAGTTGATTAACAATGTTGTGTTAGTTTCCCGTGTATAACAAAGTGATTCAGTTATACATATAAATGTATCTATTCTTTTTCAAATTCTTTTCCCATTTAGATTATTATAGAATATTGAGCAGAGTTCCCTGTGCTATATAGTAAGTCCTTGTTGGTCATCCATTTAAAATATAGCAGTGTATACGTGTTGATCCCAAACTCCCTAACTATCCCTCCCCTCACCTCATTTCTGTTTTTATAAGAAATGTATGTGCAATTGTGTTTTAAGTGTCTCTCTTATTTTAAGTGTCTTCTTTTAAATATTTTAAGTGTCTGTTATTATCACCTTTGTAGCTTTATCAGTATATGCTTCTTTTACAGTGGCATTTCTTTAGTTTCCTCCCTTAGTTTTTCCTTATAGAACTTCCCCTACCCCATTTCCAAATTTGCATATCTTTTTATCCTTGTTCTGCTTTCTTGAGGTACACTGATCAGAACTGCAAAAGATTATTAAAGGTTGGGATGATCTCAGTTTTCCCTCAATATATTTCATAGTGATATTTGGCATTTTGTTTGTCTTTTTGACTGTAGCAGCTAAATAATCCAGTATCTGTCTGCAGTAAGTTCTAGTCTATTCCTACTCATTCTGTCACTTTATATGTTAGTTGATTAATATGCACTGTTTAAATCATTTTTCTTTGAATATTGTTTTATATTTGCCTATAATGCAAATTTTCTTCTCTACAGTCTTGATACACCATTATCATTACTTGCCATTTCATACATCATAAAAGTTAAAAGTCATCTGCAAACTGGAAGATTTCACAATGTATATATCTTAACAGATTATATAAGAAAATACTAAATAAAGTTGTTTGGAGTGAGGGAATTTTCATTTATCCACATAGAGGGACAACCTGCCTGTCTCTGCCTAGTTTATGTTACTTGACAATTAGCACTTCTTTAGCCAAACAAAGCATTCCCAGAAACCCCTTTGCATTCCTTCCCCACTCTTCTGGAAATTATGTAGGTTCTCTGAAATTGTAGATTTTTTTCCTATAATTTGTCAATTATTACAATTTTTTAAAACTCATAGTTCTACATAGATTTTTTTTGTTTTGTTTTTATCTTTGACTGATGTTTGGTAATAGAGTCCTTCTGAGTCACATTTCCCAGCAGAACATGTTTTATTAACAGCATTTTGATCATGTGTTGATTAGACCTGCCCAACTAAAGTAAGTAAAGCCAAAAATTAGTGTCTCTCCAGTTCTAAACTGGAAATTAACATTCCAAGGCTTAATGTGTTTCATAACGAACATTTTTATTATGAAAAGGGAAAAGTTACATTTATATGATTGGTGGAGGAGAGTGAAGAGAATATCTATGCATGGATCTTTATATAAAACACTGAAACAGGGGCTTCCCTGGTGGCGCAGTGGTTGAGAGTCCGCCTGCCGAGGCAGGGGACACGGGTTCGTGCCCCGGTCCGGGAAGATCCCACATGCCGCGGAGTGGCTGGGCCCGTGAGCCATGGCCGCTGAGCCTGCGCGTCCGGAGCCCATGCTCCGCAACGGAAGAGGCCACAACAGTGAGAGGCCCACGTACCACACACACAAAAAAAAAAGACAAAAAAAGCCACTGAAACATCCTATTAACCAGATGTTAACCAGAGATAAGGTAGAAAGAGAATGATGCAAGGGGGATTCAACAAGAACCTTATGCTGGAGCCAGGAAACAGCACTGTAACATTATTTATCTAAAATTAACCTTTTACAAGTGATAAAGGGTTAATATTAATAGAACTCTCACAAATCTATAAGAGAAAGAGACATACCCTATTAACAAATTGACCAAAATATATAAATAAGCAATTCACAACAGAAGACACACAAATGGCCAAGATATTTTCAGAGATTCAAACTCAGTAGTCTGAAAAATATTAAAATAAGAAGATACCATTTTTCTTTCACACATAGAGTTTGCAAAGATTTTTAAACAGCAGAAAAGCTTATATTGGAAATAGGCCTTCTCATATTCTGCTGTTGGGAGTATAAACTGGCACAGATTTCCTGGAGGCAAATGTGGCATTACATTCCAAATTACTTAGAAATATGCATACATTTTGACCTAGAAAATTCCAATTTTAGAAATTAACCTGTAGATATACAAAAAGATTTATCTCCATGGATATTATTGTATTATGATGTTATATTAAAGAATTAGAAACAGTATGAATATCTAGTAGTAATGAACTGGGTAAAAATTAGTCAATTTTGTTTTAAAAAGTGAAATGATACATGGAAATGGCTCCCACGTATTATCGAAAAGAAAATGTAAGCTCTAAAACCATATAAAATTTTTTTGTTTTGGTTTGATTTGTTGTTTATTGAGATAAGATATCTATCTAATTTATTGACCAGATCAGCACATTTTTTAGAGTAAAAGGATACTATTAACAATTACACCAGGGACTTCCCTGGTGGCTCAGGGGTTAAGAATCCACCTGCCAATGCAGGGGACACAGGTTCGAGCCCTGGTCCGGGAAGATCCCACATGCCATGGAGCAACTAAGCCCTCGAGCCACAACTACTGAGCCCGCGTGCCACAACTACTGAAGCCCGTGCGTCTAGAGCCCGTGCTCCGCAGCAAGAGAAGCCACCACAATGAGAAGCATGCATACTGCAACAAAGAGTAGCTCCCGCTCGCCGCAACTAGAGAAAGCCCGCGCATAGCAACAAAGACCCAACGCGGCCAAAAATAAATAAATAAATAAATAAATAAATAAATAAACTTAAACAAAAAAACTCCCAGATATTTCTCTAAAAAAAAAAAAAAAAAAAAATTACACCAGGATTAGCATAAACTGAGTCTGTTGCCTTGTTGAACAGCCTTACCAATCAATAAGGCAAAGATAATTCTGATGGTCTATGTTTAATCTCATGTTTAATTCAACCTTGTAAAATGAAATTACTTACTTCTAGAAGGGTTTAAAGCTATCAATACTTTTAGTAGTGATTAGTAACTCTAAAATTTGACCTGTGGGACAGTGTATTCTATTTTTCCTAAGCTTAATAAATAGATTTTGATAAAGTATCTATGAAGGACTTATTTTGTGATTCTTCTAACCAACTAGGAGCTTAAAATAGATATAAAATATAATCTATTCTTAGAATTCCAAAGGTCCTTTATTACCTTAGCCACAGCTGTATTGTTTTGTATGGATCCAATTTATACACAAGAGTATGGGATTAAATTTCTCAGATCAAAGCCTCAAGCCAGACTTCCTCTTCCCTTCCATTCTATGGACCTTAGAAATGTATAAAAGATGGTGATTCAAAAAACCTCAAATAGAAAGATATTAAATAGGAAAAACCAACTGGGATTCCTGTTTTAATAAACCTACCTTACTATAAAGAGCTTGTTGAAATTTAAGATGGTATAATGCATTTATAAAAAGGTCTGAATTTACAAATAGTTTTTAAAGGTATTTTAGAAAAGTGATTATTTTCTATAAAATGATATTTTATGATAAAGTAGGAGGAGTATTCTTAGTCTATGTATCTTTGTAGGTCCTATCACATTATCATTTTCTAGTACTGGCAGAAGAGTGCCATTTTATGAATAGGAATTCTTTATACTATTAAAGTTGATATCATTATTGCATAGATTATTCTTTAAAAATTGCTCCCCAACCTGTGATAAACCATAATGGGAAAGAATATGAAAAAGAATGTGTGTGTGTATATATATATTATATATATATATTATATATATATGAATCATTTTGCCATACAGCAGGAATTAGCACAACACTATTAATCAACTATACTTCAATAAAATAAATTTTAAAAAAATTACTCCCCAAAATATTTTCTTCTCTAATAATCTAGTATCAACATCCTTTAGCTCAGTTAGAAATAAAGGTAATCTCATTTTTAAATTAAAATTGTTTGGACTTTCTCTTTTAAACTTCTTATTTTCAGTTGAATTTTTTTCATTAATAGTTGGCCTTTTTTGTAAAACACCTAACTTCTTTTCACATAAAGGATAAATCCAGAATTTTTTTGAATTGTGAAAATGTAATTGTATAAAAATGCAGTTGTGTTTAAAAGAATGCTTCATTGCTAGTGATTTAAATTGCAAAACCCTCCTTATCACAGGATCTTAGTGGAGGGTTGGGAGGGTCATTCTACATAGACTATTTTGTTTTTATTGGCTGAAAAATATTGGGAAGTTGAATAACTACAGTAAGGCAAGACTTGAGGAGCAGTATTGAAGAGTCCAGACATCCTGGAGTCAAGACTGCCTAAATTCAAATCCTCCTCCAGTATTTACCAACTGTATACCCTTGGGCCAGTAACTTAACATCTCTGGTCTTCAGTTTTCTTATCAATAAAATAGAAATAATAGTGGCTATTCCATAGCTTAGAACAATGACTGGAACATGGTAAACAATTAAATGTTAGATATTATTGCCATTAATATTTTTTATTCTTCTTAGGTATGCCCTAAAAAATGTATATAGCTTGCATCATTGCCATACCAGGCTAATCCCTTATCTATCCATACACTTGGGAAGAAATATAAGCTTATCTTTCTTCAGGAGACCATCACAAATATCCAGGTCTGCATTTTTACCCATTTGATTACTGTTTTAAATTTAAGTCACTTTATTAAGAATCATGCAGTTACTACTAATATTTGCTTCTACTGCCAAGAACGATGAAACTTCCTTAACACGGAATTCTAACGATAGATTTTCCAGAAGAAAAAAATATGAAAAATGGTTTTAAACAAAGATCAAAGAGCTTTCTGAAAAGCAGTTTAAGCTGAAGTGCTTTTAAGGAAATAACTGATAAACATATGAAAAATGAATACACAGTTTCCCAAAGCACAGAAAAATCAATAAAGATTAAATACATATTTATTAAATACTGTGGATATTTGACAAGGATTTTATTCTTCAACATCAATTTACACAGGTGTATTATTCTACTGATCCTAGACAGGAAACAAGTCACATTATCACTTGCCTGAACTGCAATAGCTTCCTAATTCTTTCCTTCTGCCCGTACTCACTTTTAGTCAATTCACCATACAGTAGTTACTGTCAAACATGTCACGATTCTGCTCAAAAAATCACTTAGAGTAAAATCGAGAATCTCTAATTGGGCCTGGGAGTCCAACATGATCGCCTCCCCTATCTAACACATCTTGTAGAATTTTACCTCTCACTTACTCTGCTCCAGCCATGCTGGACTCCTTTGCCTTTGGGGAACGGAATGAAGCAGCTTCCTGCCTCAGGGTGTTTACAGTTGCTATTCCCTGGGAGAATGCCCTTCCTCCCCATGCAGATATCTATTGAGCTCATCTAGCCCTTTCTCAGGTCTCTGTCTATGTCACCTCATCAGAGAGGCCTTCCCTGACCACACTATATAACACAGCACATAAACACATACCTGCCATCGTTCTCTATTCCCCTGATCCTGCTTTATTTTTCTTCACCTCACTTATCACCATCTGACATATTTGTCTGTCTCCCCACATTAGAAGGTAAGCTCCAAGCGTCTGAGAGAGCTTATCTGCTTCGTTCACTGTTGTTGCCCTACACCTGGAACAGCACCTAGTTTGTTAGATGCTGGGGTTTTGGTTTTTTTTTGAGTAAAAAAAATTAATACTTAAATGGACTCATCCTAGTTTAATACTGACTTCTCATATAAACATAGCAGAATTATTTAAATTTTCTTAGTCTAACAAGCTTCTTTAGGAAAATTAGGCTAAGAACAGATCTGAAATAAGGTATTTCTAAGTATTAAAGGTGATTAAACTGCTGAATACAGGAACTTCCCAGTCATGGGTATCTGCCAGTTGGTCCCTGCTTCCCAGCCATCTTCAAAGCCCTCTTCTGTCCCTTCCTCTGCCTCGCAGTGGTGCCCCGTGACGGCTGACACACAGACCAGCCCGACCCAGCCTATTCCCTGGCTACTTTCTCTCCTTACAGAAAGTAGCCTACTGTCTTGTAGCTCAATTAGTTTCGTCTTGGGCCATCTTTTTCTCTCATGCACATCCTCTTTAACATCTTTGCTCCTTCTTCTTCTGTTTTTAACCAGTTATCTCTGAAATACTTCTCTTTCTTTCCTTCCTTCCTTCACTTGTTCTTTCACTCTTTCTCAAAAAAGTCCCTGATGATGATTGGTTGGCAGAAGATTAGTACTTGTAATATGCTCCTTCCAAGGAAATGGAAGATACAAATTTTTTAATTAAGTTATATGTAAAACAAGTACCTTCAGAACACTTATAGAGGTCTTTGTCTACTTCCTTATTGTCTTTTTTTCCTTATTGTCTTTTAATTCATTTGTTTTTCCTCAAATATGTACAGTCAAGTTAAATTAATTTTCTTATTCAATTTTAATTTCTAGCATTGCAGATATATTACATTCTATTTTTTATTGGAAATACTTAATTATTTCTAAATTAATGTTTCTAAAAACATGGAACATTGAAACCAGAAAAGCTGCAGGGGAGGCAACTACAGATTCCTTTCGGAACTATCGCAAGGACCCAGCCATAATTAACGGTAATTTTTTTTTCGCGGCTTGCGGGATCTTAGTTCCCTGACCAGGGATTGAACCGGGCCCATGGCAGTGAAAGCACAGAGTCCTAACCACTGGACCACCAGGGAATTCCCAATGATTGATAATTTTTCTATAGGAAAAAGATAGTTTGAGTTCCAAACAAATACCTTAAAAGCAATTTTTTAAAATACAACCTTTCTTTGACGTTAAACATTTCTCATGCTATTGTTTTCTATGTCTATATTTGATAAGGAAAAAATAGATTATTTTTCTCTAAATCAGTATAATCCAGGATTTCCCAATGTATGTTCTGCAAAATACTAGTTCCTCAAGATGCTACTTCGGGGTAAAAAGATGTTCTGTCATCAAGTAACTTTGGGACAGATGGCGTACTACATACCACCCTTGAAGGTTTATGATACACATCATCAATAGATTTATTTAATTTTAACCACTGTTTGCAAACATATGTAACTACTAGACTCCTTTCTCGTATAGGTCTTGTTAATGTCCTGTGGGACCAATTTGAAAAACACCTGTGATCATTCCATCATTTGGAAATACAGTACTTATGATATTAACTAATATTTGTTGAGGGTTTCCTATGTGTCAGACACTGTTCTCAGAATTTTACATAAATTTTCATATTTAAACCTAAAATAAACCTATGAAATTCAGGCATTATTATTATTCCCCTTTTACAGATGACAAAACTGAGGTTCAGAATGGTTAATAACATGCCCAAGGTCACAATTCTAGTGAAGTAATAAGCATTTGGATCTACGCAGTCTGTTTACAAAAATCCATATACAGCCTCTAGTCTCTGCGACCTTTAATGATGTCATTTATGAATGCTCAACTAATGAAAGAATGAGTTATTTTAAAATACTGTGTTATTTAGATATTGCTGGAATTCCTCTGCCTCAGAACCTGAGTGGATACTCTCTGCTGCCATTGTCATCAGAAATGTTTAAGAATGAACGAAAATTCAAAAACCTACATCCGCCCTGGATTCTGAGTGAATTCCATGGATGCAATGTAAATGCTTCCGCCTACATGCTTCGAACTAACCAATGGAAGTATATAGCCTACTCTGATGGTGCTTCAGTATTGCCTCAACTCTTTGGTAAATTTGTTGATATATTTTTTAAGTATAGATTATGTGTAATGAGTTGACCTACACAGCATTTGCTCAAGGGAGCCAGTAATCCATCTAAATAAATGTCTGCAGTTTCTCATGCTAGGCCAGTTTACAAAAGGTTGCCCTAGTGAGGAGCAGCTTCTTTGCAAATCAGCATCCGAATTCCAAAGCAAGTGCCCTGAGGCTTTTGATCTGGGTCTCAAGATTGCCACCATTGTTTTCTCTGATCAAGGTGTCTTCCAATACTCATGGTTATCGGTCCCAATCAGTAGTCAACACCCTCTTATTGTACCTTGGATTCAGTTGTTCTGGAAAATTAACTGCTCTCTTATGGAGCCTGACATTCTACATTTATTAGTTAATGTTCACCCCATCCCTACAAGATGTTACTATCATCTTTATTTTATAGAGAAGACTAGAGTTCAGAGACTAGCGTTCAGATACCTGCACAAGGTCTCACAGCTCAGAAGTGGCAGAACTGGGATTTCAACCCAGGTTTGACTCCAAAATCCATGCTCCTTCCACCCTACAAAAGCCTGCTAGATTCACTACTCTGAATTTGTTTTTAAGCAGCATTATTAGATTTATGGTTTTACTTATCCTTTGTCCTCCTTTTGCACATAAAATACGTGCTAAAGCTATTTTTAATATTCCTTTCTCCCTAAGTTTTTTTCCCAGTTACAAATGTCAAAATTATTAACTCAAAATAATTCTTCAGAGGCCAAACTGATTGACACCCCCCGCCCTTAACTCTAAAAGGAGATTCTTGGCTTCAAAACAAGTCCTTAAGTTTTCATTCTGTTGAATAATGGGCATCTCTTGTTCATTCATTGGTTACGTTCTGCAAAAAGGAGATGTGCCTGTCAAAGAATCAGTGGGGGAGCCTGCCTTTCCTGTATTCTGGGGTTTATTCACTGACTTCCCTTTCCCAAAGAGGTGCCATCTGAAATCACCTAGCAAAACCATAAATGTCTTCAGGATCTTCTGGCTAATGCACTCAAATAGGCCTGTAGGGGTTTTTCCCTCACTGTGAATTGTTCATTTACTGTCTTAAGTAACTTATCATAAGATCTTTGATTTTTCCAATTAGACTGGCATCCTAGTTATATCCTCTGTCTTCCTACATTGTAGGTAAAAGGGGTGTTTATGTTATCTGAAATATTTATCATTTTCTTGATGATAGTGATTGAGAGTTTTTATTTGCATGGCTATTTGCTCAAATAGACACAATCAATGAATGTAATTTTCAAAAATTCAAGCATAGGATGCTAACGTATATTTAAAAAAAAACAAAAAAAAACTAGGAGTAAGTGAAGTTGCAAGAACTTGACTCCACTATATAAAAAATTCTTCAGCTGGAACATCTGGGGTTGTTGAAATGGGACAATATAAGCACTACTATATATATATATATATATATATATATATATATATATATATA